>NC_138769.1:715108864-715438864 GCF_965119305.1 Pelophylax lessonae | reverse complement strand
TAGAAGCACGCCCCTAGGGACACACTTAACCCCTCCTTCCCCAATAAAGTTAACCCCTTCCCTGCCAGTGTCATTTTGCAGTAACAGTGCATATGTATAGCACTGATTACTGTAGTAATGTCACTGGTAACCCCAAAAGTGTCAAAAATGTCAGTCAAGGGTCCGATCTGTCCACCGCAATGTGGCAAAAAAAAAAAAAAAAAAAAAAAAAACAATAAAAATGACATAAATCTTTCCCTTAGTAAACGCAATAACTTTTGCACAAACCAATCAAAATACGCTTTTTGCGATTTTTTTTTTTTTTTTTTACCAAATATATGTAGCAGAAAACAAACTGGCCTAAAATGTTAAAAAATTTTAACTTTTTACATTTTTTTGGAGAATTTCATATTTAAAAAAAAAAAAAAAAAAAGAGAAAAATAGTTATTTTTGCAAAATCGACGCTCTTTTTTTTTTGTTTATAGCGCAAAAAGTAAAAATCGCACAGGTGATCAAATACCACCAAAAGAAAGCTCTGTTTGTGGGGGAAAAAAAAAAGGACGTCAAATTCGTTTAGGTACAGCGTCGCACGACCGCGCGATTGTCCGTTAAAGTCACGCAGTGCCGAATCGCAAAAAAAAAAAAAAAAAAAACCCTGGTCGGAATGGGGGTAAAATCTTCCGGGGCTTAAGTGGTTAACGATTATTCATGCAGCTCTAATGCAGAGTATGCAGCAAATCTAGAGACTGATCAGTACCAGCTGTAACAGGGATCCTCAAACTACGACCCTCCAGCTGTTGCGGAACTACACATCCCATGAGGCATTGTAAAACTCTGACATTAATAGACATGACTAGGCATGATGGGAATTGTAGTTCCTGAACAACTGGAGGGCCATAGTTTGAATATAGAAGATTTACCCAATAAATGTGTACCTACCTCCCAGCTTGGCGTTGACCATGACATAGAGGTGCTCCTCGGGGTAGGCTGCGGTGTCCCTGGAGATGGCATGCAGGCTGATGGAGGGATATTCCAGGGAAAAACCCAGGCCTGAAGCATTCAGCCATGACAGGCGACTGAAAGACAACGAATGTCACACATGTCACTAACTGGACAACTAAGAAAACATTTCTTTATAGAGGAAAGAAAATGGGAATCACCAAGTGGTCAGAAAAAAAAAAAAAAAAAGCCACAGAGATCTCACAGCCATTTTATTCTGTAGGGCCTCTGATAAAAACAAATACATTATATATATATAAATAAATAAATGTTTGGGGGGGTCCAAGCAATTTTCTAGCAAAAAAAAGGCTCTGACATGAAGGGGGGTAAAAATCTCACAAAAACAAAAAGGAGGAAAACGGATTTTATAGAGAGACTGAAGAGTGGAATCCTCCCAAAGAGGAAAGGGGGGGGCTCTAAGCTTCCAGCATGTCTCCCCCCAACTCAGGGGCCCTCAGGGTGTTCGGTCCATGCACACCGGCTCACCTCTCGGCTATGTAGAGCGTTCCTCTCCCCAGCTTCTCCCCGCTCATCACGGCCTCGGTCATCTCCTGCTGCCGCCTCACCCCCTCCACGGGCGGAGGGAAACTCCTCAGCGAAGCCAGCATCGTCATCACCGCCGTCAGCGAACAACACTCAGCCAAGCCGGTGCACCGGCCGCGCGCCACAAGTTTTCTGACAGCAAGGAGCCGGAAGTGAGGCAACAAACCGCGCCGCCCTACCTGACGTCACTCAGTCTGCGACGGACTGTGAGAGATTGACGTTTGCCACTGGTCTATCAGAATACCGCTTCCTTATTCTGTAACCGGAAATGACGTTCGGGACAAGTAAAACCTTCTGCGCATGCGCCATGCGTTCCAACATGGCCGCTATGCGTTCCAACATGGCCGCTATGCGTTCCAATGGCTTTCCTGCTGTGACAGAACACGAAGTAGAGCACTAGGGAACTACATTTCCCATGATGCTCCTGTACTCTGCAGTGTAGCTGCACATCATGGGAAATGTAGTTCCAAAACATCTGGGGTGCCAAGGTTCACCATTGTTCCGTGAGAATTACCTACCCGTGAGAAAAACCTACCCCTCGTCACTTCCGGTGTTGTAAAATTTTGTCGGACCCGTGAAAAAAATCGGACCTCGTCACTTCCGGGGACAGAGCATCACAAAACAGCTGATAGGAGTCGTCCGTGCGCATGTGCAGAAGACATTTTTCGAGGTTTGGAAAAATTATAACAGAGAGTGGACAGCTGATTGAGAGAAGGCGGGGCTGAGGTGCGACGGAGGACACTGCCGCGTCATCGAGACATTAGGGAGGGAGGCACATATGCAGAGCTGGCGGAGGAGGCGGGACGGAGGTGCGGCCGTGTAATATATGCAGGGCTTAAGCGACTCCTTGTTTTATTATATTTAGTAATTATCGTATTATTTATCCTTAGGATTTCATTACATTTAGTATTTCTATAATACAAAATAAGAAATACTAAATGTAATGAAATCCTAAGGATAAATAATACGATAATTACTAAAGATAATAAAACAGAAGGAGTCGCTAAAGTTCTGCATTTATTACACGGCCGCACCTCCGTCCCGCCTCCTCTATTCAGCTCTGCAGATGACGCGGCGGTGTCTTCCGTCCCACTTCAGCCCCGCCTCCTCTCATTCAACTGGCCGCTCTGTGTTATAAGTTTACCAAACCAAGATAATGTCTTGTGCGCATGCGCACTTGAGACTCCCATAACCGGAAGTGACGAGGTCCGATTTTTTCACGGGTCCGACAAAATTTTACAACACCGGAAATGATGTTCGGACAAGTAAAACCTTCTGCGCATGCGCCATGCGTTCCAACATGGCCGCTATGCGTTCCAATGGCTTTCCTGCTGTGACAGAACACGAAGTAGAGGACTAGGGAACTACATTTCCCATGATGCTCATGTACTCTGCAGTGTAGCTGCGCATCATGGGAAATGTAGTTCCAAAACATCTGGGGTGCCAAGGTTCACCATTGTTCCGTGAGAATTACCTACCCGTGAGAAAAACCTACCCTCGTCACTTCCGGCGCACGGCACTGTATGTAATGCGGCGTTTACATTAAAACAACTGTGCTGCAATACGAGTCATCTCTGCTCCTGTCCCTGTCACTTCCCTGCTCTCGGCAAGTAAATATTAAAGCGGCGGCGGGTCTATGAAAAGATAAATCACGGAGCCGAGAGCCGCTTTTATATTTACTAGCCCAGATCAGGGAAGTGACAGGGACAGGAGCGGAGATGACTCGTATTGCAGCACAGCTGTTTTAATGTAACCGCCGCGTGGGTAGGTTTTTATCACGGACACCGAGATCTTTTCATACTAGTGCGCATGCGCACTAGTCAGCTCCTCAACTCTTCCATTGCGTATCCGGGGCTGTGAGCATGCGCACTGCTGCGCTGCTCAGCTGTTCCTGGCAGGAAGTGACGAGGGTAGGTTTTTCTCACGGGGTAGGTAATTCTCACGTTACACCGGTGTTCCGTGAGAATTACCTACCCGTGAGAAAAACCTACCCTCGTCACTTCCGGCTCACGGCACTGTATGTAATGCAGCGGTTACATTAAAACTGTGTTGCAATACGAGTCATCTCCGCTCCTGTCCCTGTCACTTCCCTGCTCTCGGCAAGTAAATATTAAAGCGGCGGCGGCTGTATGAAAACATAAATCACGGAGCCGAGAGCCGCTTTTATATTTACTAGCCCTGATCAGGGAAGTGACAGGCACAGGAGCGGAGATGATTCCTATTGCAGCACAGCTGTTTTATGTAACCGCCGCGTGGGTAGGTTTTTGTCACGGTACACCGTGATCTTTTCATACTAGTGCGCATGCGCACTAGTCAGCTCTTCAGTTGTTCTATTAGGTATCCGGGGCTGTGAGCATGCGCACTGCTGCGCTGCTCAGCTGTTCCGGGCCGGAAGTGACGAGGGTAGGTTTTTCTCACGGGGTAGGTAATTCTCACGTTACAACCATCACTTACCTAGACCAACATACTGTGCATGCTCCGTGCGTTCCAACATGGCCGCTATGCGTTTTAATAGCTTTCCTAATGTGACAGAACACGAAGCAGCGGCGAACATCTTCTTAACACCCATGCCAGTCTTGAATTTGACATTTATTTTAGCAGTAAACTCACCTTAGATACTGCATTGCAGTATTATATTTCTATCAATAGTGTATTCTAGAAAGTATAGCAAGAAACTGGCAGGTAGAAGGTGGTGACGGCCATCTTGGTACACCCCGCACTGCTCAGCAACAAACTAATTATATAGTGAAATAGGCTATTTCACTCGGTCGCAGTGAAATAATCTATTTCAGTTTATAAGGTGTGTTTACTGCTAAAATAAATGTTTAATTCAAGACTTGCGTGGGTGTAAGAAGATGTCCGCCGCTGCTTCGTGTTCTGTCACGTTAGGAAACCTATTGGAACGCATAGTGGCCATGTTGGAACGCACGGAGCATGCGCAGTAAGTTGGTCTAGACCAGTGATGGGGAACCTTGGCACCCCAGATGTTTTGGAACTACATTTCCCATGATGCGCATCTACACTACAGAGTACATGAGCATCATGGGAAATGTAGTTCCAAAACATCTGGGGTGCCAAGGTTCATCACCACTGGTCTTGTCCGTACGTCACTTCCGGTTGCAGAATCTGATAGGTAGCGATATTCTGATAGAACACCACTACCCATCATAAAATGCAACAGAAGTGATTTTGCAAACACATTTTCTTATTGCGCATGCTCTATGTGTTCCAACATGTCTGCTATGCGTTTCAATAGGTTTCCTAATCTGACAGAACATGAAGCAGCGGCGGACATCTTCTTACACCCATGCAAGTCTTGAATTTTACACTTATATTAGCAGTAAACTGCTTCCTATTAGATTCTGCAACCGCAAGTGACGTTCAGACAAGAACAACTTACTGCGCATGCACCATGCGTTCCAACATGGCCGCTATGCGTTCCAATAGGTTTCCTAATGTAAAAGAACACAAAGCAGCGGCGGACATCTTCTTACACCCAGCCAAGTCTTGAATTTTACATTTATTTTAGCAGTAAACATACCTTTTACCCTCTGCGTTGGGTGTTTGTGCCTTGTTTGTTGATGCTTTGTTGTTGGTTAATAAAGTTTACTGTTAAAAAAAAAAAAAACATACCTTCTATACCGAAATAGGCTATTTCACCGCGCCCGAGTGAACTATATAATCAGTTTGTCGCTGAACAGTGCGGGGTGTACCAAGATGGCCATCACCAGCTTCTAACTGCAGGATTCTCGCTATATTTACTATATTACAATAATGATAGAAATGTAATACTGTGATTCAGTTTATAAGATGAGTTTACTGCTAAAATAAATGTAAAATTCAAGACTTGCGTGGGTGTAAGAAGATGTCCGCCGCTGCTTCGTGTTCTGTCACATTAGGAAAGCTATTAAAACCCATAGCGGCCATGTTGGAATGCACGGAGCATGCGCAGTAAGTTGGTCTAGTAGTCCGTACGTCACTTCCGGTTGCAGAATCTGATAGGTAGCGATATCCTGAAAGAACACCACTACCCATCATAAAATGCAACGGAAGTGATTTTGCAAACACATTTGCTTATTGCTCTATGTGTTCCAACATGTCTGCTATGCGTTCCAATAGGTTTCCTAATCTGACAGAACATGAAGCAGCGGCAGACATCTTTTTACACCCATGCAAGTCTTGAATTTTACACTTATTTTAGCAGTAAACTGCTTCCTATCAGATTCTGCAACCGGAAGTGACGTTCAGACAAGAACAACTTACTGCGCATGCACCATGCGTTCCAACATGGCCGCTATGCGTTCCAATAGGTTTCCTAATCTGACAGAACATGAAGCAGCGGCAGACATCTTTTTACACCCATGCAAGTCTTGAATTTTACACTTATTTTAGCAGTAAACTGCTTCCTATCAGATTCTGCAACCGGAAGTGACGTTCAGACAAGAACAACTTACTGCGCATGCACCATGCGTTCCAACATGGCCGCTAGGCGTTCCAATAGGTTTCCTAATCTGACAGAACATGAAGCAGCGGCGGACATCTTCTTACACCCAGCCAAGTCTTGAATTTTACATTTATTTTAGCAGTAAACATACCTTCTACCCTCTGCGTAGGGTGTCTGTGCCTTGTTTGTTGATGCTTTGTTGTTGATTAATAAAGTTTACTGTTAAAAAAAAAAAAAAAACATACCTTCTATACCGAAATAGGCTATTTCACCGCGCCCGAGTGAACTATATAATCAGTTTGTCGCTGAGCAGTGCGGGGTGTACCAAGATGGCCATCACCAGCTTCTAACTGCAGGATTCTCGCTATATTTACTATATTACAATAATGATAGAAATGTAATACTGTGATTCAGTTTATAAGATGAGTTTACTGCTAAAATAAATGTAAAATTCAAGACTTGCGTGGGTGTAAAAAGATGTCCGCCGCTGCTTCGTGTTCTGTCACATTAGGAAAGCTATTAAAACCCATAGCGGCCATGTTGGAATGCACGGAGCATGCGCAGTAAGTTGGTCTAGTAGTCCGTACGTCACTTCCGGTTGCAGAATCTGATAGGTAGCGTTATTCTGAAAGAACACCACTACCCATCATAAAATGCAACGGAAGTGATTTTGCAAACACATTTGCTTATTGCTCTATGTGTTCCAACATGTCTGCTATGCGTTCCAATAGGTTTCCTAATCTGACAGAACATGAAGCAGCGGCAGACATCTTTTTACACCCATGCAAGTCTTGAATTTTACACTTATTTTAGCAGTAAACTGCTTCCTATCAGATTCTGCAACCGGAAGTGACGTTCAGACAAGAACAACTTACTGCGCATGCACCATGCGTTCCAACATGGCCGCTATGCGTTCCAATAGGTTTCCTAATCTGACAGAACATGAAGCAGCGGCGGACATCTTCTTACACCCAGCCAAGTCTTGAATTTTACATTTATTTTAGCAGTAAACATACCTTCTACCCTCTGCGTAGGGTGTCTGTGCCTTGTTTGTTGATGCTTTGTTGTTGATTAATAAAGTTTACTGTTAAAAAAAAAAAAAAAACATACCTTCTATACCGAAATAGGCTATTTCACCGCGCCCGAGTGAACTATATAATCAGTTTGTCGCTGAGCAGTGCGGGGTGTACCAAGATGGCCATCACCAGCTTCTAACTGCAGGTTTCTCGCTATATTTACTATATTACAATAATAATACCAATGTAATACTGTGATTCAGTATATAAGGTGAGTTTACTGCTAAAATAAATGTAAAATTCAAGAGTTGCGTGGGTTTTAGAAGATGTCCTCAGCTGCTTCGTGTTCTGTCACATTAGGAAACCTATTGGAACGCATAGCGGCCATGTGGGAACGCATAGAGTATGCGCAATAAGCAATTTTGTTCGCAATGTTACTTTGGTTGCAATTTCTGATGGGTAGCGGTATTCTGATAGTTATATCAGAATATAGATAAGTGGTGTTCTAACAGAACTGCTACCCATCAGTAATGTAACAGAAGTGACGTCCTGAGCAAAAAAGCTTACTTCTGTCATGACTTGCCTGGGTGTAAGATGTCGGCTTCCGCCTTTTTTTTTCTGTCAGATTAGGAAACCTATTAAAACGCATAGGGGTCATTATCAGTTTGGCACTGAGCAGTGCAGAGTGTACAAATATGGCCGTCGCCTCCTTCTGCCTGCAGGCTTGTCGCTGTATTTACTATAATACAAATATTACTATAATAATAAAAACTGTAATACTGTATTTCAGTATATAAGGTGAGTTTACTGCTAAAATAAGTGTGAAATTGAAGACTTGCGTGGGTGTAAGAAGATGTCCGCTGCTGCCTTCGTGTTAGATTAGGAAACCTATTGGAACGCATAGCGGGCATGTTGGAACGCATGGCGCATGCGCAGTAAGCATTTTTGCCCAGGACGTCACTTCCGTTACATTTTCTGATGGGTAGTGATATTCTCACAGGACACTGCTGTTCTATCAGATTACCACTACCTGCAGATAGTGCAACAGAAGTGACGTTCCGACCCAAAATACTTATTGCACATGCTCCAAGTGTTCCAACATGCGTTTCACAACGCTATGCGTTCCAAACACTTCATGATCTGCGGTAATGTAATAGAGAACCCATGCGGACCTCTTTCTACACCCAGCTTCGTCTTTCATTTCACAGTAATTTTAGCAATAAAGTGAGCGGATATAAATAAATATAGTATACAGGCATAACCCGTTTTACGTACGCTCACTTTACATACACTCGCGAGTACGGACATACCCGAGAGTGTACGTAAAGTGCCTCGCAAGTACGGACATTCCCGCGCAGCCGCAGTATAGCCTGGAAGAGGCGGAGCTGCCATCTTGAGTATATTGGATATTTTTTTAACTGTCAAAGTAGAAAATGTCAATTTTACTCAAAATTTTAGCTTTTTTTAAATAACCGATTGCCGACCGCCGCATGACTATTTACGGCGGCAGTCAGCCCAGCACAGGCAGAGAGACATTGTACTACCTCGCACGCCTGAGAGCCTCTAGGGGGGCGAGCATGCGCCGCCGGAGGCGCGCTCCCGCCCCCGCTCGTTCCCTGACATGTCCGCGTGTGTGACCGGCGGACCCGATGTCCGCCGGTCACTCGTGATCTCCCGGGACAGAGAGAGAAAGGCAGGCGGCTAATGTAAACAAAGCCGCCTGTCATTCTCCCTGATCTAACTGCAGAGATCATACGATCCTGCTATGTAGGATCGTATGTCTCTGTGGTTACATCACTAGCCACACCCCTTTACAGTTAGAATCACGCCCCTAGGGACACACTTAACCCCTGCATCACCAATAAAAGTAACTCCTTCCCTGCCAGTGTAATTTTTACAGTAATAGTGCATATTTATAGCACTGATTACTGTAGTAATGTCACTGGTACCCCCAAAAGTGTCAAAAATGTCAGTCAAGGGTCCGATCTGTCCGCCGCAATGTCGCAGTCCCGCAAAAAGAAATCGCAGATCGCCGTCATTACTCGTTTAAAAAAAAAACAATAAAAATGCCAAAAATCTTTCCCTTAGTTAGTAAACGCAATAACTTTTGCGCAAACCAATCAAAATACGCTTACTGTGATTTTTTTTGCCAAACATATATAGCAGAATACAAATTGGCCTAAAATGTTAAAAAACTTTGATTTTTACGTTTTTTTTGGGGGGGAATTTCATATAAAAAAATGTGAAAAATATTGTTATTTTTTCAAAATTGTTGCTCTTTTCTTGTTTATAGCGCAAAAAGTAAAAACGCACAGGTGATCAAATACCCCCAAAAGAAAGCTCTATTTGTGGGAAAAAAAGGACGTATATTTCGTTTGGGTACAGCATTGCATGACCGCGCAATTGTCAGTTAAAGTCACGCAGTGCCAAGTTGAAAAAAGTCGCCTGGTCATTAAAGCGGAGTTCCAGCCTCAAAAACGACTTTGGGCCATCCGCTTGCTGACAATCACTTGAAAAAGAAATGGATAGTCCCGTTTTTTTTTTTTTTTTTTGTTTACTTACCTTGTTTTTGAAGAAAATATACTTACCATTCTTCTACCTCCTCCCTCTGCGGCCGTGGTCCTCACTGTCTCTTCCTGCTTGAATTGACTCCTGGGAGCTGAACGTCACCGCTCCCAGGAATCAATGCGCCTGCACCGGCCCCGCTAGTCAGTTTCGGTGCAGGCGTGTCATTCCCTGCTAAACAGCTTCTGGGCATGCCCAGAAGCTGTGCAGGGATGACGCGCATGCCCCGGAAGTGACGAGCGGGGCCGGTGCAGGGCATTCTGGGACCGAAGAAGACACGGAAGAGGACACCGAAGAGGATGCTCCGGCTTCAGCTGACCACACCTGAGATGGCAGCGCTGGACAAGACATTTTCAAGGTAAGTATTTCTTTTAAAAGGCAAGTGCAACCTGGGACAGTTCAGAGGCTAGCCATTGTGAAATGCCCTGACTGTCCCGGGGGTATTTTTATCTAAACGCTTTAAGCAGGAAAATCCTCCTGTCTTAAAGTGGTTAATATGACATCTGATATCACCAGGAAGACAGGAATACCCACCACCCCCTTATATGCTTGGATATCATTAGAGGCCCATCTCTCTATTTGTTCTGGTGAGTGGGGACACAGGAGGGGAGCACAGAGTGATTCACTATTGTTTGGAATACAGCACCAGCACTTTTCAATAAACGAATCCTTCAACATGGTTTTCCAGTTGAAATTATAAGGACTATTTTTTTCACTCAGCACTTTATTTATTTGATTTGTTAAAGCAGAGTTCCACCCAAAAGTGGAACTTCCGCTTTAAGTAGTCCTAACCCCCTGATATGCCACATTTGGCATGTCATTTTTTTTTTTGGGGGGGGAGCGGGTACCTAGTTTTGACACGTACCCGCTCCCACTAGCGCTCGGAGCGCCGCGGCGCCCTGAGCAGAAGTTCTTCTCTCCCCCTCCCTCCCTGCAATCTTCTGGGACATGTCAGAGGTCCCAGAAGATTGCCGGCCAATCAAGAGGCGCAGCGCAACTCGCGTATGCGCAGTGTGTACCCGGTTGTGAAGCCACAAACTGTCACAGCCGGTGCCCACACCAGTGATGCCGGCGCCGCTGAGACCAGGGGACAGGTGAGTGTGTGTTTATTAAAAGTCAGCTGCTACACTTTTTGTAGCTGCTGACTTTTAATAAATACAGAAAAGGCTGGAACTCCGCTTTAAGTTGCTAATTTATTTATTCATTTTTATCACCATTGTATTGCACATTCTATAGATATTATAGGGATAACTTTGTACCTATAGCCAGAGGATATATTTACCACTATATTTATAATCTTTTAATACTATGCTTATTTTAGTTATAAGTGCATTATTTATATCAGTTGTGCCTGTAAATGACTATTGGAATGCAGTACATGCATTGAGAAGTGAAAAAAAGGAATTACTTCACTTTAAGTACATTTTCGTTTTACATACATGCTCCAGTCCCATCTTGTACTTAAAAGTGAGGTATGCCTGTATTGACATCTGTGATGCTGTTTGGATGTTTAATTTTGAAAGCCCAAAGGTTTAGCGCTGAGCAGTGTGGGGTGTACCAACATGGCCTCCGCCACCTTCCTACTTCTGGTGTCCAGCTTCTTTCACAATGTAACATTAATACAGCTTACTGTATATGCAAAACACACTGTCATGCACACACACACTCTCATGCATGCACTCATGTTCCACAGATGACAGATGCATTTTCCCAGATAACACACGAAATATCACTCACTATGTGCTCTATGCATGCTGGATCGGGGGGGGGGCTGGAGTCTGCATTGCCATGGAAAGGATGCTGCATGCCTGCTGTATAGCGGCATAATTTCCATGGCAATGTAGACTGCAGCCCTCCCCCAATCCAGCATGCATAGAGCAGATAGTGAGTGATATTTCGGGTGTCATCTGGGGGGGCAAGTCATCTGGGAACATGAGCCGGAAGTGACGTTAGGCCGGTATGTCGTCACTTCCGCAAACAATTCACTTTGGAACACGCTCAGCAGCTGGGGAGTAATGGCACGCCCAGCTGCTGTAAACAAAGAAATATTTTTAATTGATTTGAACAATACATATCGATTTTAAAAGCTCATTACATGTCAGTAATGAGTTTTACTGTGCTTGCCTGTACTATTCCTTTAAATGAAAATCCACAGAAGCACCGAATAAGTAAGGGGGTATATTTGCTTGGTAACCTACTGTTATTTATAGGCGGTGTGATGACGTCGGACAGACGAAACACGTAGAGCGTCACTGCGTCACTTCCGCCTTCTCTTTGGAACGTGCTTCCAGGTGGGTGGAACGCATAGCGTTCCTGAAGAGCCCCAGCGCTGCACACCATTCGGTTTATGCTTATTCTTATGCCTGATTTGCTTCGTTTTATGTGAGTACTTTTCTTTAATAAATTATAACGCTTCTAAACGGTACTACACTATACGAGCCTTCTTTCCTCATATGTGTACCCGGTGTACATCTGAATATTGAGCTACCACGCCATAAGACCCCCATTGACAGTCCCCAGTCATCCATGGTGATAGGATCCCCACTGATGGTACATCCAGAGGAACCCAGGGAGGACCACTGAGGGGCATAGGAACTACATCCTATCCGGAATATAGGCCCATTACCCCTGTAGGGGTTCCCCTTTCTGGTAAGTGCGGTCCTGGGAGTGAGGGGAGCACAACTGACCAATCACACCGGCCACACATGAAGAATCACTGGAAGCACTTAAGTCACCTTTGAAGAGTTGCTGCACTGATTTGACCCTGCACTGGAGCACCTATTGTGCGATTGGGACTATTAATACCATCTTTTGGAAAGTTACATTCCACCCCAAACTCGTGACAGATAACTTATTATACATGCCCTTTTATACCTGAATTTTATCCACCTTTTTCCGTTTATTATGTGATTTTGGAATCGCATCACTGTGCACCATTAATTATTAGCACTTATTTACTTAGATTTTTTAGCTGTGATACTATTCAGTGTTCACTTGCACCTGCCCCTTTGGGGCTTGCTCTATTGGTTGGAGCTTATTCACAATCAGTCACTACAGCACTTTTATCTTGGATCTTGATTTTTATTTGCACATTACTTGGTTTACAAAGGATATTTAAGTTATTAATTTGAGACACTCAGTCACTTTATAAACACCCTAATTCCTGCAGGAGGATCACTTGTTTTTCAAATCACTACTGGTCACTTAGTCATTTGTTAACCAATATTACTATTTATTTGATGTTTTATTTATACATTTAGAGTATATTAAGTGTTTATAAGTTTTTATCAACACACATATTTAGCACTTAGCTATTTATTTGGGACAGTGCAATCACACTTATACTAATTTATCTCCATACACATTCATATACTTGACAGCGCCATTTACCTCCCTATCCAACCCGCTATAACTTTTGCGCAAACCAATAAAAATAAGTTTCTTGAGATTTTTTTTTGTCAAAGACATGTAGCTAAATACATTTTAGCCAAAATATATGATAAAAATTTAGTATATTGGATATTTTTTTAAAAGACAAAGTTGAAAATGTCATTTTTTCTCAAAATTTTCACTCTTTTTTTATTAATATCACAAAAAATAAAAAGTGCAGAGGTGATCAAATACCACCAAAAGAAAGTTTTGTTTGTGGGAAAAAAGGACGTAAATTTTGTTTGGGTATAGTATGGCATGACCGCGCAATTGTCAGTTAACCACTTGCCGACTGCCGCCCGACTATATACGGCGGCAGTCAGCCCCTCACAGGCAACGTGACGTATGGGTACATCACTAGCCTGTGAGGCTCTAAGGAGCGGGCGCGCTCCCGCTCGCTCACGGACCCCCCCCGCGCGAGTGAGCGGCGGACCCGATGTCTGCCGCTCACTCGCGATCCTCCGGTACAGCGGGAGAAAGGCAGGCGGCTAGTGTAAACAAAGCCGCCTGTCATTCTCCCCTGTGTAACATCAGAGATCATACGGTCCTGCTATATAGGACCGTTGATCTCTGCTGTTACACACACAGCCACATCCAATCACAGCCACATCCAATCACAATAAGAATCACGCCCCTAGGGACACACTTAACCCCTCCCTCTCAAATAAAGTTAACCCCTTCACTGCCAGTGTCATTTTTACAGTAACAGTTCATATGTATAGCACTGATTACTGTAGTAATGTCACTGGTACCCCCAAAAGTGTCAAAAATGTCAGTCAAGGGTCCGATATGTCCTCCGCAATGTTGCAGTCCCGCAAAAAAAAAAAAAAAACGCAGATCGCCGCCATTACTCGTTAAAAAAAAAAAAACAATAACAATGACAAAAATCTTTCCCTTAGTTAGTAAACGAAATAACTTTTGCGCAAACCAATCAAAATACGCTTTTTGCGATTTTTTTTACCAAACATATGGTAAAAAAAAAAAAATTGGCCTAAAATGTTAAAAAATGTTGATTTTTACATTTTTTTGGGGGGGGAATTTCATATTAAAAAATGTGAAAAATATTGTTATTTTTGCAAAATTGTCGCTCTTTTTTTGTTTATAGCGCATGATCAAAAAATCGCACAGGTGATCAAATACCACCAAAAGAAAGCTCTGTTTGTGCAAAAAAAAGGACGTCAATTTCATTTGGGTTCAGCGTCGCACGACCACGCAATTGTCCGTTAAAGTCACGCAGTGCCGAATCGCAAAATAGGCCCTGGTCAGGAAGGGGGTAAAATCTTCCGGGGCTTAAAAAAAAAAAAAGCCAAGCTCCCCTGACCCTGTCCTTGTGCCATACTCACACAGGTACTTATTGATGGCCCTCTGCTGTGTGTGTGTAGCCGCTGCAGCATTGCCAATGTTGAGTTCCACCTGGTGGGCATGTCACAAATGAGGCGGTTGGTGGACAGGTTGAATGCCCCTAGAATGACAGATAAGCGAGCACTGGCATTGAACGACCGACAGAAATGGCCACAGACTTTTCTGGCCTGCCTCAGGAGATCTTGGAAGCCCAGGTATCTGGTCAAGAAACGCTGCACCACCAGATTCAGAACATGTGCCAAGCATGGCATATGTGTCAAGTGTCCCTGTCGGAGGGCAGAGAGAAGGTTGGTGCCATTGTCGCATACACCATTCCTGGCTCAAGCTGTTGTGGCATAAACCATCTCTGAGAGTGCCCCTGCAGAGCTGACAGAATCTCTGCATCGGTGTGACTCCTATCCCCTAGACAGACCAACTGAAGCAAGTAGTAGTGGTGGAGTAGCCAGATGTGGCAAAACCAGAACCAGCTTTTTGGAGGTGTGGTGGCAAAACAAGCTGCAACACCGAACCCTGTCCTACATTGTTCCCAGCTGCCAGAGTTACCCAGTGCGCCATGAAAGAAATGTAATGTCCCTGTCCACGCCTGCTGGACCAAGAGTCAGCAGTAATGTGAACCTTCCTGCTGACCGCTTTGTGCAACTAGGCCAAAACACTACCTTCCACATGACGGTAGAGAGCCGGGATGGCCTTACGCAAAAAGAAATGCCTTTTTGGGACCTGCCACTGTGGTGCAGCACATTCCACAAATTCGTGAAAGGGAGCCGAGTCTACCAGCTGAAAAAGCAGCAACTGTAATGCTAGCAATTTGGCCAAGCTAGCATTAAGACGCTGAGCATGTGGATGGCTGGGACAGTATTTCTTTCTACGGTTCAAATACTGGGGTAGTGACATTTGCCTGCTGCTCAAATCAAGCAGTGGTGTACTGCTAGTAGATTGGGTGCAAGTCTCTGTGCCACTCATTGCTATACCATCATCCCTCTCAATGCTGGTATTTGAGAAGGCATGAGGTAATAGGGTTAGAGATCGTAGATAAGGAGAAAGGTGATGCATGCTTGTTTTGATCTGGTGCCTCTTTCAGGTGCTGTTGCCAATGGACTGCATGGCAGGTCCTCATATGCCTTGTCAAGCATGTGGTGCCCAAGCGGCTGGTGTTCTGGCCACACTTGATCCGCTTTAGACAGATGTTGCAAACAGCAACACTGCAGTCTACTGCACAGATGCTAAAAAAAAGCCCACACTAATGAACGTCCGTGGGGATTTTGCAGCACCCTGCACCTGTGGAGCTCTGTGCTGTGACGCAATAGGTTGGCTACTGCTATGGCAGCCCCTGGAGCACATCCTGCCTCGTTGGAGTTATGCGTCCTCCCCATCCTCCTCTATCCTGTCAGGCACCCAAGTACAGTCAGTGACCTCGTCATCCCCTCCCTCCTCATCACTGGAGCAAACTTGGCAATATGCTTCAGCTGTGGCAATATGACTGAGGTTTTTTGTCCGTCATTGTCACCCCCCCTCTTTCTAGGCTCACGTTATTCCCTTCATCAACCTGGGAACCAACATCACAGCTTTCAAATTGCTGCGCATCCTCCAGGAGCATGTCACTGACACTATGATTGAATAGTTCAGGTGACTCCTCCGTGCATGATGGTGGGGCAACTGAAGGAGTAGCTGTGGAGAAGGAGCCTGTGGAACGGGCCGCTTTGGCAGCTGCGGTGGAAGGAAAACTACTGGGAGCGTGGGTGTCAAAGGAAGAGGAGGATGAGGAAGGCTTATTGATCCCCTCCACCAAATCTTCCACATGTTGTGGATGAATAGCACAGGCAGCACCGGAAATAAAGGATGGTCGTGCCCCGCCTGCAGAGGATGCACTATGTCGACCGTGACCACCACTTTTCACAATGGACACAGAGGCTGCTTGCTCTCTTTTCGTGGCCTGCGAGGGTCGGCCTCTCCTTGTCGGCCTTTTCGGACATGCTGTTAATACAGATCAATATAGGGTATACACAACTGACCAATAGATACTCAATGACCTGATATGATGTAATTGATAGCCCTATAGATGAGCTGTGGTGTTTATAGATGTACGCAAGTGACCGATTATCAATACTCTCACTAATATCTGACGTAATCTATAATCCTATAGATGGATGATCTGTGATCCCTATAGAAAGTTCCACAACTGAGCAAAGGTTACTGTGGCTGATATGATATCTGAAGTGATCTCCATTCCTAGAGTTCTGTGATCCCTATAGAAAGACCCACAACTGAGCAATGGTTACTGTGGCTGATATCTGAAGTGATCTCTATTCCTAGAGGTCTGTGATCCCTATAGAAAGATCCACAACTGAGCAATGTTTACTGTGACTGATATCTGAAGTAATCTCTAGTCCTAGAGGTCTGTGATCCCTATAGAAAGATCCACAACTGAGCAATGTTTACTGTGACTGATATCTGAAGTGATCTCTAGTCCTAGAGGTCGGTGATCCCTATAGAAAGTTCCACAACTGAGCAATGGTTACTGGGGCTGATATCTGAAGTGATCTCTATTCCTAGAGGTCTGTGATCCCTATAGAAAGATCCACAACTGAGCAAAGGTTACTGTGGCTGATATGATATCTGAAGTGATCTCCATTCCTAGAGTTCTGTGATCCCTATAGAAAGACCCACAACTGAGCAATGGTTACTGTGGCTGATATCTGAAGTGATCTCTATTCCTAGAGGTCTGTGATCCCTATAGAAAGATCCACAACTGAGCAATGTTTACTGTGACTGATATCTGAAGTGATCTCTAGTCCTAGAGGTCTGTGATCCCTATAGAAAGATCCACAACTGAGCAATGTTTACTGTGACTGATATCTGAAGTGATCTCTAGTCCTAGAGGTCGGCGATCCCTATAGAAAGTTCCACAACTGAGCAATGGTTACTGGGGCTGATATCTGAAGTGATCTCTATTCCTAGAGGTCTGTGATCCCTATAGAAAGATCCACAACTGAGCAAAGGTTACTGTGGCTGATATGATATCTGAAGTGATCTCCATTCCTAGAGTTCTGTGATCCCTATAGAAAGACCCACAACTGAGCAATGGTTACTGTGGCTGATATCTGAAGTGATCTCTATTCCTAGAGGTCTGTGATCCCTATAGAAAGATCCACAACTGAGCAATGTTTACTGTGACTGATATCTGAAGTGATCTCTAGTCCTAGAGGTCTGTGATCCCTATAGAAAGATCCACAACTGAGCAATGTTTACTGTGACTGATATCTGAAGTGATCTCTAGTCCTAGAGGTCGGCGATCCCTATAGAAAGTTCCACAACTGAGCAATGGTTACTGGGGCTGATATCTGAAGTGATCTCTATTCCTAGAGGTCTGTGATCCCTATAGAAAGATCCACAACTGAGCAAAGGTTACTGTGGCTGATATGATATCTGAAGTGATCTCCATTCCTAGAGTTCTGTGATCCCTATAGAAAGACCCACAACTGAGCAATGGTTACTGTGGCTGATATCTGAAGTGATCTCTATTCCTAGAGGTCTGTGATCCCTATAGAAAGATCCACAACTGAGCAATGTTTACTGTGACTGATATCTGAAGTGATCTCTAGTCCTAGAGGTCTGTGATCCCTATAGAAAGATCCACAACTGAGCAATGGTTACTCTGGCTGATATCTAAAGTGATCTCTAGTCCTATAGGTCTGTGAATATTATAGAATGTTGCAGAAACTGACCGATGAACAATACTGTGACCGGCGTCTGATGTAAAGAAAGAAAACTTTCCCTACCTCACACAGGAACCTTGGCCCTCCCTACACTACTACTCACCCACTGGCGCTCTACTGTGTTATATGATGTAAAGAAATCAATCTCTCCCTACCTCACACAGGAACCTGGACCTCTCTGCACTGTCTGACTCCAAAAAAAAAAAACCCACAACTCTCTCCCTGCCTCATCGCCCGCAGAATGACACTACACGCTGCGGCTGCGCGAGCAGCCCTTATGTAGTGTGGGGGGGTGTACTTGGCCCCTGAGGCATGATTGGCTAAAGACAGCCTGCCTATAGTCCAATCATGGCAGAGATCATTTGATTGGCCAAAGCATGAGGTCAGGGTACATGCTTTGGCCAATCACATAACGCGCAGTGTGCGTGCAGGGCATTATGGGAAAACAGAAATTTTACGGTAAGATTTTACAAAAATTCCTTCTCTGAGTCCTCCAACAGTCGCCGCCACTTCATAATCTTCACTAATGGGGTAATTGACCTTTGCTCCGCAGGAGTAGCTAGGCAACAAGATTTGTTAATATCAAAGCTTTTAGCATATCACACCCCTAGGGGGTGGTCCCCTCAGTCAATACCTCCCTGGTTCCAGCATTCTCAACTCAGTTTCAGTAGCATAGCAGTAGAGTACATAAACAAACCCCAAAAGAGGGGCGGGGGCGGCGACTGTCGGAGGACTCAGAATTTTACGGTAAGATTTTACAAAAATTCAATTTTCTCTTACGTCCTCCGACAGTCGCCGCCACTTCATAATCTTCACTAATGGGGACGTCCCAAAGCAGTGTAGACATGAGGGGTGGGAAAAAAACGCAGCCGTGCATAAAGCAACGCAGTACCCACATCAGAGAAAGGAACCTTACCAAAGTAAGAGAACCAACCTGGCAACAGGAAAACGTGCTCAACAGGAGCAACAACCCAGGAAGAACAAGTAACCCAGGGGTAATAACACCCCAACAGCCAAGGGCCCAAACAAGGGACTCTAAGGCACTGCCGCACTAAGAACTTTACGGCCAAAGGAAGCATCTGCCGATGCCTGAACATCCACTTTGTAAAATTTTGAGAAGGTGTGAACGGACGACCAAGTCGCCACCTTACACACCTGGGCCACAGAAGCCTGATGACGATAAGCCCAAGACGTACTCAGAGATCTGGTAGAGTGTGCCTTCACAGGGAAAGGAGGAACCTTCCCCCTCAAAGCATAGGCTTGCTCAATGGTCTGTCTGATCCATTTGGCGATGGTAGCAGCCGACACCGCCATGCCCTTCCGAGGTCCCTCTGGAAGGACGAATAGGGAATCCGACTTGCGAAAGGACTTAGTCGATGACAGGTAAACCCTGATCGCCCGAACAACATCCAAGGCATGCAAAGCCACCTCCTTCGGATGCTTAGGCTTCGCGCAAAGCGAAGGCAAGACAATGTCCTCATTCAGGTGAAACTCCGAGATCCTTTTCGGAAGAAAAGATGGGTTAGGTCGCAAGACCACCTTATCCAAGTGAATCACCAAGTAGGGAGAGCTGCAGGACAAAGCCGCCAGCTCCGACACCCTGCGAGCCGAAGTGATCGCCACCAAAAAGGCTACCTTTTTGGACAACAGAGACAACGAGATCTCCCTGATCTTTTCAAAGGGAGCCTGTTGTAACACGGACAGAACCAAGTTCAAGTCCCATGGAGGCAAAGGTTCCCTCCTAGGAGGGGCCAAATGTCACACCCCCTGAACAAAGGTGCTAACCAATGAATTTGACACCACAGGGCGTTGAAAAAGAACGGCCAGCGCAGAAATCTGACCCTTAATTGTGGCCAACGCCAAACGCTGGTCCACTCCAGTTTGAAGGAAAGCCAACACTCTCGACACCGAGTATGAGCGAGGGGAATACCCCCTGGACTCACACCAGGCAAAGTACGCTTTCCAAGTACGGTAGTAAATTTTTCCCGAAGAAGCTTTTCTAGCCTTAATCAAAGTGGGAATGACCCCAGGGGAGAGACCCCTATCCTTCAGGACCCGGCTTTCAACAGCCAGGCCGTTAAAGCCAGCGACTGTAAAGCAGGATGGAATATCGGCCCTTGAGACAGAAGGTCTTCCCGAAGCGGCAGGCGCCACGGAGCGTCGACTGCCAGATTTACGAGGTCTGCGTACCAAGACCGGCGAGGCCAGTCCGGTGCCAATAGAATCACCGCGTGCGGTTCCGGGGCCAATCTGCGAAGCAGCCTGGACAGCAGCTGAATCGGTGGAAAGGCATACATCAGACGATACTGATGCCAGGGCGCCACTAGCGTGTCTGAGGCGTCTGCCTGAGGATCGCGCGTCCTTGCCACGAACCTTTCCACCTTGTTGTTCAGACGAGACGCGAACAGGTCCACATCCGGAAGACCCCACTTCGCGCACAACATCTGGAAGACATCCGGGTGAAGGGACCATTCTCCCTGGTCCAGGGTCTGGCGACTCAGATAGTCCGCCTGCCAGTTCTCCACCCCTGGAATGTGCACAGCCGTTATCGCCGGGACGTGTGTCTCGGCCCACGACAGAATGCCGTTCACTTCCCGAGCAGCACGGGCACTCCTGGTGCCCCCTTGATGGTTGATGTAGGCCACCACTGTGGCATTGTCCGTCTGAACCCGAACCGGACGGCCCTGAAGCCGTGCCGACCAATGCTGAAGGCAAAGTTCTATTGCTCGCAATTCCAAAATGTTGATCGGAAGGGAGGATTCCTCTTCCGACCAAGTTCCCTGGGCGGACAGAACGCCCAGAACACCACCCCAGCCCGACAGGCTGGCATCCGTGGTGACCACTGTCCACGACAAAGGACGAAAGGACTTGCCCCCCGACACCGCCGGGGACTGGAGCCACCACAAAAGACCCCCTCGGGTGTGGCAGCTCAATGAAAGCTGCCGATCCAGAGATTGCGGACGCCCGTCCCACTTGGCCAGGATCTCCGCCTGAAGACCCCGCGTGTGAAACTGGGCGAAGGGAATCGCCTCGAAAGCCGAGACCATTAGACCTAGACATCGCATACATGTCCGGAGGGACGAACACTGAGTGTCCCTGAGGGACCTGACCTCGTCCCGAAGTGTCCGGAGCTTGTCTTCCGGCAGGAAGACCTTTGCTTGAGCAGAGTCCAGGATCATCCCCAGGTAGGGAAGACGAAACGACGGGCACAACGTTGATTTTGGAAAATTTATCGTCCAACCATCGTGGTGGACAGGTCGTTCACCAGGCCCTGACTGGTCGCAGACCGAAGCAAGATATCGTCCAGATACCCCAAGACAGAGATGCCCTGGGCTCTCAATAAAGCCAGGACCGGCGCAAGCACCTTGGTGAAAACCCGCGGAGCCGAAGCGAGACCGAAGGGTAACGCCACGAATTGGTAATGATCCTCCGCAATGGCGAATCGAAGGTACCTCTGGTGACCCTCGAAAATGGGGATGTGAAGGTACGCATCCTTCAGATCGATGGAGGCCATGAATTCCCCCGGACTCAGGGCAGCCACCACTGAGCGCAGGGATTCCATGCGGAACTTGCGAACCCGCACAAAGCGGTTCAGAGCTTTCAAGTCCAGAATAGGACGCACTTTTGCCCTCCTTTCTTTCGGCGGATCAGAGTCAGCCACCAGGGTGCGCTTGAGCACCTGCGTCCAATCCGCAATAGCTTGGGCTGCCATAATGGAAGCAAAAATAGGCTTCAGCATAGAACCAGCAACCATATAGGCATGACGGGCCAGAGACTCCAATCTCCTGTCCATAGGGTCCCGGAACACCGGGGTATCCTCAGCAGGAATCGCAGTGGATTTATTCAAAACTGCAAACACGTGATCCACCTGAGGCGGCACACACCAACGCTCATCAGTGGTAGGTGTAAACGGATAACGCAGCTTGAACTTACTTGGCACAGTAAAAGGCTTCTTCAAATTGCGCCATTGCTCATCAACAGCGCGCTGAAATTCCGCAGGACAGGGAAAAACCTGCGCGGATTTGCGTTTCCTTTTCGTCCCATAAGAGGACATCAAAGCAGGAGGACATGGTTCATCCTGCAGATGCAGTGTTTCCTTGATAGAAGTAATCAGCTCATCCATGAGTGCAAGCTCTTCAGGCGAGCCAGGGGGAGAAGTATCAACTCCTTCTACCTCAGCCTCCCCCTCTGACCCCACCAGGTCCAGAGATGAACGAGACCCTGAGAAGGGCACTCCAGCCATAGCAGCCCCATCGCCCTCTGAATCAGAGGAAATAGATAATCTGGGCCGTTTTGCGGATCGATCAGCCATTAGCATCTGCACCTGAGAAGCCAAGGTCGCTACAACAGCAGCCAGATCAGCCCCTTCGGGGGATGCAGCAGCCCCTTGGCCCCCCACCAGGGTGGGAGGAAACTTGCAATCCTGAGAATCCATGCCCCAGTATCAACTGAAATAAAGGACTGCCCCAGCCCACCGCACACTACTGTATGTACCGACCCCCGCAGGGATGAGGAGCACTGATCAAGGAAATGCAGGATAAGGAAGGTAAAAACCTGGAGAGACCACACAGGCTGCTGCCACCGATCGCTGTTCCAGAGCAAAAGGAAGTGATGCAATGGCTGACCGCCCGATATAGCCTATGAGGCTTCACAAACATGGCCGCTCGGCTGAGGGAATCAAGGCAATAAGAAAATGGCGCCGACATGTGCTCGCAGGAGCGATCGCCGCCAAAATGGCGGCGTTTGGCGTCAAAACACCGCGCTGTACCACACAGGGCCGGTCACCACAGTTTGCCGAGAAAAATGGCGGGCCGCATTAGCGGTCACCGCACAGCATGTCTGAGCCCAGTCTGCCCCATACATCACACACAGCAGAGCGGGAGAGCCCCCCCCCCCGCAGCCCACAGAAAGGCAGCTATTCCACACAGGAATCTGACAGGGAGCTCAGCACTTACACAGACATGCAGGGTCACACATAGAAATGTACTTACCAGTTCGGATGGCGTGGGGAGCCCTCTCTAGCGACCAAACCGCTGTACTGAGGACAGGGAGTGTCGCAGCCAGGACGCAGTGGACTGCGGTGCGAAACCGCAAATGGCATCCGGTGAGGTAGCCACCTCACAGGCAGCATCCCTGCAGCGAACAGGGATGGGTCGTTCAATATGCCAGGAAAACCTGAGCTGAACGCTCGATGGCAGGCTGGGGAAACCCCTGGCTCTCAGCCCAGGGATCCAGGGTGGCCAGACCGGGACCCAGCTCCGCATGATCATCTTCATCCGAAGAAACTAATCTAATGCTGAGAGAAAAACAGCTAAGTAAAAGAAAGGGAAAAATACTTGAAATAAAATCCAAAAGAGGATAGAAGGCTGAGACTGAAAGCCCCAGCACAGGAACAGCCAGCTACTCCTAAGCTAGGCAATTGAAAAACTGAGTTGAGAATGCTGGAAGCAGGGAGGTATTGACTGAGGGGACCACCCCCTAGGGGTGTGATATGCTAAAAGCTTTGATATTAACAAATCTTGTTGCCTAGCTACTCCTGCGGAGCAAAGGTCAATTACCCCATTAGTGAAGATTATGAAGTGGCGGCGACTGTCGGAGGACGTAAGAGAAACTCAAATTTCCCCCGAAGTTCGTCATTCGAAGAACGATCGAATTAGCAATGTGTGATTTGCGAGTCGAAATTAACTTCGACTCACACTCAAAGCTCATCCCTAGTTCCTGCGATTGAACTCCAGTTTGTAACAAGCAGTGTCAGCAGAACAAATAACACAACGCAACAGAGGGGCAGGTACTGTGTCCGTCA
Source organism: Pelophylax lessonae (assembly GCF_965119305.1). Taxonomy (NCBI): domain Eukaryota; kingdom Metazoa; phylum Chordata; class Amphibia; order Anura; family Ranidae; genus Pelophylax; species Pelophylax lessonae. Next base: position 715,415,011 of record NC_138769.1, on the reverse strand, counting down.
GTGAACCTCAGAGAAAAGGCTTTTAAAGCGGAGTTCCGGGCACAAAATTCAATTTCTAATAATTACTGCATTGTATTCCTTACTCTCCGCTGAGTCAGAATTGGATATTCCCATAGTTTTTTTTTTTTCACTTACCTGTTTACAGAGGATTGTATACTCACCTTTCAAAGGACTTCCTCCCTCCTGTGCCTCGGCTCTCCTCGTCACTTCCTGCCGCAATGCATCCTGGGAGCTCTTCCTCGGCCCTCCCATGATGCACTTTGCAGTCACATGGGCGGCCGACCACTGTTCTCATTTCTTGACTCACAGGCCTACGCCCACTGGAATCAGGAAGAAGGGAAGACATTTCCCCACAACGGACTCGGCAATCCACAACAAAGATGGCGCCGCACATCAGAAATTATATAAAGTAAGATTTTACTCTTGCAAACTCATTATTTCACCATTCTAACCAGGATTAGCGGATGTATCGATGTGTAAGGGTGATTGTTAGGGGGAGATTGAAAAAAAAAAAACGATTCTGTGCCCGGAACTCCGCTTTAAGGTAAGACAAAAATCCAGTTTTCTCTTTCGTTCACTGTCAGACACAGCTCTATGTCTTCAGACCATTGAGATATCCCAAAACATTGTCAATATGAGGGGAGAGGAAAAAACACAGCAATACACAGAATTCCCAACAAGGCTAAACATAGCCAACCAGGTAAAACAAGAGCTCAGCCGGGAAAAACTGGAGCTCACCACCAGGAAAAAAATGACACCCTCAAGAAGCAGAAGCCTCTGCAACCGCAGCCTGCAAAACTTTGCGGCCAAATGCTGCATCCAAAGATGCAAGTACATCCACCTTATAAAATGATGTGAATGTGTGTACAGACGACCACGTAGCAGCTTTGCACACCTGAACCACTGATGCTTGATGACGGAGGGCCCAGGAAGCATTAGGCACCCTCGTGGAATGCGCTTTACCAGGGAAAGGTGGAACTTGACCCTTAACAGAATATGTCTGCACCACCGTCTGCCTGATCCACTTGGTAATGGTCGCAGCAGACACAGCCTCTCTCTTACGAGGCCCATCCGTAAGAACAACGAATCTGATTTTTGAATTGATTCAGTCACTGCCAGGTACACCCAGATAGCCCTTACCGCATCAAAGGAATGTAAGGCAATTTCCTTAGGCTGTTTCGACTTAGGACATAGGGACAGGAACACACTATTATTATTCAACCCGGGACAACCTTAGGAAGGAACGCCTGACAGGGTCGCAACACCACTTTGTCCCTATGAATCACCAGGTAAGATGACCGACAGGACAACGCAGTCAACTCCGACACCCGAGGTGTGGAAGTAATAGCTACCAAGAAAGCCACCTTCTGCAACAGCGTGAGCAGAGGAAGTTCTCAAATATTTTCAAAAGGAGGCTTTTGAAGCACCAACAGTACCAAATTGAGATGCCACGGAGGTGGGAGCCAGATGGCAAACTCCCTGCACAAAAGTGTGAACCAAGGACTTCGCCGCCAACAGCCTTTGGCCTTCCTGGAAGTAGATTTCCTATCTTTTAACAACATAGGAATGACCGACTCTGCCAGCCCTCTATCCTTCAGCACCCAGCTTTCAATAGTCAGGCCCTTAAAGCCAGCAACCGTAAAGCAGGATGGAAGATTGATCCCTAAGACAGAAGATCTTCCCTGAGAGGAAGTTTCCAAGGAGCGTTTGCCACCAGCCTTAAAAGGCCTGTGTATGACTGAAATCTCTTCTACCTCGATTCTGCGTAGCAGTCTCGACAGTTGTATTGGAGGAAAGGCGTAAAATCAGACGATACTGACCCCAAGGGGCCACCAGAGCATCTGCGGTGTCGACCAGAGGATCCAACGACCTTGACATGAACCTCTGCACCTTCCTGTTGAGACAAAAGGCCAGCAGGTCCACATCGGGGGTCCCCCACTGAAGACACAGTTGACAAAATACCGCTTGCCAATTCTCTACCCCCGGAATGTGCACAGCAGAGAGGGCCGGAACATATTGTTCTGCCCACCTCAAGATACCGGCAACTTCCCAGCTTCCAGGGCACTCTTTGTGCCCCCTTGATGATTGACATGCCACAGCCGTAGCATTGTCCGATTGTATCCGCACAGGGCGTCCCTGCAGACGATCCAGGATGTTGATCGGCAGCCTGGACTACTCCCGAGTCCAGACACCTTGGGCTGAACACACTCCCAAGACACCTCCCCATCCGGACAGACTGGCATCTGTGGTGATTACAGTCAAATACAGAGGAAGAAAGGATTTCCCCAGACGCAGGGCCGGGGAGCAGAGCCACCATAGGCGAGAAGCCCTCAAACCCTGACTCAACAGGATCAGATGTCCAACAGCGGATCCTTGTTCCATGTGGTCAGACTCTCTTTGCAGAGGTCTGGTGTGGAACTGCGCATACAGAACCGCCTCGAAGGTGGAAACCTTAAGACCCAGCACTTGCATGCAAGTCCTGAGTGAAGACCGATGGTTGGACAACAGGAGCCGAACCTCACACCTGGGCTGACACTGAGTCCAGTGTAAACCCTAGGTAGTCCAGCTTGGTGGAAGGAGTCAGTGCTGGTTTCTGAAAATTCAGTGTCCACCCAAACTCTCCTGCTGCAGGCATCAACCCGGTACCGTTTTTACCAATGGCGCCGATTTAAAAAAAAAAAAATGCCAATATTCAAAAATGCAGATTTCTTGAAGTGCAGTGGAGGGGTCTCGGGTCTTTTAGACCCCCAAATCCCACCATAAAGGGTACTTGTCACTGCCTATTAAAGCCACAAAAGGATGTTTACTGTCACAAGGGATGTTTTTTCTAAATGCAGTAAAATTTATTTTTTCCAAACAAATTGCATTTGAAAGATCGTTGCACAAATACCGCGTGACAAAAATATTGCAATGACCGCCATTTTATTCTCCAGATTCTTTGCTATATATATATATATATATATATATATATATATATATATATATATATATATATATATATATATATATATATATATATATATATATATAAAAATAAAGTTTGGGTGTTCTAAGTAATTTTTTAGCAAAAAAAGTTAATCGACGGACACAGCGCTCCATAAATAGTTGGTTATATTGCCTCCTCTAGGAGTAGGACTAATCAGAACAAAAAACACCTGGCTATGCCCATGGGCCATCCTCAGCTGGTATAACCCCCCCCTCTCTGCTCTAGGTAATCAGTTTAGTAGTAAGCAGTATTAGAACTCCATAGAGGGGTGGGTGCGGTGTCCGTCGAACTCAGAGAAATGGATTTTACGTTAAGAACAAAAATCCAATTTTTTTGTTAGAAAATTACTTCGAACCCCCAAACACATATATATATTAGTTTTTAGCAAAGAATCTGGAGACTAAAATGGCAGTCGTTGCAATATTTTCTTTTCGCTTCGTTCATCAACGGACACAGTGCTCCATAAATCATAACTGGTGGGACATCCAAAAGCAGTGCCAAAAAGGAAAATGAGGGGTGGAGAAAATAACCCAAGGCTAACCATAAGAGTCTTTACCCAGGACACAGGAGCCTTGACCGGGTCACCAGAGCCCCATCTGAAAAATAAAAGGTTTGAAGAAAAAAAACGTCCCTCAAGAGGGAACAGCCCCTCAAACAGCAGCCTGCAAAATTTTGCGGCCAAAAGCAGCATCCACAGATGCCAAAGTATCTACCTTATAGAACTATGTGAAGGTATGCATGGACGACCAAAGTGGGCGCCTTGAAAACTTGCGATATTGAAGCCTAAAGACGGAAGGCCTAAGAAGAACTCGGCGTTCGAGTAGAATGTGCTGTGACAAGGAAAGGTGGAACCTGACCTTTAATGGAATAGGCATGATTCACCATCTGTCTGATCCATCCGGAGATGGTAGCCGAAGAAGCAGCCAGCCCTTTTCTTGGTCTGTCCGTAACCACAAAAAGCGAGTCTGACCTCAGAAAAGACTCATTAGCTGCCAGATACACCGAATTGCATGAACCACATCCAAGGTATGCAAACTGCGGGCCGGGATAACATAGGCAAGGAAACTCCCTAATATTCTGAATGGAGGTTTCTGGAGAACCGAAAACACTAAATTTAAATCCCATGGCGGCAAAAGAGACCATACAGGTGGAGCCACATGTCGAACCCCCTGAATGAGAAGGTACTAAAGAGTGCGTGGCTAGGGGTCATTGAAAGAAGATTGCCAAGGCAGACACCTGGCCCTTGAGGGTACTCAAGGCCAACTTCTGATCAACGCCCTCTTGAAGAAAGGTTAAGATCCAAGCCACAGAAAAAGATCGAGGATGAGTGCCAATCGACTCACACCAAGAAATGTACGTTTCCATGTACAAAGGTATATCTTGCTGGAAGACGACTTCCTCACCTTCACCATAGTAGGGATCACTGATCCAGACAGACCTCAATCCCTCAGTACCTAGCTTTTAACAGCTAAGCCAATAAAACGGCTGTAAAGCAGGATGGTAGATCACCACTTGGGACAACTGGTCTCCTCTGAGAGGAAGCCCCCCAAGGGATGTTTACAGCCACCAGGATGATTGGAAAATCCTCGCTCTTGATTCCTCGCAGGAACTGCGGAAGAAGCCTTAGCCAAGTTTACACTGGCCCTATTGTGGCCCTTGGACGCCTGCAGTGTCTATCAGAGGGTCCCATGACCTTGTCAGGAACCTTGGTATCCTCCTTTGGAGCCAAACCTGCTAAAGGAGCTGCATGTAAGATTGTGCAAACAGAACTGTCTTGAAGGTGAATACCACCAGATTAAGAACCTGTATGCAAAATGGGAGAGAGAACTATCTGCATGACAGCAGCCGGTGAAACACGGCCTGTGATCCCTTAAGTTTGTGCAGAGGAAGGACCCCCCTGGTCAGAAATAGAATCAGACCTAGGTAAATCAATCTTGTCTGCTGGTCCCGGAAAGCTAGCTCTAGGCTTTTTAGACAAAGGTTGCTTGGAACCTCCCAGGGAAGATTTAAAAGATCTATTTCCCTTAATATCCGTCCCAGAAGCACAAAAAAAATGTTCTATGGGCTGAGGAGGGGGGCCCCTGCCTGCAGCGAGGTTTCTTCCCTTTCTATGACTGTGGCAGTAAGGTACTCTTTCCCCCCTCCCCATGATACCCTTAATGATATCATCCAGGGTAGCCACAAACAAGCGATCGCCTTGAAAGGGCAGATCAGTGAGAGCTTTCCTAGAGGCTTGGTCTGTGGACCAATACCACAGCAAGCGCCTAATCACCACCGCTGAAACTGAAAGCACAGGAGCTGTATCCAAAGCTGCATCACAAATAAACTGCAGCCCATGGACCAACTGGTCAGCTAAATCAACATATACTGTTAAGCAGCGGGGACCTGCTCAACCCCCAGGCCCTGGCGCAAAAAACTTGGCCCATTCAGTTAGGGTCTGAGACACCAGGGCTGAGGCAAAGACTGGCCGCAATGCCAAACCAGCCATAGTAAACATGCTGCGTGCCACAGCCTCCTCTTTCTTGTCAGCCGGGTCCTTAAAGAACAGGGATTCCTCAACTGGGATCATGGTTGCTTTATTCAACTTGGAAACAGGAGGGTCCACCACTGGTGGACTAGCCCACTTTTTAAAAGTAACTCCTCAAAAGGGTAACGTACAGAAAAACGTTTGGGGACCACAAAGGGTAATTGTGGTTGTTCCCATTCCTTACAGCAAACCCTGTCAAAATAAGGCACATAAGGAAACACCTTTGGAGTATGATGAGACTTGTGCATACCAAACGACTCAGACACGTCCGTGGCTACATCAGCCGCATCCTCCATTTTTAAAGTCTCACACAATGCAGTGATAAGTGCGTCTACCAGCGCATTTTCATTCGCTGCTGTGACCATGGAGCAATCATCCTCACTATCGGATGGATCAGGGGTTGTGATATTAAATCCCCCTGGATGGGCCATGTCCACATCAGGCTCAGAATCAGATGAGACAGACTAAGCAGGAGAAGGCGGGGAGCGCTTCCTCCTGGGCCTTTGCCCACACACCACTTCCACCCGGGACACTAAGGACTGCAGGACCGCCGTCAGTGCAACCATGGGAAGCTGGGGTTTCCGAGGGACCTGCCATCTCCAGGAGTTGGTCAGTGGGGGAGATGTGACCCTGAAGCTCCATAAGGATAGGAAGACTTTGCAATACAAAAAACAATCTTTTAGCACCACTAAAGGATCCCCTCAAGGCTCAGGGGTACCTATCAGCAGACAGAGAGCGATAACAGTGACCCCTAAAGACTCACCCTACCGACCGGAGGAGCAGCGAGAATTCGCACCCAGCATCATTATGGACTCTATCCCTGTTCATATGTTCCGGACACAGGAAGAGGAAACTAAGGAGGAGAAGGAGCTTTGGCAGCCCCACAAGGCTTCAGTTGTCTCTAGCATCTCCAAAACGAAGGGAAATGGCCCCCGTGAGATCATCCAGCCACACAAACATGGCTGCCAAGCGGAGACCAGCCAGACTACAGGAAAATGGCTACCATCAGCTACAAACACTGAAGCATGCTGCCAGGATCTTTCCTGCACCCTTTGCAAGGGGACCCCCCCCTGAAGGTAGGACACAGGCTTAGGGGAGAGACTGCACTGGGATCCCCCTGCACTATACCCACACTACAAACAGCAGGGCATGCACCTATGGGTCTCCTACATTGGGACCCCTCCAGACTACCAGGGCAGGACACACACTATCCCAGGACCCTTACAGAATGAGGATAGTGGGGGAGACCCCAGAGGTCTCTGCTGCATTCTCTGCCCTGGGACCCCCACCAGACTCTAGATCCAGACAGGGGGGAATGGGAGTGGGGGGAGCTCAGTGAGGGATTTAAGGATGGGAGGAGGGAACCTGCAGGCAGGTCTGACCGTCCCTGGAGCTTACCCATGTCCAACCCAAAGAAAATCACCCAAAGGGGAGAGGGGGGACTGTACTTACCCTTCCATGGTACGGCTAACGCTCCAGACAAAACTCCCTGCCACCAAAGTAGGGGAGCTGTCAGCCAAGGGACCGCTGCGGCTCAGACCCAAGCCCGGACATATGAGACCCTGCGAGACATTTAACTCGCTAGCCAGCTTCTGTCCGTGAGGCTATGTTGTGGCTGACCTAGCGTGTAGCTCGCTGGCTGGGCTGGGGGGACCACTGGATCAAGATTATCCAGCCCGTCAACGAGCCTGGCAGTTGATTGTAGATCTCCCGAGAGAAAACAAAAAAGATGTAAGAAAGGAGAAAATTGCTAGGACCAGAGATCCCAGCCGGAAGCCTAGGTCCTTATTCCTGACTAGACAGATTAAAACCGATTACCTTGAGCAGAGAGGGGGGGTTATATAACAGCTGAGGCTCTTTACAGAGATCGTAAATGCGGTGTGTACCACCAATCACAGTACTGCGTGCCCCCGGGGCTGTGCATGAGCAGCTCATTCTGAAGGACATCATATGACATCCACTCAGAATAATGCGACCTCCCCCCCGGCTGTCATTCTGCTATAGGCCAGGCAGGAAGTGGTTAAAGCAGAACTTAGCTATCTGAGCACCACAAACTGAAAACACTATGTAATTCACCCAGCCATCCGTCCGACGTATCTCCATGCTTAATTTTGTTAAGAAATTACTTTGAACACCAAACCCCTCCCCAGCTTTTCTAATTGCAGCCATCTTAAGATTAGAGGATTCAAGTAGCATGTTCTTCCTGGAATCAATCTGCCCTCAGCTCAGGAATGCAGACAGGAGGGTGTGCTTAGCTGAAAAAAAAAAAAAATGCCCATGGAGACTCATGGGATGTATGACATCATTTTGGCCAAGGCTAGAAACCAGGAAGAAAAAAAGTTCAAAACTAGTAAACATAATTTAACTTCCTATTTACGAACAGTACAAGGATTAAAAATAGTTACTGTTGATTTAGAGAGTTTAGTTCAGCACTTTAATGAGAAAAACAAGTGCAACACAAGCTTGACTATGGAAGTGCTTGGCTTGGTTTTAACTTTTAATGATAAAGGATGTAATGCGTTTGACAGGAACAATGTAAAAAAAACAAATACAAATTGCTCATTATGAGAATGAATGACAAAGCCACATTTTAATTCCCCCTCCATTCTAACATACATCAAAGGGTCCAGATTTTGATTTATGACCTAAACAAAAAGGTTAAAATAAAGTTTGAGGAAAAAAAAAACAGTAAAACGATAGTAGAGGAAATTAACACTTGAAGGCTACATGCCACTAATGATTGCTAAAAATAATCTACAGACTACCAAAGAACAGATATTGGAACTGGTTTCTATGTACCCTCTTCAATTTGAAGCAAATACTTTTCAGTACTGCCATATTACTGCAACCGAGAATCATTGATCCAGATTTAAAACAGGCTGTACCTCTTAGACACACAGGGCCTTCTATACAAGACTTGAACATGGAACCCAAAGTGGATTGAAACTGTAATCTGAGCACCACAAACCAAAAATTTAATTCAATCAATTTTTAATATTCAGTGCAAATTCATCAATCCGTGTTTTTGTTTTTGCTGAGAAATCACCCCCTCCTAACATTTCTAGCCATGGCCATCTTGAGTAAGGGCAGATGATTGATGTAGTATGAAATCTGCCTAGGCCAAAGACCAGGAAATAACTGAAAAAATGTAATAAAAACAAAAAACTAAACAACTATGCTATACTTTCCTATCTATTTACTAATAGTAGCAGCATGAGGATTAATAATAATCAATGTTGATTGAGAGATTTTGCGCTTATTCACTGGGAGACCCAGCAGATCTCTGGTAGTATGCGGCCATGGGTCTGCACCAGAAAAAAGAAAATTACAGTGTGCATTTGATATCATTTTTTTGTTTTCCTGGCGCCAACATGGCAGGATACTGCTACACGTGTGCTGCCATGGATTGGCGCCAGGAAGGGAAAATTACAGTATTTGATACAATTTTCCATTTTGTAGTACACTAAGAATCCTCCCAATACATTCTCTAACTAGGACTATAGAATTAAGATTTCCTTACTTGATCAGATGGTAGGCATGCTGTATTAACTGTAAAAAGCCTCAGCTACATACAGTGTACAGTGCAGTGTTCCAGCAGTGCGATGGAGGCTTCCCATCCCCCTTCTGGAACACAAAGTCAGCCATTCACAGGAAGCTTTGTATTCTATAAATGAATACAATTCTTCTTCTGATTGGCTGAGGCATAGATTGTGATGTCATCCATCCCCACCCACCTCAGCCAGAGGAAACTTTTCATTCATTCATTCATAGAATACAAAGCTTCCCAATAATGGCTGAGCAGCACTCAGTTTGTAGTACACTAAGTATCCTCCCAATACATTCTCCAACTAGGACTATATATATATAAGACTTCCTGCTGGTGTTTATTACTTGATCAGATGGTAGGCATGCTGTATTAACTGTAAATAGCCTCAGCTACATACGGTGTACAGTGCAGTGTTCCAGCAGTGCGATGGAGACTTCCCATCCCCCTTCGGGAACACAATAAGGTCAGCTATTCACAGGAAGCTTTGTATTCTATAAATTAATACAATAATTCTTCTGATTGGCTGAGGCATAGATTGTGATGTCATCCATCCCCACCCACCTCAGCCAGAGGAAACTTTTCATTCATTCATAGAATACAAAGCTTCCCAAGAATGGCTGAGCAACACTCAGGCTGACTTTGTGTTCTGGGAGTGAGACAGGAAGTTCTTATCCCACTGCCGGTGTTCCGTGAAAAAAACCATACCCGTGAGAAAACCATACCCTCGTCACTTCCGGTTCAGCTACGGAGGGTATGGATTTCTCACGGTAGTTAAACTTGCGGCGCTTACATTAAAACAGCTTATCTGCAACATAAATCATCTCCGCTCTTCGCCCTGTCACTGCCCTCATCTCCGGTAATAAATATAAAAGCGGATCACGGAGCCGCGATCGCCGTCACATTTACATCTCATACTCCCGCTGCCGCTTTTATACTTATTACCGGAGATGAGGGAAGTTACAGCGATAGCAGAGGAGATGATTTATGTTGCAGCCGAAGTGTTTTAATGTACCCGCCGCAAGTATTACATTAGACACAGTGCCGTGAGAATTTCATGCCCACCGAGCATGCGCACTTGTCAAATTCTTTCATGTTCATTTACGTATCCGTGGCTCTGAGCATGCGCACTGCTGCGCTGCTCAGCTGTTTCAGACCGGAAGTGACGGTATGGTTTCTCCACGGGGTATGGTTTTTTAACGTTACACCGGAACACAATGCCGCATGCTGTATGTAACTGAGGCTAAGGCAGTACAGCCTGCCCTCCTATACTGGGCCCCGGCCCCATCAGTTCAAAAAGGGGGGGGGGGGCATTTGCTGAGCAGGACGGCCAGCTGTCCTGCCTTATTGCAGACACTGATGCTTTTCTGTCTCCCTCTGCAGCGCTGCTGGCTTCTCTTCCACCCCTCCCTCCAGCTATGCTGCAGGGGGTTCAGTTCTAGCATCCCCCCCCGTGCCGTTTGCGCCCCTTTTCCCTCCAGCCTCCCTCCTCTCCCATCGGCAGCTGCTGCAGGCACACAAGTGAATGTTTCAGGATGGAGTGCGGGGGTCAGGTAAATGTGTCATAGAAACATGATTTTATTTAGGGGGTGGAGAAGGGGGGGGGGGCGAGGCCCTGTCAGGTAAGCAGTATGGGGGTCCCTTGATTTCTAACAGCAACCCTTGCTAAGGCTATATACAGTTCATACAGTGCACCCAGCAAACACACTTGTTAGTGCACTATCGGCCCAAAGAAATGTTTTAAAGGGACATGAACTGTGGCATTAGGCGTAGAATTAGAACAGGTTTTTTGGGGGTGACATATTCCTTTAGACTGGCCCCACATCATTGTGTGGGCAAGCCACATACAGTATGAAATAATACACTTGCCCCTCAGCACCCTACTTGGCACAGATAAGACTATTGGCACAGATAAGAATGCAACGACCATCGCAGTCCTCTGCGTTCTCCACAACTGCGCAGGGTGCATAGTTTTTCTGTAGAGGATCATTCAAAGGCTCTTCAAAGCAATTCATGCCAATACGTAAAAAGCCACAGAAAGATGTAAATACAGCCTTATGGATATTTAGAGACAAACTTAAAACTAAGCAGAAAAGCAGCTGCACATCCTATTATGTGACCTCCCAGACTGGAGCACTATGGACTCTTGTATGTATTCTGTCAACCGATTTGATTAAAGAAGTTGTAAAGTCAGGAAGGATTTTTTTATCTTAATACATTCTATGCATTAAGATAAAAAGCCTTCTGTGTGTAGCAGCCTCCCTAATACTTACCTGAGCCCCCTCTCTCTCCAGCTATGTCCACGAGTCTCTCACCTGTCCTGAGACTCTCCCTGCCGATTGGCAGTTACAGCCATGGCACCACTGGCTCCCGCGGCTGTCAAAGTCACTGAGCCAATCAGGAGAGGGGGCGGGGCCAAATGCAGCTTAGCTCGGATGCCCCCATAGCAAGCATGAAATTATCCGAAACGGCTTGGTATGCTGACACCATAAAGAGTTCCCTTCACTGGAACTAATTAGCCAAGTTTGGGGAAGGCCCCTTCCTGTTCCAACATAACTGCACACCAGTGCACAAACAAGGTCCATAAAGACATGGATGAGTGAGTTTGGGGTGGAAGAACTTGACTGGCCTGCACAGAGTCCGGACCTCAATCCAATAGAACATCTTTGGGATGAATCAGAGCGGAGACTGGGAACCAGGGCCTTCTCTCCAACATCACTGCCTGACCTCACAAATGCGCTCCAGGAAGAATGGTCAGACATTCCCATAAACACTCCTAAACCTTGTGGACAGCCTTCCCAGAAGAGTTGAAGCTGTTATAGCTGCAAAGGGTGGGCCAACTCAATATTGAACCCTATGGACTAAGACTGGGTTGTCAATAACCACTTCAGCTCTGGAAGGTTTTACCCTTTAATGACCAGGCCATTTTTTGCGATCCGGCACTGCGTTGCTTTAACTGACAATTGAGTGGTCGTGCGACGCTGTACCCAAATAAAATTGATGTATTTTTTCCCCACAAATGGAGCTTTCTTTGGTGGTATTTGATCACCTCTTCAGTTTTTATTTTTTGTGCTATAAACAAAAAAAGAGCAACAATTTTGAAAAAAACAAAAAAAACACAATATTTTTTACTTTCTGCTATAAAACATTCCCAATACAAAAAAAAAAAAAAATCAATCAATCATTTTAGGCCAATATGTATTCTGCTACATATTTTTGGTAACATAATCCTAATAAGTGTATTTTGATTGGTTTGCGCAAAAGTTATCACATCTACAAACTATTGGATAGATTTATGGATTTTATTTTTTTTTCATTGTTTTTACCAGTAATGTGACTGGTGATAAGCGTTTTTTTAGCGGGACTGCGACAATGCGGCGGACAAAGCCGACACTGAGTGACACTTTTTGGGGACCAGTGACACCAATACAGTGATCAGTGCTAAATAAATTGCAGTTGCTGTATAAATGACACTGACAGGGAAGGGATTAACACTAGGGGTGATCAAGGGTTTAAGTGTGCTCCTAGGGAGTGCTTTTTAACTGTGTGGGGGATGGAGGTGCTAGAGGAAAAGCGAGATCTGTGTTCCAGCTTAGCTGAAACAAGATCTCTCTCTGCCTCTGTGACAGAACAGCCGTCTGCCTTCTTTACATAGGCAGACGGCTGTTATTTCATTCCCCTGCACAATCGCAGGAGGCCATCGTGGCTGCCGGATCCCACTGTGTCTGATCATAACTGGAGCGGTGCGCGTGCGCCAGAGAACCCCTGTACAAAATCACGTACCTATACGTAATTTTGCGCAGCCGGGCCGCCCTGCCGCAGTATGTATGCGGTGGGCAGTCCAGGAGTGGTTAAAGTTCATGTGCGTGTGTAAAGGCAGGCGTCCCAATACTTTTGGTAATATAGTGCTTTATATATATATATATATATATATATATATATATATATATATATATATATATATATATATATATATATATATACACACACACACTATATATATATATATATATACACACACACACACATATATATATATATATATATATATATATATATATATATATATATAGTGTGTGTATATTTTTTTTTCTTGTATCTTATTTGTGCTGCAAAGCAGTACATCAACTTCTCGCATTATTGTCTGCTGCCCATGCAGTCAGTGTAGTGGCCCTGGCATCTGTATAGCATCATAACGCTACGCAGGTGTGCAGGCATTGGTCAGTACAGACACATGACCACTCTGACCGATGAGAATTGCTCTGAGCCTTCCTGAAGAAAGAAAAGCGCGGCTCTCAAATGCCTAGACTACATCAGCAAGAGCGGACAGCAGAAGATCATGGCAGTGGGGACAGGGGGGTGAGGGTGTAGTGAGTTTACTTCTTCATATTTGGTGAAAAAGGTGAACTAACCCTTAAACTCCTAATGTCGCCCTCCCAAAAGGACCCGCAATGCTTCTTGCAGCTTTTTGAACTTGATCATGCAACTTCAGTGGTCCCTAGTTTCCAAATAAGTAGTTCTAAAATACAAAAGCATGTGCAGTCAGCTCTAGGTGCTCGCTACCAAAAGAGAAAAGCTTTACATTGAAGACCCTTTACGTTAACAGACTGAAGAAAGCCAAATAGGCCTTGCTAAACCCTACAAAGCACACGTCAGTTTATGTAGGTGTTCGAAGCTGGCATCAAGAGGTCTGATGCAATTGTGACAAAGAAAACAACTGTTGTATAAAATCTCAAATACTGTTATTCACAGCAAATACCTAAATTTTTTCTTTTTAAAAATATACTCACCAATGTGCAAATTAACCAACTGTGCATTTTCTGAGAAGACTTTTCAGTCCTCTGAATAGACCCCTTGGAAGTACATTTCATTCTGCTACTCCTGGGTTGCTATACACTGGTTCTGGGGAACCTAAGCGGAATCTGCGGAAATCTGGAGACCCAAAGCGGAATCGGCTAAAATCTGGAGATCCAAAGCAGAATCGGCTAAAATCTGGAGATCCAAAGCGGAATCTACTAAAATCTAGAGACCAAAAGCTGAATCTACTGAAATCTGGGAGATCCAAAGCAGAATCTGCTGAAATATGGAGACCCAAAGCTGAATCTGGAGACCCAAAGCTGAATCTGGAGACCCAAAGCTTAATCTGCTAAAATCTGGGAGATCTAATGCTGAATCTGCTGAAATCTGGAGACCCAAAGCTGAATCTGCTAAAATCTGGAGACCCAAAGCTGAATCTGCTAAAATCTGGAGACCCAAAGCTGAATCTGTTGAAATCTGGAGACCCAAAGCTGAATCTGCTGAAATCTGGAGACCCAAAGCTGAATCTGCTGAAATCTGGAGATCCAAAGCTGAATCTGCTGAAATCTGGAGATCCAAAGATGAATCTGCTGAAATCTGGAGATCCAAAGCTGAATCTGCTGAAATCTGGAGACCCAAAGCTGAATCTGCTAAAATCTGGAGATCCAAAGCTGAATCTGCTAAAATCTGGAGACCCAAAGCTGAATCTGCTAAAATCTGGAGATCCAAAGCTGAATCTGCTAAAATCTGGAGATCTAAAGCTGAATCTGCTGAAATCTGGAGATCCAAAGCTGAATCTGCTAAAATCTGGAGATCCAAAGCTGAGATCCAAAGCTGAATCTGCTGAAATCTGGAGATCTAAAGCTGAATCTGCTAAAATCTGGAGATCCAAAGCTGAATCTGCTGAAATCTAGAGAACTGAAGCTGAATCTGCAGTGGAGGTCCCAGACAAGGAAATGCACTTCTGACACATGACCCGCTCGCAGCAAAACTAAAAAAACACAATAATAGATAATGGGGCACCGATAACAGACAGTACGCACCAAGAAGAACAACCTCACAAATCCAGTTTGGTGCCAGTATAAAGTCTATAATATCACATGAGAAGGCAGAAGAGACAGGTATACACTGTGTGGCACATCAGTAGAAAATATATTCAACACGCATTTACTACCCTCCCCCCCGACCCTTTGCGCGTGCTCCTCGACACCCTCAGAACAAAAAGTGGAAACCTTTTTCTGGATCAACTTTTAGAAGTTACAGCAGCAAATTGCAACATAACGTGTTATTAGGCCTTCTGACACAGAAGTGGTTAAATATACATCTTGTGGTCACTGAAGTCTAGACTATGTATACAAAAATGGGGCGACCAACCATATATAGCTAAGACTCACAAAGCATAGTAAAGTAGTTGGTAAATTTTATTTATAACTGCCTGTTTATCGTAACCTAAGTACTGAGTATTTAAATAGAATATATATCTCATATGGAAAAAAAAAGCTAAAAGCATCTAGTGCTTCTTCCCTCCCTTTCCCCAATTTTATTCTGCTTGGATTCAGTTCCCCAAAAAAAAATAAAAAATAAAAAAACACTGAATTTTTTGTTTTTGGGGAATATCTGGAATGCATTTTGCGCCAACCCCACCCCCTATTCACAAACTTCCCCAAGAACCACAAATAGTTTGTTGTCGCTTCTCATATCAATTAACATTGTTTCAGTCAGTGAAATTACCCCATGACCACAAATGCAAATGAGAGAAATGATTTTTTTTTCTTTTCTTTAAAAATGTACAGATATTATTTGAGAGTTCAAAAACGTTGTCACTTCACAGAAAGACTGCAGGACTGGTCAAACGTTCGCTTCTAGAAAAGATAAAATCCAAAGTGAAGTGGGTTTATTTTCCCGAGAATAAAACCGCTTTTCAGAACTGGCCCGCTGGTATGAGCTACTGTGGAATAAATTAGCACAAAAAATATGGAAGAGGTGGACTTTTTTTTTGTTGGTTTTATAACTGTTCGCTATTACAGACATAATCCACAAGGTCAGTTACTCTCAAGAGTTCATCCTCGTCCTCCTCCGGAACGGCCGCTTCCTGCCCACCCCCAGTCCCGTTGGGAGCCTGGCTAACGACGGCCGTAGCGTCCTTAGAAGTCTGACTCTTTTCGCTTGGTTTACCAATTAAAGTTTCGATAGTTTTGCCTGGGCTTTGTCCATTAGCGGAAGGCAAATCCACCAAGCTGTAGTCCAGAGGGCTCCCGTCTTTCGCAACATTTTCAAAGTCATCGTCCTCATCGCTCTCTAGCCGATAACAAGGCTTCTTAGTGTTTTCCGGGACGGTGCTCGTGGCAGGCGGCTTTTCCTCCGCAGGAGGCTTGTTGCTGCTGTCGACGGGCTTGTCGACGGGCTTGTCGACGGGCTTGGCGTCCGCTTCTTCATCCTCGTCGTCTGTCTCGATTCGGTTCAGACGCTTTCGGATAGGTTTTTCCCCCTCTTCCTCTGACAGCTCATCGTTTGAACTTCGGATGCGTTTTCTCAGCAAGTTCTTTTTGAGATCTCTAGGTTTTTCACCTTCGGAATCTCCAGAAACGGCGCTTGCTGAAAAGTAAATATATAAAAAGGTAATTATGTTACGTACGGATTGAGAACAAGCATGCAGCAAAGGAAAAAACTGATATTTGTATCCTCTACCTGCACACCCTAAAATGAAAAAAGTGATAAAACAATATTAAGTGCACCAGACCAGTTTTATATGGAATGTGGAGCTGCTGGTTGTGAGGCTGCAAGGCCTAGATAGGTGCAATAACAAAAAAATAGTAAGCTCCAAGTGTCTGAGGGTAATGTCCAGAGGGACAGTCCCTAAGGTGTGTCTAGTTAAAGATTTTTAATGAAGTTTCACTACCTAGCCTGCTCCTGCAGAGGGCGCCATTACCCAATAGTGATGAAACTTGGAAGAGGCTGCGTCTGTCAGAGGACGTAAGAGAAATAAGATTTTTGTAAGATCTCAACGTAAAATCTTTTTCTCTGATGTCCATTGACAGACGCAGCCTCATCTTCATGAACTGTGTGGGTTATGCTGCCACCTGCAGGAGTAGAGTAGGCAGTACATTAGAACAAAGTTTTTTACATATACACGCCCACAGGGCTGTCCCTCCAGACATAACCCTCACAGACACAGCCCAGCACATCAGTTTAGTTGCAAGCAGTGAAGACAAAAAAAACATCCCCATCAGAGGGGCAGGTGCCGAGTCTGACAATGGACATCATAGAAAAAGATTTTACGGTAAGATCTTACAAAAATCTTATTTTCTCCATCGTCCATTGACAGACGCAGGCTCATCTTCATAAGCTGTGTGGGACGTCCCAAAGCAGTATAGGCATGAGGGGGGGAAAAAACGCAACCAGAAAGTAATGGCTAAGTAACGGCAAAGGCTAAACCTAGCCAACTGGGTAACATGAAGCTCAACCAAAACAACATGAGCTCACCCAGGTAAAAGACCCCTAAGAATAGGAAAAAACATTATCTTACGAAACAGCAGCCTGCAAAACCTTGCAGCCAAAAGAGGCATCCCAAGAAGCCAACAAATCCACCTTGTAAAATTTGGTAAAGGTGTGCACAGACGACCAAGTCACTGCCTTACAAACCTGTACGACTGAGGCGAAAAGCCCAAGAGGCACTCTAGTAGGAACCTGACCCTTGAGTGATTAATATTGAACAACAGTCTGCCTGATCCATCTTGAAATGGTCACAGCGGATGCAGCCAAACCATTACGAGGACTGTCTGTAAGGACAAAGTCAGATTTCCTAAAGGACTCAGTAAACGTCAGATAAACCCCTATCGCCCGAACCACATCCAGAGAGTGCAAGGCAATTTCTTTGGGATATTTCAGCTTAGGACATAAGGAAGGCAACACAATGTCTTCATTAAGGTGAAAATCTGACACCACCTTAGGGAGAAAAGACTGTGTCGGCCGGAGGACCACTTTATCCCTGAGGACCACCAAATAAGGCGGACAGGATAGTGCCGCCAACTCAGACATTGCGAGCAGAAGTAATAGCCACTAGCAAGGCAACCTTCTCCGACAAGGAAAGCAGAAAAATCTCCCTGATATTCTCAAAGGGAGGCTTTTGAAGAACAGACAAAACCGGATTGAGATCCCACGGAGGTAATGGAGATCTCCTCAGAGGAGCCAGATGACGCACCCCCTGGATGAAAGTGCGAATCTAGCCATTACTTGCCAACGGACGTTGAAAGCAAATAGCCAAGGCCGACACCTGACCCTTGATAGTACCCAACGCCAAGCGCTGCTCAACCCCTTTTTGTAAAAAGGTCAAAACCCTAGCTATAGAAAACAAACGAGGGTGCAGCTGCAGCGATTCACACCATGAAATGTACAATTTCCACATGCAATGATAGATCTTCCTGGAAGTAGACTTCCTAGCCTTAAAAAGGGTAGGAATCACCGAGTCAGACAGACCTCTATGCCTCAACACCTTGCTTTCAACAGCCAAGCCATTAAAGCCAGCGACTGTAAAGCAGGATTGTACCAGGTCTGCGTACCAAGATCACCTTCCATCCCCAACCAGCGAAGAAACCTCGGTAGGAGCACGAGTGGAGGGAAGGCATAAATCAGGCAATACTGGCTCCAAGGAGCCACCAGAGCGTCTGTGCAGTCGGCCAGAGGATCCAGAGACCTGGCCACAAACCGCTGAACTTTCCTGTTGAGGCGAGACGCAAACAGATTCACCTCCGGAGTCCCTCACTGGGCACACAGGAGATAAAACCCTTCTGGATGAAGGGACCATTCTCCCTGATCCAACACCTGCCGACTCAGGTAATCTGCTTGCCAATTCACCACCCACAGAATGTGGACTGCGGAAAGAGCCGGGACATGCTGTTCCACCCAAAACAGAATCTCGGCCACCTCCTTGGCCTCCAGGACACTGTTGGTGCCCCCTTAAAGATTGATGTAAGCCACTGCCATGGCATTGTCCAACTGTATCCGAACTGGAGAGCCGTGTAGCCCACCCGTCCAAGGAAAGCAGGCAGAGCTTGATCGCTCTCGGCTCCAGAATAATAATCGGCAAGAAAGACTCCTCCGTCGCCCAAGTCCCCTGGGCACATAGCTTCCCTAGCACTCCACCCCAGCCTGACAGGCTGGCGTCGGTGGTGACCACCGCCCAAAACACCGGCAGGAAGGACTTGCCCTGGCACAGGGCAGGTGACCGAAGCCACCAAGAAAGAGCCGACTTTGTAAGATGGCTCAAGTGAATCTTCTGGTCCAATGACCGAGGATCTCTGTTCCATTTCACCAGAATCTCCTTTTGCAAAGGTCTCAAGTGAGACTGAGCAAATGGTACTGCTTCGAATGTCGAAACCATCAGACCCAGGGCCCTCATGCAAGCCCGCAGGGAGGACTGATCGGTCTCCATCAGCAACCTGACTGCTTTTTGCAGCTTCTGAAGTTTGTCCAGGGGGAGAAAGACCCTCGCCAGTGCAGAGTCGAGAGTCAACCCCAGATAAGTGACCCGAACTGATTGCCTCAGAGCAGATTTTTTAAAATTGATTGTCCACCCGAATTCTTGAAGGGTCTGAAACGTGATAGAGATGTTGAACAACAGATCCAAGTGGGAGACTGCTCGCAACAGGAGATCATCCAGATATCCCACAATTGAGATACCTCGTCGACGTAACAAGGCCAGCACAGGGGCCAAGACCTTGGTAAATACTCTGGGAGCCAATGGCGATACCAAAGGGTAATGCCACAAACTGAAAGTGCTCCTCTGCCACCGCAAAGAGATGGAATCGCTGGTGCCCCTTGAAAATGGGGACATGGAGTGACGCATCTTTGAGATCGATGGAAGCCAGAAAATCCCTGATTCAAGGATGCCGAGATCCAAAATTGGACTCACCTTGCCCTCCTTTCTGGGCACCATGAACAGGTTTGACTAGAAACCTTGAGAGCGTTCCCACTGAGGAACCGGCACAATCACCCCTTGAGCCAGGAGATCTTGCACAGCCTCCCGCAGATCCTTCAAACGCTCTGGAGACAGGCGAAGATTTGACTGAAAAAACCTGTCCCCTGGCCGGGACCAGAATTCAATCTTGTACCCGGAACAAATCAGTTTGCAAACCCAACCTTCCTGAATGAAGGAAGTCCATGGTTCCTGGAAGAAGCGCAGACGTCCCCCCCCCACCCCTGAGCCAGGTGAGGGCGCCCCTTCATGCTGAAGAGGACTTGTCAGCAGCACCGGACTGACCGGCCTTGGGCTTGCCCCAATGCTTTTTAGCCCCTTTATAAGCTCTAAACAGCTTACCTTTTTCTTGTGCCCAAGGCACAAAAAAAAAAAAAAACGCTTGTGAGCAGAAAAAGAGGGACCCCTCTTAGTACGGGGAGTCTTACCCTTGGGAGGATTGAGGAAGAAGAGTACTCTTCCTGCCAGTCAAGCCCTTGATCAACTCATCCAATGAGTCGCCAAACGCTTCTAGGGCTTTCTTAGAAGCTTGGTCAGCCGAACAGCTCTTCAGCCAAACCATGCGTCCCAAGGCAATGCCCACGGCCGAAACCCTGGCCACCAGGGGAGCTGCATCCATAGACGCATCACACAGGAACACCAGAGCCTGGATCACCTGGTCAAACAGTTCCAGCTGTTCTGGAGGAACAGTCTGGGTCCAAAGACTCCCGCAAACCCCTAATCCATTCCGTCAATATCTGAGAGAATAAAACAGACACAAACACCGGTTTCAAAACGGAACCCACCAACAAGTGAAGATGGCGGGAAAGGGATTCCACCCGCCTGTCCAACGAATCTGTAAAGACCAGGTAATCTTCCACAGGCACAAGAGTAGATTTGTTTAATCTGGAGACAGGATGGTCAACTTTAGGTGGCACCGTCCAACGGTTGGAGACATTTTCAGCAAAAGGATACCGGTGTTTAAAGTGTTTGGCACAACTAAGACATGCTTAACGCGCCTCCATTGGTCATTCACAATATCGTGAAAAGTGTCGGACAAGGGAAAACCTTGCCAGCTGTCTGAGACTTCTGGGAGCCGAAAGCCACCCGTGTCCCTGCCGGCGTGGGCTCATCAGCCAATTTAAAGTGTCCCGTACTGAAATAATCAGGGATTCCACTAAAGCACGTTCCTGCGCTGTGGCTGAAGAGGACAGGTCCTTTTCACCATCTGACTGCAAGGACAGCGACCCCTCAGGAAGGGGAGCATCCGGGGCAACCTCATCATCCTCTCAATCAGAGGACACCTCCATAGACGGAGAAGGCAGCGGCTGTTTTCGGCTATCAACCTATTTCATGACTAAATCAGCTTTTGTCGCCAGACGTTCCAGAGCTGCTGAAATCACGGCCAGCGACTGCGATCCGGACTGTCCGAGAGTCGCACAGAGTGGGTCTGAGGGTGAATTCACAGTTTGGGACTCCATATTGCAAGTTGCAAAAAAAAAAAAAAAACGGAGTACTGAGGCTTTAAGAAGTGCCGATCGCGGTTCCCACCACCGATCGCAGCGATCTGCAGAGATCCCCTTTAAACTAAACAGCAGCGTGTGCAGGGATATGTCTGCAGGGACCCCAGTACTGGACCACCTCAGAGAAAACATCCTCCTGAACGTACCAGCAGCATGCAGAAAGACCGGAAATGACCTCAGCCAGCAGCAGGAAACAGAGCACAGGAAGTGATCTCGTCTGAATGAAAGGTCATGCTGCTCAGTGCAGCACAAGGGCTAGACAAACATGGTTACCCATACAGTTGCAATAGGAAGCTCAGGAAAAATGGCTGCCCCATACAAGCCTATTAGGGAAAAAACAACATTGCCCACACTTAAGATGGCAGCGCCCACAGTGAGCCATGCGGCCAGGGACCGACACTATGAAGGCCTCAGGATCCACAACAGGAACCAGCAAGCCCAAGGTACCACCCCCCCCCCCCCCCCCAGGGCGCCAGGTGCACCAGACACATAGCCCCCCGCAGGAACAGGGGGGGGGGGGGGAGATAAGACACACAGACCGGGGCCCCGGGCAGGATCTTTCAGGAGGCACAAATCCCATTATCCCCAGGAGAGGGCCCACATCCCCCTAAGGCCAACAGGGGCAAAGGGGGCACATTTACTCACCATACCATGGACCGGGTGGGGCTCTGCCCTGGCCAGACTGCCTCCAACCCGAAGTGGGGGTGCTGCCAGCCGAGGGGTACGCTGCGACTCAGAGCGTTCCAGGTCGTCGCGTCCCGGCTAGGCATCTGCTCGCAGGCTCGTCCCCATCCTGAAAAGGGGCACTGTCGTGGCTAGGACTAGTGCGGGACTATAACCTGATCACGCTCGTAGGCCAGGCTGGGGGAACCATAAGGATGTAGATTATCCAGTGCGAAGCCCCAGCCGGCATCATTGCTTGTAGTTCACCAGGAAATTTTTCCCTGAACACTAGCTAGCAAGAGAGTAAAAGAGAAATAAAAGAAAATAGTCTGAAAAGAATACAAAAAAACTGAGACCAGAGTCCCAGCAGGAAACCTAGGTCCTACTCCTTCTCTAGGCAGAAACAAACGGATGTGCTGGGCTGTGTCTGTGAGGGTTATGTCTGGGACAGCCCCATGGGCGTGTATATGTAAAAACTTTGTACTATCATACTGCCTAGACTACTCCTGCAGGTGGTAGCATAACCCACAAAGCTCATGAAGATGAGGCTGCGTCTGTCAATGGACGATAGAGAAAGATAAATCTTTTTGCCAAACCAAGCTCCTTAATTATAGTGTAAACCATAACAAGCAGATATCTAACATATCTAGCATACTTGCCTTACCAAAGTGCATAATGATTAACATAGGAGACTGTCGTGCCAATAACAAATTAACTAAATTCATAGAATAAGGGTCTTTTCACATGATGAGCTGTCCGGGGGGGTTCGTTCTCTGCTCAGTGGGGATCGCTCTGCCGATCCCCGCTGAGCAGGCAGGTGACAGCTCCGTCTCCGCTCTGTTGTGTGTGGAGACGAAGCAGTCCGATCCCTGCTGTCCTCTATGGGGGAATCGGATGAGAACGTACCGCCTGTCCGTTGTCATCCGATCTGCTGGACGGATGGAAAATAGGGTTTCCATCCGTCCGGATTTCACGGACAGGATTGGAATCGGATAGCAGCGGGTGTCAGCAGAGATGTCTCCGCTGACATCCGCTGCCCCATAGGGATGCATGGAGTATCCTATCAGGTCCGCCTAAAAAACTGACAGGTGGATCTGATCAGATCGTTCGTGTGAAAGGACCCTAAGAGTGTCCATTAACACCAAAGTGCTCCAAATCCTGCAGTTGTAAATTCTCAAAGCTCTCCTCTGAATCTTCCACAAGACACCGTGAACTTTGTGCTCTTGTCCACCAACAATGGATAAATAACCTACTCACCAGAGGCAAGTGGGATCTCGCATATAGGCGTCCCTGCTTGGTAAACGGAGCTCCATACATTTTTAAATACTAAGTGCATTTTAAACTTTGTGCTTTTACAATAAACTTAAACTCCTGCACGATGGAAGTTTTTTTGCTTTGTTCACTCCAATACGGTATATCGCTTATGGTTTCGGTGGAGTGGATTTTGCCAAAGGGTCCATTTTTACATGGGGGTTCCCCTCACCTAATCTATATGCGAGATACCACTCCCCTCTGGTGAGTAGGTTATTTATCCATTGGTGGTGGACAAGAGCACAAAGTTCAGTGTCTTGCGGAAGATCCAGAGGAGAGCTTTGAGCACAGCTCCTACATGAGTGACGAGCTCCGATTTTAGGAATAGTGCAGCATCACTGCCAACCCATCACGGGAAGCTGCATCAGGTGGACCTCATTGGCAGGATCAACTAGTATTTGTGGGACTCTGCAGGAGGCAGGTCTCAAAACTTTTCAAAACAATGGGCTAGTTTACTATCCTTCAGACTTTAAGGGGGGGAAGGGGGTTGGATTGTGGCCAGTGGGGATAAAAAAAAAAGTCCCAGACCCAGCATCAGTGAGAATAGCCATGGCCTCAGGGATGGTCACCAGGGAGAGGAATAGTTTCCCATCATTGGTATCAGTGGAAGGAATAATACCCCATTATTGATGTCTGTGAGAGGAATGCCACCCCATCATTGGTATCAGTGGAGGAATAGTGCCCCCATCAATGGTGTTAGTGGTATGAATAGTACCCCATCATTGGTGTCAGTTGGAGGTATAGTATAGTACCCCATTGTTGGTGTCAGTGGGAGGAATGGGGCCCCATCATTGGTATCAGTAAGGGGGGGGGGGGGGAATAGTGCCCCATCGGTATCCGTGGGGGGAATAAAGCCCCATTAATCGGTATCAGTGGAAGGAATAGTGCCCCATCATTGGTGTCAGTGAGAGGAATAATACCCCATCACTGGTATCATTGTGAGGAATAGTGCCCTACTAAAGGCCAGATAAACGCTAACACAATTTGGAGACCACTGACAGAGTAAGACTGCAACTGCAATCCACAAATCATTGTTGCAATGCTTTGCAGGCTCATTCACTAACAAAAAAAATAAAAGAATATTTATTTTTTGCTGAAAATATGGGTGCATTTATTTATTGATTTTTTTAAAAGGTGGACTTAGCCAAT
Source organism: Pelophylax lessonae (assembly GCF_965119305.1). Lineage (NCBI taxonomy): Eukaryota > Metazoa > Chordata > Amphibia > Anura > Ranidae > Pelophylax > Pelophylax lessonae. The sequence continues at coordinate 715,390,558 of NC_138769.1, read as the reverse complement.
CATCTTTATCCCTGAAAGATGCCCAGCCTGGAGTTAAGCTTTAAATGGAATACATGCTGGGAGAAATACTTAGGCTGCCACAGCCATGCACTCATAGCATGCCCGTTCCTATATTCCAGATTTTTCTGGCAGCAGGAGTAGAAGGTGGAAGATGTAGTGGCTGGTGGTGGGGAAAGGGAATGTAGATAGCTATGAATCCAAAGCTCTGACACTCCAGAATATGATCGATATTCTGACAGATTGGGGTCTCGCTAATGCTGCACAAAATGCTGTTGCAGTGAAAGCTAGTGGAAGTATTGTCCAGATTGCAGCCATGTGATTAAAAGACAATGCCAATGCGGTCTAAGGATCGCAGCAGGCTGCTTTTCTAGGCTTTTCTAAGCCATTTCAAAGTGACAGCTTCTTCCTAATACCATCCAAACGAAATATTTTACAGCTGGTTGGCCGACAGCTTACCGTTGCTTTCAGAGCTGGAGAATCGACGTTTAAGTACTCGTCTCATCTCCTTCCCTCGTCCAAAGCGAGCTCTTTTCTGTGATCCATCGCTCTCTGAATCTTCCCTGTAGTTGACTTGCCTCTTCTGATTTCTCCGTGACCGCCTCCTCCTGGTTTCCAGATAGTCATCACTGTAAGCACTGCTGTCATCAGTCTCTGTGGTGAAAAAGGAAAGAGCTGTTACACTACAGTGACAGTCTGACTCTACAGCAAGCACTCACCTGAATGTCTTTGATGAGTAATCAAAGTAAAGCTTGGAAAATGAACTACTTTAAAAGGAAAAGCATAGCCAAAAGCAAATTTGGCTATACTCTTCCTGTAGGTCTCGGGAGTGCGACCCATTTTAAGCAGAGTCCGCTGTCGTCACTTAGCCGGATCAGTCTCAGGAAAGATCCTGACGTTTACACACTGATGTCTGGACTGGCAGCTGGCTCAGCCTCTCAGCAGGTTCTGGCCCCCTCCACAGCCCACCACTACAGAGAGCCGCTGACGGACAGCCATGGCTCTCTGCTCAGAGTGGACGGGGAGAACTGAGTGATCAGTGGTGTTTGATCGCTCATTTCTCACTGCAGAACCGGCGGGGGGAAAATGCAGCATCGGATCGATACTGCATCCACCCAGGCTAGGTGAGTATGAACAGCTCTTATTTTTTTTCATGTCCATACTTCTTTTTAAACCACTTGCTAAACCAAGTATTTTTTCTGACATTTGTTGCTTACAAGTTTAATTTGTATTTTTTACTAGAAAAATTACTTTGAATCCCCAAACATTATATATGTATTTTTAGCAGAGAGCCTAGAGAATGAAATAGCAATTGCTGCAATATTTTATGCCACACTGTATATGCGCAGCAGTCTTTTTAAACACAAATTTGGGAAAAACTGGATTTTTGTCTTATCGTAAAATCCTTTACTCTGATGTTCATTGACGGACACAGTTCCAGAATCTTCTTGACCATTGGGTTATGCTGCCCACCTACAGGAGTAGGACAATAGGCAGGAAAAAGCTTTACCACGCCTATGGGGCAGTCCCAGGGGGTATACTCCCATATCCTGCTATAGGCATTCAGTTTAGTTGCAAGCAGTGTCGGAAGAACAAAAGCCCAACTCAATAGTGGGGTGGGTGCTGTGTCCGTCAGTGAACAGAGAAGGATTTTACGGTAAGACAAAAATCCAATTGTCTCTTTTGTTAATTGACGGACACAGCTCCAGAATCTTCTTGAGCATTGGGACATCCCAAAGCAGTGTTAAACATAAGGGGTGGGAAAAAACACAGCAGAAAAAAAAAAAATCCTAAAAAGGCTAAACCTAGCCAACCAGGTAACATGGAGTTCAACCAGGAACAACTGGAGCTCACTTGAAAAAAAAAACATACATCCTCAAAGAGGACTAATCCTCTCAAACTGCGGCCTGCAAAACTTTGCGGCCAAAAGCAGCATCCGCAGATGCCAGCACATCTATTTAATAAAATTTTGTGGCGAACCCCCTGAATAAAGGTGCGAACTGAAGAATGCATAGCCAAAGGAACGGTAAAAAGACCGCAAAAGGCTGAATTAAACCTGGCCCGTGAGGGTACCCAAGACCAGGCACTGCTCAACACCTCGTTGGAGGAATGCCAAAATCTGAGCCACCATAAGGGAACGGGGATGAACCCCAAGAGACTTACACCACACAATGTACGTGTCTTCCAAGCGCAATGGTAAATTTTACAAGAGGTACATTTAATAGCCTTTTACAACGTGGGAATCACAGATTCAGACAACCCCCTATCCTTCAACACCTGGCTTTCAACAGCCCAGCCATTAAAGCCAGCGACTGTAAAGCAGGATGGAAGATTGGCTATTGGGTCAATAAATCATCTCTGAGAGGAAGTTTCCAAGGGGCATCGGCGACCAGCCGTACCAGATCGGCGTACCAAGATGGGCAAGGCCAGTCTGGAGCCCCTTGGATGACTGGATCCCTTCTGGAAAAAACACCCCGGCTGCAGCCGAGTCCAGAGTCAGACCCAGATAGTCTAACTTGGTGGATGGAACCAGAACAGAGTTCAATTTCCAACCAAACTCCTACAGAGTCCACACAGTCAATTCCAGGTTGTCCTTTAGAACAGTCAGAGACTGCTCGCAGAAGAGGATTGTCCAGGTACCCAGAATCGCAATCCCCCGCTGCCACTACAAGGCCAACACCAGGGCCAACACTTTTGTGAATACCCGAGGAGCTGAGGTGAGACCAAAGGGTAATGCCATGAATGGATCATGCTCCTGACCCACGGCAAGCGGAGGAAACGCTGATGACCGACATATATTGGAATATGAAGGTAAGCATCCTTTGATGCTGGGAGGCCACTACTGTACGAATGGACTCCATTCAGGAATTTCTGTACCCGCACAAGCGATTCAAAGCCTTGAGGTCCAGGATTGGACGTACCTTGCCTTACTTCTTGGAACTGTAAACAGGTTTGAAAAGAAACCTTGAAAACCTTACGATTTTGGAAGCGGAACAATCACCCCTTGTAGTAGAAAGTCTTGCACCGCCTGAAGAGACCCCGCAGGCTGCCTGGGGACAAACGCAGGTTGGAAGGAAAGAACCTCACTGGAGGATAAAGACCGAAATTCGATCTTGTAGCCGGACCGGATTAGCTTGTGGACCCACCTATCTTGAATCAGGGAAGTCCATGGGTCCGGAAAGAAGTGAAGACGTCCCCCTCACCTCAGACACGGATGAGGGGGCCCCTTCAGGCAGAAGAGGGTTTGTCTGCAGGTCAGGAAGAACCAGCTCTCGGCTTACTAGACCAGGTCCTCTTGAAACCTCTGGAGGAGATCCTGACAGACTTAGATCCTTTGTATTGAGATCCTGAGGGAAACAGGCGATCCCCAAAAAGGGGAGAACAGATAAGGCCTTCTTGGAAGGCTGGTCCGCAGACCAGCATTTCAGCCATATCATGCTCCGAAGGACCACTGCGGTCACGGACAGCCTAGAACCTAAGGGAGAGAGGCACCACAAACTGCAACCCTTAGACCAACTGGTCCGCCAGCTCGCAAGGGCAGGGGGAAGCGGTTCCCCCCTCCAGATCCTGGCGCAAAAGTTTTGCCCACTCTGTTAAAGTCTGGGACACAAACTATGGTGAACACGGGCCTAAGGACCGAACCGGCCACAGTAAACAAGTGGCGGACCAAAGTCTCGGCTCTCCTGTTAAAGAGGTCTTTAAAAGCCGGAGACTCCTCCACCGGAACTAGAGTGGAGTTATTCAGCCTAGAAACCTGAGAATCAAAACTGCGGTACTTAAAAATCTCCATAGGATTTTAGGGTCAAAAATCCAGTTTTCTCTATTGCTCATTGACAGAAGCTGCTCCATATTCTTCTTAACCACTGGGACGTCCCAAAGCAGTATTTGCATGAGGGGTGGGAAAACGCAGAGAACGAACGTAATTCCCCAAAGGCTAAACTTAGCCAACCAGTTAACATGGAGCTCAACCAGGAACAACTGGAGCTCACCTAGTAACAACATACACCCTCAAAGAGAAAAATTGCTTTTTTTAAACAGAAGTCTGCAAAACCTTGTGGCCAAAAGAAGCATCCAAGGATGCCAACAAATCTACTTAATAGAATTTAGTGAACGTGTGCACAGACGACCAAGTTGCCGCTTTGCAAACATTTATTACGGAGGCCTGGTGGCGAATGGCCCAAGAGGCAGTCAGCGCCCTAGTAGAATGCGCCTTCACAAGAAAAGGAGGAAGCCTGTACCACCGTCTGCCTGATCCATCTGGATATGGTCGAAGCAGACGCAGCCAATCCCTTCCGAGGTCCTTCGGTAAGGACAAAAAGTCTGATTTCTTGAAAGACTCCGTAACCTCCAAGCAAACCTTAATTGTCTGAACCACAGCCAAAGAATGCAAGGCAATTTCCTTGGGATGGTTGGGCTTAGGACAGAGTGAAGGCAGCACAATGTCTTCATTCAATGCAAATCAGAAACCACCATAGGAAGAAAACGACTGACTAGGTCGAAGTACCACTTAATCTCTGTGGACCACCAGAGGAGAACGGCAGGACAGTGCCGCCAATTCAGACAGTCTTCGGCCGAGGTAATAGCCACCAAAAGGGCTACCTTCTGTGACAGTCTAAGCAGAGGGATTTCCCCAAGTTTTAAAAGGGAGGTTTTTGAAGAACAGACAGTACCAAGTTAAGATCGCACAGAGGGACCATATCGGAGGAGCCACATGACAGACTCCCTGCATAAAAAGTGCGAATCAAAGAATGCGTAGCTAAAGGGCGTTGAAAAAACACCGCCAAAGCAAACACCTGGCCTTTAGTAGTACCCAAAGCCAACCACTGCTCAACCCGATTTTGGAGGAAAGCCAATATCCTAACAAACTGAAAAGGAGCGTGGATACACTCTAATCGATTCACACCATGAGATGTACGACTTCCTGGTACGATGATAAATCTAACTGTAGGTAGATTTTTCTAGCCTTCAACAATGTAGGAATCACTAAGTCAGAAAGACCCCTATCCTTCAACACCTGGCTTTCGGCAGCCACACCGTTAAAGTCAGCGTCCATAAAGCAGGATGGAAGATCGGACCTTGAGATAACAGATCTTCCCTGAGAGGAAGTCTCCATGAAGCATCGGCGACTAACTTTACGGGATCTACGTACCAAGACCGGCGAGGCCAGAATGACTGGAATCCCTGCCACCTCTATTCTGCGCAGAAGCTTCGGCAGAAGTATCAGAAGAGGAAACGCATAGATCAGCTGATACTGACCCCAAGGAGGCGCCAGTGCATCTGTGGCATCGGCCAGAGGATCCCGAGACCTTGCTACAAACCTCTGTACATTCTCATTGAGCCGAGAAACTAACAGGTCTACATCGGGTGTCCCCCACCGGACACAACAGGTGAAACCCCTCCGGGTGCAGGGACCATTCCCCCTGATCCAACACCTAACGACTCAAGTAATCCGCCTGCTAGTTCTCCACTCCGGGTATATGCACGGCGGAGAGGGCTGGAACAAAATTTTCTGACCATATTAAGATCTCGGCCACCTCCCGGGCTGCTGGGACACACTTGGTGCCCCCTTGATGATTGACGTTAACCACGGCCGTGGCATTGTCTGATTGAACCCGAACTAGACAACCCTGAAGACAATTTGTCCAGTGACTCAAGCAAAGCTTTATCGCTTTGAGTTGCAGAATCAGAAGTCTGGACTCTTTCAGAGTCCATGTCCCCTGGACACACAGCTTCCCAAGTACTCCCTGCCACAGCCACTAACCCCCAGGGGTCGGGAACTTGCTCAAAGACCCCTGTGTGTGATCAGGACAGCATGGTAGGCAACAACTGCATCCACCCCCCCTTACTGGAGAAAGTGGCAAAGCCAGCTCCTACCTAACCTCGGGAGGTGGGCGTGTTGGGGCCAAAAGACCACCATGACTCTTAGAGGGGCTGGGGGAAATGGAAGGGAACCTGGGGGTCCGATCATCCCAAGGAGGGTCCAGGTCCACCTCGAGACCGCAAGAGCTATGGGGGGACACTATTCACCATACCAGCGACAATGGGGTGGGCGCCACTCCGAACAGACTACCTCTCCACTCGGGGAGGAGTGTTGATGGCCAAGGGGCACGGTGCGACTCAGGCCGAACCAGGTCTTGTGCGTTGCGGCGAGGCGAGGCGTTTCACTCGCGGGCCAGCCCCTATCCATTGGGGCTTTGTCGTGGCGAGGCCTAGCACGGGGCTATAACCTGCACACACTCGCTGGCTGGACTGGGAGACCTTAAGGATCTAGGATATCCAGTCCGAAACCCAGTCCGGCTGTTGATCGCAGTTCTCTCAGGAACATAACTTGCTAAAAAATTAAAATTTTAACAGAGGTTCCCTTTAAAATAAAAAATCCCCGCTCTTACGATCCGTCCGGTTTCCCTCTACCTCTCCTCATTCTTCCCCTGGGCGATCGCTGGGAGAACAGTTCCCAAGGCAGCCCCACAATCATTTTCCACTTGCAAAAGGCGAACAGACGAGTGAAAAATTTGAGGGCTGTCTTATATCATGGATGTCTGTAGATGTAGAGATTTTAGTGTTAGGGTGGACTTCTTTAAGAAGGTCACTTTAAAAAATATGAATAAAAATTCACCAACCACTATTGTAGGACAACTTTGCACTCACAGAAGACAAGCTATAATCAGGAGCCATGGCTAGGAGATTCGCAAGACATAAGAAATGGGATGTATTTTCAATAGCACAACCATCAAAGGATAGCAGAGCCTGTGAAAGAATTTAGTCCCTTAGCCATAGGCTAGGATGTCCATTGCAAGATTACACAAAGTTATTAGAAAACAGTCTACATTCTAAAAGCAAAGCAAACCAAAACCTCTCACCTGACTCCCGGCGATCCTCGTCCGAGTCATCATCATCGTCATCATCATCTGAATACCTTCTTACACGCTTTCTCAGCCGTGTGCTTTTCCTCACTGGCCGCTGGTAGTGCCTCCGAGGCCGCCTTGTGCCAAAGTCACTGTCATTGGACTGCTGGTCCTCATCGCTTTCCTCTACATTTTCCTCAGAGACGACAAAATCTTCCTGGGAGCTAGGATTTTATAGAAGGTACAATTAAGGAGAAGCCAAGGGTCCATATAAAACCCAAAGAATATGTTCCATGATAAATATATGAAGGCAGAATCTAACATTCATTCACTGACCCTTCACTGATCCGGAATTCATCCTCACTCTCATCTTCATCTAGGTTGCTGTCACTGTCCAGGTCATTAAGTCGCCGACGTTTCTTGCGACGTGTGACAACTCTTTGCGGCCGTTTTCCTTCTGTCCTTTCACTCTCCAAAATGGTGGATATGTCTTTGCCGCGATGACCAGTGATATTGGACATGTCTTTTCCATGGCCACCACCTTTAAAAAAAACGATAATCTAAAAATGTATATTTAAAATCATCCACCAATTAACATGGCATCATACTAGTCATGATTACATGGCATTTATATACAAGATTTGGGAAAATTTATGAAATCCCATTTAACCGCTTATTTTGATTGGTTTGCGCAAAAGTTATCGCGTTTACTAACAAAAAGGAAAGATTTATGTCATTTTTGTTGTTTTTTTTTTTTAACGCATAATGGTGTCGATCTGCGATTTTTTTTGCGGTACTGCGACATTGCGGCGAACAGATCGGACCCTTGACTGACATTTTTGACACTTTTGGAGTTACCAGTGACATTACTACAGTAATCACTGCTATACCTATGCACTGTTACTGTAAAAATGACACTGGCAGGGAAGGGGTTAACTTTTTTGAGAAGAGGGGTGGTGTGTGTCCCTAGGGGCGTGATTCTAACTGTGATTGGCTGTGGCTTGAGCTGTAGGAACAGTGATCAACGGTCCTACATAGTAGAACCGTATGATCACTGTTTCTACACAGGGGAGAATGACAGGCGGCTTGTTTACATCTGCCTTTCTCCCTCTGCAGCGACGATCGCCGAGTGACACGCGCGGGGGGGGGGGGGGGGTCCGTGACCACGCGGGAGCGCGCCTCCGGGGGCGCGCGCTCGCTCCCTAGACCCTCACAGGCTAGCGACCTAGATCTACGTCACTGCCTGTGAGGGGCTGACTGCCGACGTAAATAGTCGTGCGGCAGTCGGCAAGTGGTTAAGTAGAACTAAAGGCAAAAAAAAATAAAATATTGAACAGCAGGGCTCTTTATTGCAAATAAGGCACGCAAAGTCTCTTCTGCAATAAAATGAACTTAGCTGCTTGGTTGCAGCCCTCTGCAGAACGTACATGAAGCTGAGCATTAGCAATGTGCCAGTAGGAATGACTTCTGTGCATGTGTGGGAGGGACGTCATCCTGCACTGAAAGAAGAGGAGAAGATGCCAGCACCAGTGACCTCACGGGTGTGTCAGACTGTTGGAGCATAGGTGAGCATTCTTGCCTTTCACACTTGGACTCCAAATCTGCAGGACTTTGGAGTGCAACTTGGATTTGACTCTGGCTTTGACCAATGATAATGGACAACTGTTGCAATGTGTAACATTCAGCTAGGACTTTCAAGCAACTTTTGAGGGTTAACATTGAAGTTAATGGCCCTCAAGTTGCATGAAAGTCAAACTGAAGTAGTGCATGAAATACTTTGAAGTCGCACATATATGAATGGTTATCATTGGAAAACACGGCGAACGACTTGTCCAAAGTCATATGACAAGTCGCACAAGTGTGCATGGAGCCTTAATGTAAGCCAAAAATGCATGTAAAAAATATATAAAGTATAAGCTGCAGTTTGGCTTCAATTCGTTAGTGTATTTAAATCTGCGAGTACATCTAACACTCTTCCTTCCCCCCCTCCCCCGACCACACACACAGACAATGCTGCGGTCTAATGGTGCCCCCTGGGATCCTTCATCCAGAGCTGTGGCACTTTAATACAAGAGGCGTGTTACTGGCCAAAGCAGAAAACAGGAAAAAAAAAAACTCATGCAGCCACAACTAAATGATTGGTAAGCTGCAGAATAATGGGATTTTTGACTTACCGTGAAATCCAATTTCTCTGATCTTCATTGACGGACACAGCTCCTGGTATTCATAACCAATGGGTTATACTGCCCCCTACAGGAGTAGGACACCAGGAAGAAAAAAATTCTGGCTACACCCATGGGCAGTCCCAGGGGGTATACTCCCTCTCTCTACTATAGCCACTCAGTTTTGTTACAAGAAGTGTCAGGAGAATAAGAACTCCACAGAGGGGTGGGTGCTGTGTCTGTCAATGGACATCAGAGAAATGGATTTTACGGTAAGTCAAAAATCCCATTTTCTCTTTCGTTCAATGATGGAAACAGCTCCTGGTCCAAAGCAGTGTTAAACATGAGGGGTAGGAACAACCAGAGAAATTCCCAAGGTTAAACATTAGCCAACCAGGCGACAGGAGCTCAACCAAACAACTGGAGCCCACCTGAGAAAAGCAATACACCCTAAAAGAGGAACAGGTCCTCTTAAACAGCACCCAGCAAAACCTTGCAGACAAAGAAAGCACCTGCAGATGGCAACAAATCCACTTTATAAAAAACATTGTAAACGTGTGCACCGACGACCAGGTGGCCGCTTTGCAAACCAGCATCACTGACACCTGATGAAGGAAGGCCCAGGATTTACAAAGCACCCTAGTAGAGTGAGCCTTGAAATGGAAAGGAGGAACCTGACCCCTGATGGAATAGACCTGGAAATGGTCACAGAGGAAGCGGACAACCCGTTTTGAGGTCCGTCCGTTAGCACAAAGAGAGAGTTTGACTTCCTGAAAAGCTCCGTAGCTGCCAGGTACACCCCAATTGCCCAGACCACATCCAAGGCATGCAAGGCCTGGGACACAGGGAACACAACACAATGTCTTCATTCAAATGAAGATCAGAGACAACCTTTGGAAGGAAATACAGGGACGAAGGTGGTATCCCTGTGAATCACCAGACAGGGTGAACGACAGGATAACGTCGCCAGTTCCGACACCCTGCGCGCAGAGGTGATAGCCACCAAAAAGGTCACCTTCTGGGACAACATGAGCAGGAGAATCTCCCGAATATTTTCAAAGGGAGGCTTCTGTAGAACTGAAAGCACCAAATTGAGATCCCAAGGTGGCTACGGAGCCCACACTGGAGGGACCAATGTCGGGATACACTGAAGAAAGGTACGCACCAGGGAGTGTGTGGCCAAAGGTTGTTGGAAGACGACCGCCAATGCCGACACCTGGTCCTTGATGGTACTCAAGGCCAATTTCTATTAACCTCCCGTTGAAGGAAGGTTAAGATCTGAGTCACCGAGAAGGAGCGAGGATGAACCCCAAGCGACTCACACCACGCAATGTACGTCTTCCTCGTGCGATGGTAGATCTTCCTGGAAGTAGATTTCCTAGTAACAGGGTAGGAATCACCGTTTCAGATAAACCCCTAGCCTTCAACAGCCAAGCCGTCAAAGCCAGCGACTGTAGATCAGGATGGAAGATCAGTCCTTGGGACAGCAGATCATCCCTGAGAAGAAGCTTCCAAAAACTTTGGCGACCAGCCACACCAGATCAGTGTACCAAGCTCAACGAGGCCAGTCCGGAGCCACAAAGATGACCGGAATCCCTTCTGCCTTGATCCTGCGTAAAAAAGTCTGGAAAGAAGCTTGGGAGAAGGGAAGGCCAATACGGGGCCACCAGCACCTCTGTGGCATCCGCCAGAGGTTTCCTCGATCGAGCCACAAACCTCTGCACCTTTCTGTTGAGCCAAGATGCTAACAGATCCATCTCGTGGTGCCTCACCAGAGACACAGCTAATGAAACATCTCTGGATGAATGGACCACTCCCCGTGATGCAATGCTTGCCGACTGAGGTAATCCGCCTGTCAGTTTTCCAACCTGGGAATGTGTACGGCGGAGAGGGCTGGAAAGAACCGTTCTGCCCACCTTAGAATGCCGGTTACCTCCAGAGCTGCCAGGACACTTCTTGTGCAACCCTGAAGACGATCACCCAACGATCAGACTTGATTAAGACACAGTCGGATCGGAGTTTCAAGACATTGATCGGTAGTCTGGACTCTTCCAGCGTCCAGATCCCCCGAGTAGAATGCTTGCCGAGGACGCCTCCCCAGCCAGACAAGCTGGCATCCATGGTGACCACGGTCCAAAACAACGGGAGGAAGGATTTTCCCAGCCGAAGCAACGGAGAAATAAGCCACCATATCAGGGACTCCCTCATTCTCCGACTCTGCCGGATCTGATTGTCCAGAGACTGCGGAGTCTTGTTTCATTTGGTCAGAATCTCCCTTTGGAGGAATCTCGTATGGAACTGGGCAAACGGAACCGCCTCCAAGGTACACACCATCAGGCCCAGCACCTGCATGCAAGTCCGGAGGGATGACCATGTGTTGGACAGCAGGAAGCAAATTGCAGCCTGCAGTTGCTGGAGTTTGTTCACAGGAAGGAGCACTCTGGCTAGGGCTGAATCCAGATTTAGGCCCAGATAGTCCAGCTTCGTGGACCGAGCCAGAGCAGACTTCTGAAAATTCAGAATACAGCTGAACTCTTGCAGAGTTCCTATTGTGATCTCCAGGTTTTCCACCGAAGCAGAGGGAGACTCTGCTCAAAAAAAGGAGATCGTCCACGAAGCCCAGTACCACATCCCCCCATTGGCATAGCAAAGCTAGCACCGGGGCTAACACTTTTGTGAAGACCCAAGGAGCAGAGGCGAGACCAAAGGGCAATGCCACAAACTGATAATGCTCCTCTCCTATAGCAAAGCGGAGAAAACGCAGGTGACTGGCACATATTGGAATGTGAAGGTAGGCGTCTTTGATATCGATAGAGGAGAGGAAATCTCCCCTGAATGAGAAAGGTCCACGGACGGGTCTGGAAAAAGGCGAAGACATCCTCCCACTCCAAATGCGGGTGAGGGAGCCCCTTCAGGCTGGGGATGGCTTGTCTGTGGAACCGGTAGTGCCCACTTTCGACTTACCATTCCAGTCTCTTGGAGCCTCCCGCAAAGTTACGGGTGGATCTCGAACCCTTTTCCTGCGATCCAGACGGATGAAAGGGCTGTTTGTAAGCCAAGAAAAAAGGACCACGTTTATGACGAGGTTCTTTGCTCCTAGCAACCTGCGGAAGTAATGCACTCTTACCTCCGGTAAGGTCCTCGATTATCTCTTCCACAGAGGCATTGAACAAACGGTCACCTATGAAACCGACCAGTACTTCAGCTAAATCATGCGGCGAAGAATCGCCACGGTTACAGATACCCTGCCGGCCAAGGGGGCCTCATTCCAAAGATGCATCACAAGTGTACTGTAGCCCCTCGATCAACTGATCCGCTAGCCCTGCCAGCACAGGAGGGTGTTGACCCCCTTCCAGATGCTAGCTTAAAATTTTTGCCTGCTCCGTTAAAGTCTGGGATACCAAGGTGATAGCAAGCACCGGCCTCAACATTGAACCTGCCATGGTGAAAAGGTAGCGGACGAGAGCCTCAGCTCTCTTGTCCACAGGATCCTTAAAAGGATGGAGAATCCTCCACCGGCAAAAGTGTGGCCTTATTTAGCCTGGAAACCTGGGAGTCCACCGACAGTGGAACTGTTAGTTTCTTCAGGAGAGATAACTTAAAGTGATATCTGCTAGTGTGTTTCGGGGAACCCCACTGACTAGTGACAATCTCGTCAAAATAGGAAAAGGGGAACACCTTTGTCACCTTGGAAGATTTGCGGGTGCCAAACTGTACCGGCGGCGCCGACTCAGCAGAGCAGACAGACACAAAAGGGCCCCGCAGCATTTAGGAGTGGGTCAGGTGGTGATACACGCTCTAAAGGCTCCATGGTTAATCGGAGCCGCACTGTGCGCAGTATATAGCAGAAGGAGGATCGTACACCCACTAGACTTCACCACCCCAGAGCTGGAGAGCGCCAAACAGCCTGCCACACTGCGATCAAAGAGGAAGAGGAAGCGCCCACACTGACACCAGAGTCCCCCGCAGCACATCACCGCACTACAAGAAAATGGCCACTGCTATTTTCAATAGGAAACCCAAAACATGGTCGTTGGACTACACAAACATGGCCGCCAAAGCCAGAGAACACCATCCACGGAAAAATGGCGGCGCCATGCTGTGCTGCACGGGACCCAAGGGGAATAAGAATCCACCAGGAGGGAACCCATTAGGAGGGAACCCATTAGGAGGGACGACCCCCCCCCCCGCAGCACCAAAGGTACAGGCACCCCCAAAAGGGGGGCTGTCAGCGACATACACCCACCGCCCTCCGAACCAGCACCAGTGAAGACCCCCCCACCCCAAAAAATACCCATGCCCCCCGAAAGGGGGGGGGGGGGGAGTGGGCAGGTGAGGGCGACCAATGCAGGGAAACCCCGCTAGGGAGAGGGGGGAAATTGTGAGGGGAGGAAGCATTTAGGAGGTCAGGTACTGCTGTTGGATAAAAAGACCTGGGCCTATGTGTCTTAAGGTTCAGCACTCATCGCTGCTCTCCCCGCAGGTCTAATATCTTGCTTTCTTCTGTGAATAATAAAGGAGGTCTGAGGTACCCAAAAAAAACAAAAGATATCTTCACAGGAGCAAGAAATCAGAAAGTGGCTTGTAATTTTGTAAGTGCGCCAGAACAATCACCAGATCAGACTAGTGGAGTAGGATATAGACCAGGGATCCTCAAACTACGGTTCTCCAGCTGTTGCGGAACTACACATCCCATGAGGCATTTGAAAACTCTGACATTCACAGACATGACTGGGCATGATGGGAATTGTAGTTCCTGAACAACTGGAGGGCCGTAGTTTGAAGACCCCTGATAAAGACAGTTATGAAACTTATTTTCTGCAGTTTTTATAAATCGGCTCTGCAACATGAAGATGAAGTGTATTGATTTCGGAGTAGAGAATCAGGGAAAGAGAACTTTTGAACAGGTCTGTGTTCCTTTTGTTTAATAGGTCTTTAAAATAAACAGTAGAATTTCCTTCACTACCTCCTCCTCCTCCTCCTCCTCCTCCATCAGCATCCCTGATGTCATCTTCTATTGCTTCATCAATCGCCTCATCAAATTCATCAAACCTACAATCAACAAAGTTACAGATTTATTTAGCAGAACCTGCAGAGTTAAACACTTACAATGCACAGATAAAACACCATCAGCAAAAGTCACAACTCCCCGTCTGCCCACAGTAGTTGTACTGCGGGAGGTAGTTGCAAACCAAGCGACGTACCTGTCGCAGCCTTTCTTCCAGGTTCAGGACATTGATTGGACACGGCACAAGTTTGGCAGATGATTTCAGCCAATGATTCTAGCTGAAGTCAGCTGAGGTCAATCACAACAGAGTTCTGTGTTTACAAAAACACGGAACTCTGTACTGTGAACAACGATCTGGCGGGTTTCTTTTCCCTGCAAAGCAGGGGGGAAAGAACAGCCAGATAGTAAAATAAAAGCAGCACACATTACACATTGTTAGGTGCAGTTAACCCCTTGATTGCCCCCAGAAGTTAACCCCTTCACAGCCATGTGTCATTCGTACAGTGTCAGTGTACAGTATTATCTCTGATCACTGTATTAGTGTCACTAGCAATGTCAGTGTCAGGTAGTGACCCTCTAAGATTGTGTCTTAGGGCCAGATTGCCCAGCATCCCATCACAGCCCCAATATAATTGATCACCGCCATTACAATATAGCGTTTATAGCTGTGTAGATTCCATTACATATACCATAGTTTGTAGACGCTATACTTTCGCAAAAACCAATATACACTTATTGGGATTTTTTTTTTGCCAGAGACATACATATATGTGTGTTTTAATAAATTCTGGCGGTATACAAACACTTACCATATTTAGAATCGTAAATGTTTTTTTTTTAAACATGTTAGAGCCGGTTCACACTAATCCGACTTCATCGCGGCTTGCAAACGACTTCTCATAATAGATGTCAATGCAAGTCGCTCCGACTTCGCCAAAAAATAGTGCAGGAACCTTTTTCTAAGTCGGAGTGACTTGAGTCGCTCTGATTAGAACGGCTCCATTGCACAGCATGGGGAGCTAATTGTCAGGCAACGAAGTCACCTGACAAGTCGGAGTAGTGTGAACCGGCTCTTAGGCCAATTTGTTTTCGGCTACATATTTTTGGAAAAAAAAAAAAAAGGTTTGCGCAAAAGTTATTGCGTCTACTAAGTACGGGAAAGATGTCATTTTTTTTTTTACTAGTAATGGCGGCGATCTGCGATTTTTAGCGGGACTATGGCACTGCGGCGGACAGATCGGACCCTAACTGACATTTGACACTTTTGGGGGGGACCAGTGACATTACTACAGTAATCAGTGCTAAAAATATGCACTGTTACCGTAATACTGCCATTGGCAGGGAAGGGGTTAACTATGGGTGATCAAGGGATTAAATATAAGCCTAGGGGAGTGATTCTAACTGTATGGGGGTGTGGCTTCTGAAATGATCACAGATCATCCCAGGAAGAAGGGCGGTCAGCTGGGTTTACAATAGCCGACTATCCTCCTCTCTCAGCGGGGGATGATCGCGGGTGTCAGGCGGCAATCAGAGCCGCCTGCCCGCTGCATCGGCTTTCCCGCTGACGAGCGGGGCGGGAGCACGCCGGCTGCGCGCGCTCGCCCTCTAAACTCCCAAGAACGGGTGCCGTACATGTACGGTGATTTGCCTGGGAGCGGCTGCCTGCCGCAGTACATCTGCGGCAGGCGGACGTAAACAGGTTAAACACAAGTTTTCCGGTCATGAGACATCAGCAAAATCTCCCCCTAAGCTTTGCCTGCAAAGCATTTTGGGTGCATCTAAAGTCTCAGGGAGAGGACAGACAAAATCAAGGAATAATGTGCCTCTAATCTGAAGCAACTTGAATCCAGCAGAAGCAAGGGTCTTTGCTGATTGCAGCGCTATAGGGGCATGTCAAATCTCTGCAATGAGACCACACTTCCCTCCATAGATAGCAGGAGTCCAACTCTGCAGTTGTTGGCAGGTGACAGGCTTTTCTACTCAGACAAAAGCTTATTTAGAAAGAGACCTGTAAAGCCTTCGTACACACGGGCCGAATCAAAAACCAGCTGACATTCGGCCCGTGTGAATGCCAGCTGTTTGGCTGGCTTCTGTGGGACGAGCATGCTGGAAGACCAGCAGCCAACCGGCTCATGATCAGCGCTCTCAGCCAAGTGTTCTGGCGGGGGGACCAAAACACAACAGCTCAGCAGGGGAGATCACTGTACTAACGTCGGATCATTAGTGCAGCGGCTCTGACGAGCTGACAGTTTTTTCTTTCAACCAGGGAAAAAAACAACAGTGTATACCAAAGACTTAGGACATCTTTTGTTTTGATGGAACTGGCATGTATTTAGCTTTAATTTGTATTAGGCTTCATTTCTTTCAGGATGCAGGATCTGCTTATACAATCTGCTGCAATTTTGTGACACATCTCACCTGTAACTGATAAATTTCCTGGCCCTTGTTGACCGCCTTTCCAATGGTTTAGACTTTTTCTTCTTCTTTTCCTCTTTTTCTAGAACTTCTGGGACCTCTTCAGTTTCCTATAACCATCAAAAAGCATTCCACGCTTAATGCTAGTACCACTGAATCAGGCTTAAAGTGAACTCAATTAACCGGTTTAAGTTAATAAAAAGTATCTTGTAGTGTTTGCAGGAACCCTGTTGAAGCCCATGGATGCTGAGCCTAGGCTGCATATGAGGCTTGGACTGCTGCTCAATTTAAAATGATGCCCCTGTTGTGTCACTAGTCCCTACATCCATCAATCCACTGTTAAATGCTAGAATGTCACTAAAGTTTTGCTATTCAAAGTCAAATGACAAGGTTTGGTTTTGGTGATGGATGAAAAGGGGTGGGTGGACCTTACTGTTTTTTTTTTTTTTTTTAATGCAAATGTGCAAAAACAATAGTGCATTTTTACACCTTTGCAAATCTTGTGACTTTTTCAGAAGATCTCCCAGCTCCCATTACAGGACTTAGGATTTTCTGACCGATTTGCTTAAGCTCTACAAGCTTCACAGCCCAGAGAATACTTTCACATCTCCCCTGCCCCTAGTATGTCATTATGCTCCTATATCTGCACAAGGGGCAGGGACTATCACTGTCCATAACAATCTGGCTCCTCCCAGTTCTGTGGTCTCTTCTCATTTGTTCATAGCTAAATTAGACAAAAAAAAGAAAGGGAGAGGGGATTAGGTGGGGGATAGAACTGGATAGAGTTCGTTCACACGGGTGTCTAAGATGGCATTAAAAGCCAGTGGTTGAGTTGTGGTTTTACTTAATTGGTATAATTTAAAAGGATACGTTCACCTCAATAAAAAAATAAAAACCCACACTTTTTTTTTTTTTTGGGGGGGATCTGTAAAGCAATGCACCCATGATCAGCGGATCCTGAGTGTAATGCCATGGTCCTTCAGACTGTCTGTGTATTTGTTTGCCCATACCTCTAATACGGGTAGGCAGTAACAATCGAGACAGAAAGCTAAATGAACTAACTAGAGTACTCAACAGCACCGTGGAAGTTTATCGAGAATCACAAGCCGACAGCCGCAAAAGACCTTGTCAATTTTCGATTCACAGAACACTGCCACATGGCCAAGTTTTTTTAGATTGTGACAGCTAGCCAGAAGAGAAGACCCCCCCGCACTAGCTGTCAGAAATGGGGGATTGGGGGAAACCAGGGGCCAGTGAACTTATCCTTTAATCTGGAATGGAAGCTCCTAGTACCACCTGGAACTAGGATGCAATGGGACTAATTTGAAAACTGGAAAAAAAAAAAAAAAAAAAGAAGTTGGGTCTGGTCAAGTTCACATTAAAATCATGCATGGCAACTAACTTACTTGTGTAGGAATGATGTTTTCAATACTGATTCCAACATAAACCAAACGCTCCTTCCTGCAAAAGTACAATCGGCTCAGTCAGTGCATGTAAACACAGCAGATGGGATGGTGGAGAAGGAATATTTTAAAAAGAGGTGCATTTACAAGTGATATTCAGCAAAACTGAGAACGCCCCCTAACCAATAAAAATCTGTGGGGCGCAGTGCACCCCAGCACACTTCCTAGATCCGGCCTTGCATCGTTTACTTACCTGGCGCCCATTCCCTGCTGCTGATGGTTTTGCAAACATGGCACCCCCGACATCCCTTTAGACATGCATTTGCCTGGCTTGTCAATGTAGGCTGCCCTAGTTGCTATGTAAGCACACCATCCCTAAAGATGTGCATTGGTTGGGCTTGCTTGTGTTGGCCGACGTGGCTGCTGTGCTTGCCCAGGTCTAGTGGGAAACTAATGCTAAAACCAGGCAGCAGGTTTCATATTACTGATTACACAAATGGTAGATACAATAACTGCCAAAACTGAGATACCTACAGTAGGTAACCAAGGGTGGCTAATAAGTAGATTACCTTCTCTCTGCCCGTTCTTTCTTCTTCAGTACCACGTCTAAATTCTGTAACTGCTCCTCCAGTTTTTCACACAGTAATTTCTGTTCATAAAGAAAGATTTGATCAGCACAATCTGAATCCTGTGTAGATACAGGAAATCTGTATACACTGAGTGGAGGAATACTCATTCTCCACAGGGCAGTCTCTAGACACACCACATGATGTCATTGCATAGTATAATCAGTACAAGATATGCTCTTAGTAGGGCACCTGTGGATGCTCAATCATCAAATATGAGCTGAATGACCTAATACCCATCGTGCCACTAGCTCTGCCCACTGCCATTAGAGCAAGGGAGGCAATAGCATACCCTGACAGCTTTTAAAGAGGCTCTAAAGGCAGAAAGTTTTTTTTTTTTTACTTTAATGCATTCTCTGCATTAAGGTACAAAACCTTCTGCATGCAGCTCCACCCTAGCCCCCCCCCTTATACTTACCTGAGTCTGATCTAGATCCAGTGCTGTGCACAAGAGCAGACGCGCTCTCCTTCCTCATTTGCACAAAGACAGCAGGGGAAATCATTGGCTCCGGTGGCGGTCAATCAAAGCAAATGAGGATGGAGCAGGGGCAGGACCAAACAGTCTATGGACTACAATCACTAAATTCTCCATGTACACTGGGAAAAAAAGCATCTCCCTTAGCATGACTACGAGAGGTAGAGCTTGGAACTTTATCTACGTTGTTGATCTCTTTTCTGTAACCACTTCCCGCAAACCAACGTACCTGTAAGTCGGCTTGAAGAAGTGGTTGTACCGGGGTGATGCCTGCAGCTGCAGGCATCAACTCTTTACCGCTTTTAGAGCTGGCGGTCAGGATTCTGGTGATAACAACCGATGCTCAACCGTTATCCCAGCGAGCGGAAGGATTACCCCCCCCCCGGCTCTGCCTGGATCTCCTGAGCAACCAGCCAGTACATCCGTACGTCAAGGCAAGACGTACTGACATTGCATTAAGCTTTCAGCAGGACCTAAAAACAAAAAGAATACAGTGGGTGGGTTTGGGACATCCTCTCCATCAGGATCAGGGATTCTAAAGTCACCCAATCAACAAAAGGGAGGAGTAGACTGGGGAACTAAAGCAATGCCTGAATGAAAGGCTTGCACCTATAGCCGACATACTGCATTTCCCGGGTGCATATCAAGGTCTGAGTTTTTTTTATTTTTTATTCTGGAGTGAACTTTAAAAACAGAGGATAAAGTACAGAATGTACTAAGATACATACATGTTGGCAAGGAGGACAAAACCATTCTCCATCAGGAATCACCATGAGCGGTGGGCGGAGACATGCCGTATGGTAACCGCTGTCACACGAATCACACAACAAAATCTGTAATTAGAAAACACATTAAAAACAAATTAATGACCCTGCCAGACAGATTCAGAGATGATAGTTTGCATTCGCTCTTCCCTTGCTTACACTTTTACAGTAGACTGTTTACATCAGTCCTCAAAAGGTACCCCAACAAGTATGTCCTGGCATTGGTAACTTGACCAGGTACGGGAGGAGGACAGAACTGGCAAAATATAGTAAATGGGGTGCTTTCCAAAAGGTTCTCTTAAAGTAGTTGGAAAAGTTACAGGTCCCTCTCAAAAAATTAGCATATTGTGATAAAGTTCATTTTTTTCTGTAATGTACTGATAAACATTAGACTTTCATATATTTTAGATTCATTACACACAACTGAAGTAGTGCAAGCCTTTTATTGTTTTAATATTGATGATTTTGGCATACAGCTCATGAAAAACCAAAATTCCTATCTCCAAAAATTAGCATATTTCATCCGACCAATAAAAAAAAAAAAAAAAGTGTTTTTAATACAAAAAAAGTCAACCTTCAAATAATTATGTTCAGTTATGCACTCAATACTTGGTCGGGAATCCTTTTGCAGAAATGACTGCTTCAATGCGGCGTGGCATGGAGGCAATCAGCCTGTGGCACTGCTGAGGTGTTATGGAGGCCCAGGATGCTTTGATAGCGGCCTTGAGCTCATCCAGAGTGTTGGGTCTTGCGTCTCTCAACTTTCTCTTCACAACATCCCACAGATTCTCTATGGGGTTCAGGTCAGGAGAGTTGGCAGGCCAATTGAGCACAGTAATTCCATGGTCAGTAAACCATTTACCAGTGGTTTTGGCACTGTGAGCAGGTGCCAGGTCGTGCTGAAAAATGAAATCTTCATCTCCATAAAGCTTTTCAGCAGATGGAAGCATGAAGTGCTCCAAAATCTCCTGATAGCTAGCTGCATTGACCCTGCCCTTGATAAAACACAGTGGACCAACACCAGCAGCTGACATGGCAACCCAGACCATCACTGACTGTGGGTACTTGACACTGGACTTCAGGCATTTTGGCATTTCCCTCTCCCCAGTCTTCCTCCAGACTCTGGCACCTTGATTTCCGAATGACATGCAAAATTTGCTTTCATCCGAAAAAAGTACTTTGGAGCACTGAGCAACAGTCCAGTGCTGCTTCTCTGTAGCCCAGGTCAGGCGCTTCTGCCACTGTTTCTGGTTCAAAAGTGGCTTGACCTGGGGAATGCGGCACCTGTAGCCCATTTCCTGCACACGCCTGTACACGGTGGCTCTAGATGTTTCTACTCCAGACTCAGTCCACTGCTTCCGCAGGTCCCCCAAGGTCTGGAATCGGTCCTTCGCCACAATCTTCCTCAGGGTCCGGTCACCTCTTCTCGTTGTGCATCGTTTTCTGCCACACTTTTTCCTTCCCACAGACTTCCCACTGAGGTGCCTTGATACAGCACTCTGGGAACAGCCTATTCGTTCAGAAATGTCTTTCTGTGTCTTACCCTCTTGCTTGAGGGTGTCAATGATGGCCTTCTGGACAGCAGTCAGGTCGGCAGTCTTACCCATGATTGCAGTTTTGAGTAATGAACCAGGCTGGGAGTTTTTAAAAGCCTCAGGAATCTTTTGCAGGTGTTTAGAGTTAATTAGTTGATTCAGATGATTAGGTTAATAGCTCGTTTAGAGAACCTTTTCATGATATGCTAATTTTTTGAGATAGGAATTTTGGTTTTTCATGAGCTGTATGCCAAAATCATCAATATTAAAACAATAAAAGGCTTGCACTACTTCAGTTGTGTGTAATGAATCTAAAATATATGAAAGTCTAATGTTTATCAGTACATTACAGAAAATAATGAACTTTATCACAATATGCTAATTTTTTGAGGGACCTGTATATGTAACAGTTAAAATGTAACAAACAGTCCCGTGGCAATAACCTTGCTATTTCAGTCTCTAAAACAGATTTATTTAACAGCTTCAGCTCTGGAAGGTTAACCCCCCTTAGCGACCAGGCCATTTTTTGTGATACGGCACTGCGTTGCTTTAAAGGGCAATTGCGCGGTCGTGTGACGCTGTATCCAAATAAAATGTATGTATTTGATCAGCTCTGCGGTTTTTATTTTTTGCGTTCTAAACAAAAAAAAAAAAAAGGGGGGGATTTTTTACTTCACGGACCATAAAATCTATTTCTCTGATGTTCATTAGCAAACACAGCTCCTGCTCAACCACTGGTTTATACTGCCCCCTACAGGAGTAGGATACTAGGCAGAAAAATAGTCTGGCTACGCCTACGGGCAGTCCCAGGGGGTATACTTACTCTCTCTGCTCTTTTGTTGCAAGCAGTGTCAGATGAATTACAACTCCATAGAGGGGTGGGTGCTGTGTCCATCCATGAACATCAGAGAACTGGATTTTACAGTAAGTCAAAAATCCCATTTTCTCTTTCGTTCATTGAGGGACACAGCTCCTGATCTTCTTAAACATTGAGATGTCCCAAAGTAGTGTTAAACATGAGGGGTGGGAACCGCGAAAAGGCCCAAGGCTAAACAATAGCCAACCAGGTAAACAGGAGCTCAGCCAACACAACTGGAGACCATCTGAAAGGAACAATGCATCAAAGAGACCAGGTCCTAAACAGCAGCCTGCAAAACTTAGTGGCCAAAAGAAGAATCCACAGATGCCAAAACATCCACTTTATAGAACTTTGTGAAAGTGTGCACCGCCAACCAGTTGACCGCCTTGCAAACCTGCGTCACTGACTCTCGATGACGGAAGGCCCAGGAGGCACTGAGTGCCCAAGAAAAATGCGCCTTGACAGGGAAAAGAGGAACCTGACCCCTGATGGAATAGGCCTGAACCACCCTCTGTCGGATCCATCTGGAAATGGTCGCAGAGGAAGCAACCCTTTCCGAGGCCCATCCGTGAGCACAACTAGTGAGTCTGATTTCCTAAAAGACTCCGTAGCTGCCAGGTACACCCTAATGGCCAGGACCACATCCAAGGAATGCAAGGCAATTTCCTTCGGATGTTTTGGCCTTGGACACAAGGAAGGCAACACAAGGTCTTCATTCAAATGAAAATAAGAGACAACCTCTGGAAAGGACGATGGACAGGGGTGAAAAACCACCACCTTATCTCTGTGAACTACCAAGTAAGGTGAACGACAGGATAATGCCAATTCTAAAACCCTGTGCACAGAGGTGATAGCCACCAAAAAGGCCACCTTCTGAGACAGCGTAAGCAGGGGAATCTCCCAAAGATTCTCAAAACAAGGCATCTGGATGACAGAGCACCAAATTTAGGTCCGAAAGTGGTAACTGAGACCGCACCGGAAATTACCGAACTCCCTGAAAAAAAAAAAAGTATGCACCAGTGAGTGTGGCCAGGGGCAGTTAAATTAAGACCACTAAGGATGACACATGGCCCTTGATAGTACTCAAGGCCAGCTTCTGCTCAACCCCCCGTTGAAGGAAGGTCAAGATCCGAGCCACCAAAAAAGAACGAGGACCAACCCGAGAGAGACTCACACCACACAATGTACGCCTTCCACGTACAATGATAGATCTTTCTAGAAGTAGATTTCCTAGCTTTTAACAGCGTTGGAATCACTGACTCAGACAAACCTCTACCCATCAGCACCTAGCATTCAACAGCCAAGCCGTCAAAGCCAGCGACTCTAAAGCAGGATGGAAGATTGGTTCTTGGGAAAGCAGATCCTCCCTGAGAGGATGTTTCCAAGGAACGTTGGCGACCAGCCGCACCACAGCAGCGTACCAAGCCTGGCAAAGCCAGTCTGGGGCCACTAAAATGACCAGAATCTCTTCTTCCTCGATCCTGCGTAGAAGTCTTGGCAGAAGCTTGAGAGGAGGAAAGGCGTAAATCCGACGATACTGACCCCACAAGGCCACCAGTGCGTCTGCGACATCCTCCAGAGGAACCCATGACTAAGTCACACACCTCTGTACCTTTTTGTTAAGCCGGGACGCCAATAGATTCTGCTCGGGGATACCCCACCAGATACACAACTGATGAAACACCTGCCAGTTTTCAACCCCGGGAATGTGCATGGTGTAGAGGGCTGGAACAAACTGTTCTGCCCACCTTAGAATGCAGACTACCTCCAGAGCCTCCAGGACACTTCTTGGGTCCCCCTGGCGATTCACCTAAGCCACGGCCGTGGCACTGTCCAAATGAATGCGCACTAGACATCCCTGAAGACGATCCGTCCAATGTTCCAGGCACAGTCTGATCCCTCTGAGTTCCAAGAAATTGATCAGTAGTCTGTACTCTTACAAATCCCCTGAGCAAAATATTTGCTGATGACTCCTCCCCAGTCGGACAGGCTGGCATCCGTGGTGACCACTGTCCAATACAAGGGGAGGAGGGATTTGCCCAGCTGAAGCGCTGGAGAACGAAGCCACCAAATCAGGGACTCTTTCGTTCCCTGGCTCAGCCAGATCTGATTGTCCAGAGACTGCAGATTCTTGTCCCATTTGGCCAGAATCTCCCTTTGCAGGGACCTCGTATGGAACTGTGCAAAAGGAAATGCCTCGAAGGTAGACACCATCAGGCTCAGCACCCGCATGCAAGTCTGGAGGGATGACCATCTGCTGGAAAGCAGGAGATGAATTGCAGCCTGCAATTTTTGGACTTTGTCCAGAGGAAGGAGCACTCTGGCTAAGGCCGACTCCAGAGTCAGACCCAGAAAGTCAAGTTGTGTGGACGGAACCATAGCACCCTTTCTAAAATTCCGAATCCAGCCAAACTCCCACAGAGTTCGTATGGTGGTCTCCAGGTTTTCCACCAGGGCAATAGGAGACTCCGCTCGCAGAAGTTGGTCGTCCAAGTAGCCCAGTACCATGATCCCCCTGTTGGCGTAACAAAGCTGGCACCTGTGCTAACACTTTTGTGAAGACCCGCGAAGCAGAGGCAAGACCAAAAGGTAAAGCCACAAACTGATAATGCTCCTCTCCCACGGCAAAGCGGAGGAAGCGCTGGTGACCGGCACATATCCGAATGTAAAGGTAAGCATCCTTGATGGTCGATAGAGGCAAGACAATCCCTGACACAGGGATGCCACCACTGTGCAGTTCAGCTCCTTGAGGTCCAGGATTGGAAGCACCTTGCCTTTCTTCCTCGGAACCGTGAATAGGTTTGAGTAAAAACCTTGAAAACGTTCCGAAGTCAGAACCAAGACAATAACCCCTTGAAGTACCAGGTCTTGTACTGCCCTAAAAAGACCCTGTAAGGGTTCGGGGACAGGCACAAGTTGAAAGGAGAGAACCTTGCTGGGAGACAAGAGCAAAACTCGATCTTGTAGCTGGACCGAATGACTTTGTGGACCCACTTGTCTTGTACCAGGGAAGTTCAGGGGTCCAGGAACCAGTGACAACGTCCCCCACCCCCGATAAATGTGAGGGCGCACCTTCATACTGAAGGAGCCTTGTCCGCGGGTCTGGAGTATCCCGCTCTCGGCTTGCCAGACCAGGTTCGTTTGGATCCTCCAGAGGAGGCCTTGAAAGGCTTCGAGCACTTGTCAGTCGACCCTGAGGGACAAAAAAATTGCTATGAGCCGAGGAGGGGGGCCCACATCTACGGCGAGGTTCCATGCCCTTAGTAACCTGCAAAGAAAAGGTACTCTCTCTCCCCCCGTGAGACCTTTATTAATGTTATCCATGTTAGCTCCAAACAGGCAATCTTCCTGAAGGGTAGAGCAGTCAAGGCACTTTTAGAAGTCTGGTCCGCATTTGAGCCAAAAGACACGCCGAAGAACCACTGCCGGAGAGCCGAGCCACTAGGGGAATTACATCTAAAGAGGCATCACAGATAAACTGTAGCCCCAGCAGATCCATCAGCTCAACAAAGGCAGGGGGCTGTTCTCCCTCTGGGTCATGGCGTAAAAGTTAAGCCTACTCGGTCAGAGTTTGCGACACCAGGGCAATGGTGAATACCGGCCTCAGTGCTGAACCAGCCACAGTTAACATATTGCGGGCCACAGCCTCCGCCTTCCTGTTAGCCGGATGGTTAAAGGCCGGGTACTCCCCCAACCGGAATCATGGTTGTCTTGTTCAATCTGTGAACCAGAGGGTCCACCACCGGTGGAACAGTCCACTTCTTAATAAGGCACTCCTCATAGGGGTAACGCCAAGAAAATTGCCAAGGACTACAAGGGGACACTTTGGTCATCCCGACTCTTTAGCAACAATTTTGACAAAATAGGCGGGGAAAGGAAACACCTTTGCCGCTCTGAATGGCTTGTGAGTGCCAAAGGAACCTGCGCTTCCGTCGCAGCTGCGTCCTCCATCTTCAAGGTCTCACGCACAGATACAATCAGTGTGACCACCAGCACCTTTTTGTGCGTGATTGCAAATGAGGAGGAATCATTGTCACTATCGGAGGACGCCGGGCGCGTGGTCACAAACCCAGCAGGGTGACCCACGTCTGCAGCGGTCAAATCAGATTTAGGATCTGATGAGACAGGGAAAGGCGAGGGGCGCTTTTTGTTAGCCCGTCACCCCGAAAGCCACCTCCACCTGGGACACAAAGGACTCCAGGACCTGGAGGGCCCCACAGCCTCAGAAAGGGGGATCAGGTGGGGAGATGTGCTCCAAAGATTCCATGAGTCACCAGGGAGACCACACAAAAAAGGCGTAAAACACTGCAAGGGACAATTCCCACCGCGCCGGCAGCACCACCCGGTCGCCAGGCACAAAGCACCAAGCGATCCTCAGCAGAGAGGGAGAGAACCCCACCAGAATCACCACCACTCAGCAGAAACAGGCACCTGCAGCCACCAGGATAATCTGCACTCCACGTGTGGCGATCAGTAAGTGAAAGGATCCAGGAGTCAGCACCAGGGGGATGAGCGGGGGGCTCCCACTGCCGAAATTGCCGCCCGCAGGGCTCCACTATCATGGCCGCCGCTATTTTCAATGGCAAACCACCGCAAAATGGCTGCCAGGCTATATAATAATGTCCGCCATACAAACACACAGGCTAAAACAAAATAGCGGCCACGCACAGAACCACAAGGGATCCCTAAGTCTCAAGGACAGACCCAGGCAAGATGGGGGGCCCTGGCAGGAGCCCCCCCCCAGCTACAACACCCCCATCCCCCTGCACAGCCGATCACCTGGTCACCGGTGGTGCACCCCCCCAGAGCCAGTATAGCGCCCTGCCCCCATCCCAGGAGGTGGACCAGACCACCCAAACAGCCCCAGCATAAGTGGACGGGGGGGTTAGATGGGGGACAGATCAAAGGAGGCTGCCTGATGGGAAGGAGGGGAATCTGGGGGTCCGACTGTCTCGAGGGGCCCACATCTACCCCAAAACCCTTCAAGGGGAGAGGGGGGACAGCTACAAACTATACTAGGAACCGGGTGGGCACCGCTCCAGACAGAACCCCTCATTGAACTGGGGGGGCTGTCAGCCAGGAGGAACACTGCGACTCAGGCCAAGACCCGGTCGTATGCCAACTCGCAGGCAAGCCCCCGTCCAGTGGGGCTATGTTGCGGCCAACCTAGCGCGGAGCTGAGGTCTGCGAGTGCCCGCTGGCCAGACTGGGGTGACCACTGGATCTAGATTATCCAGCCCATCGCCCAGTCCAGCAGTTGATTGAAGATCTCACAGGAAAAGTCCAGGAGAAAAAAAGTTCTATCCAAAAAGAAAAAATTTGCTAGGACCAGAAATTCCAGCAAGGAACTAGGTCCTTACTCCTGACTACGCAGGAAAAAAAAATAAAAAATGAGTACCTACAGCAGAGAGAGGGAGTATACCCCCTGGGACTGCCCATAGGCGTATCCAGATTCTTTTTCTGCCTAGTGTCCTACTCCTGTAGAGGGCAGTATAACCCAAATGTTATGAAGACCCAGAGCTGTGTCTGTCAATGAACGAAAGAGAAAAAAGCACTGTTACCGTATAAATGACACTGGCAGGGAAGAGGTTAACACTAGGGGTGATCAAGGGGTTAAGTGTGCTCCTAGGGAATGCTTTCTGTGTGGGAGAGGAACTCCTGTCCTCAGGGCACACTAACAGGCCAGGTTTGCAAGATAACTGAAATAGATCACAGGTGATATAATTTGCTGCTCAGTGATTGCAGTATTCTAGTCTGCATTTCCCCAGGGTAATACTTAAAATCTGGCCTGTTAGTGGGTCCTAAGGACAGGTGTTGAGAACCACTGTGCTACAGGAAAAGAGATCTGTTGAAACACAAGATCTCTCTCTGCCTCTGTGACAGAACAGCCGCCTGTCTTGTTTACATAGACTGCTGATAGGCTTCTGCTGTGTCTGATCACAGAGGGAGCGGTGCTCCGGTGGTGCACGCCCCCGAGAATCCCTCTACCTATACGTGATTTCGCACAGCCGGGCCACCCTGCCGCAGTATATATGCGGTGGGCAGTCCGGAAGTGGCTAATATCGCTAACTAAAAACCGTGATTATTCTTGTTTAGTTTGGTCATTTAACTGCAACCCAGCTATTCGGTGTCCTTTCCTCTGCAGGCAGTGAACGTGCATTTCAGGAGAACTGACATAATGGCAGACATAATGCTTCTTCTCCGTCTTGATTTGTTGTGTTTAACCGCTTGCCAACCACCGCAAGTAGATATACTGCGGCGGTCAGCCCCGGCCAGGCAAAGTGACGTATATATACGTCACTAGCCTGTGACCGGTTTGTGAGCCAATAGCGGGCGAGCGTGCGCCGGCTTATTCACTGTAGAGTCCGCGCGTGTGACCGGCGGACCCGATGTCCGCCGGTCACACTACGAACGTCGGTAGAGCGGGAGAAAGGCGGGCGGCTTATGTAAACAAGCCGCCTGTCATTCTCCCCTGTGTAAAAATGGAGATCAGACGGTTCTACTATGTAGAACCGTTGATCTCTGTTTTTACAATAGTAGACCTGTCCCATCACAGTTCGAAACACGCCCCTAGGACACACTTAACCCCTCCCTCTCCAATACAGTTAACCCCTTCCCTGCCAGTGTCATTTTTACAGTAACAGTGCATATGTATAGCACTGATTACTGCAGTAATGTCACTGGTACCCCCAAAAGTGTCAAAAATGTCAGTCAAGGGTCCGATCTGTCCGCTGCAATGTCGCAGTCCCGCAAAAAAAAAAAAAAAAAAATCGCAGATTACCAAACATATGTAGCATAAAACAAATTGGTGGAAAATGTTAAAAAGTTTTGATTTTTACATTTTTTTTTTGGGAATTTCATATAAAAAAATGTGAAAAATATTGTTATTTTTGCAAAATTTACGCTTTTTTTTGTTTATAGTGCATGATCAAAAAAAAAAAAAAAAAAAAAAAAAAAAAAAAAAAATCGCACAGGTGATCAAATACCACCAAAAGAAAGCTCTGTTTGTGGGGAAAAAAAGGACGTGAAATTCATTTAGGTACAACGTCGCACGACCGCGCAATTGTCCGTTAAAATCACGCAGTAAAAAAAAACAAAAATCGCAAAAAAAACCCCTGGTCAGGAAGGGGGTAAAATCTTCCGGGGCTTAAGTGGTTAATAATGCCGTGGTTCAGAGGATTCCTAGTGAGAAATCGCTCGCAGTGCCAACTACAGAGTCTTCCAGCCTCAATGTTTGAAGGAAGCCTCTGATATACCACCTCATTAAGAATGACTAATTAGATAAAGATGCAAACAGCCCACAATACCGAGGCAAGGGCTAATTCAATGCCAGAGTTTGCAGTTGTAAACCAGAAGTCTTGTCAGAACTGTTACTTGGCAGAATTACCAGGACAGAAGAAACTCATAGCAATTTATTTAACACTTGAGACAAAAGTTTATTAATTCCTATGTACAAAGTACAGGGTTATTTTGATTTCTACTCTAAAGCTCATGTAAACACAAGAACAAAAAAACAGTGTTGTAGCTTACCTGTCCTTAGATGCGATGGCTATATAAATTTTGTTTTCACTTATTTTTCTTTATTTTAACCTGCTAATCCTTCCATTAACCACTTACTGACCAGCCTATTGTAAAATGACAGCGGGGTGGGTGCTTTCTAATCCTGGGTGGACGTCATATGTCATCCACGGTGTCCATCAGTTAAACCGGAAGACAGATTGTTGTACTGGGCTGGTCCTGATACAATGTGATCACTGTGACCAATCACAACGATTGCATGTCAATGGTACACAATGCCAATTGTGTACTACTGTTATCTCTGTAAAAGGTCACAGCGATCACATGCTATAGACAGGGCCAATCACAGCAGACCTGTACCATGTGGTAGCTGTAGCCAATCGGAGCTATCACAATAGTACACAATGGCACATGAATGGATGCCATTCATAAAACAATGGCTTATAATAGTGATCATCACTGTAACAGGAAATCAGTGTAGGAAAAAAAATCCTGATTACCTCACCAGAGCAGCGCAGTGTCACTATAGTGACACTGTTCTGCTCTGGTCACAGCTGCATTAATGTGAAATTCAGCCGACTAGTTTATAACCCAATTTCATTTACGACTGCATTTTAAAACAGGAAAAAAAAACATGGGAAATGTGATCAAATTTAAAAGATGAACTAGATGTTTTTTCCAAGGCCTACCTACCATTTTAAAGTGCAGTCTGAGGATAAACCTAACTAGCCTTAAAAATATACAGTATATACTTACATTTTTTTTCAGGCCACTCTGGATTGGTCACGTGATCCCCTGTGTCAGACAACAGCAGCTGCAGGGAAGAGAGCACTCAACAGCTGGTAAAGCCTAAAATGGTGATGCCATCCATTGTTGGTGCTTCCTCCTCTTCTCTGCAGCAGCCACTGACAGCCACAGGAGCGCCGGTTCATCCGACTGGACCAGAGCAACCAGAAAAAGGTGTTGGAAGGACTAGTTCGGTTTATCCCGATATTCCACTTTAAAGTGTCATGTCTGGGGAAAGGACATCTAGTTCATCCTTTCAGAATATACACATTTCCTATGTTTTGTCTCGTTGAAATGTAGTAACGAAAATACCTGTTAATTCTGTTGGAAATCCAGTAATATTCCTGTAGTGATCCAACAGTGCCCGCTGCATTGAAATCCATAGCAGTGTTGTCAGTTCTGCCCAGTTTTTCCCTATTGCACCACAGAACACCACCCTTCATCTCCAAAACATAAGGGGAAGGGATTCTGTAGTCTACCAGAAAAAACGCAAGACAGGGCTGATAACACTGCAGCAGTGGCACTTTAGTGGGAAAGCAGACAGCTCAATTAGAGAAGTTGGAGCTACAGGACCCTCCCGGGTATTTTTCAATATTTCACCATTTTTAACAAGACAAAACAGAGATGTTCAGATATATGTACTGCATATATTTGCTTTGAAATCAGTTTTAAACATATAACAAATATTATGGGCCTAAAGTCTTATGTAATAAGTGCAGTACTAACTAGCTCGGGGTGGTTGGGAAGTCCACACTTCTTGCAGGGTTCATCGTCTTCCCCAGGTACTCCCTCTTCTTTTTCCTCATTTTCTGACTCCTCCTCTGAATCTTCCTCGCTGTCTGACTCCTCAGACTCGTCCTCACTGGACGATTTACGTTTGCGTCGTGATCTGGTGTTGGTCCACCGTGCCCTTCTTTTTTGTTTTGGCTTCTGTAAACATTTTAAAAAGAGGGGAAAAGTAGTAAGGAAGTGTTTCTATGCAATGTCAATGTCCTGGATGTAAATTATTTATACATTTCAATAACAGATCTTTATTTACTCGTTTTCTATACAGACTGATCCGTCTAAGATATATTAAAGAAAAACTCCACCTGTGTCCAGATACAAAACAAAAAGTAGAGTGATGTACACAACTTTGACACAGATCATTTTGTAGTGTAATGTTCTAACAAATGACCTTCCAAATCAATCTGCAGACCCTTTTGCTTTTTTGAAACTCCAAAAAAAATACTAAATATCCCTTCTTTGCAATCATAGCAAGGTTAATAAGTGCAACTATGTTCCCAGGCTTTCTTAAAGCAGTTTGCAGAGAGCCTGAGGTCTGTTTACAAGCATCCCCTGCAAGGCGAGTTTCATCACTGATGCAATGCTGTTAAAGATTCTGCCTTGCTGGGCAGGCCTACATTCAAAGGATAAATTCGCCTTTGTTACATT
Source organism: Pelophylax lessonae (assembly GCF_965119305.1). Taxonomy (NCBI): domain Eukaryota; kingdom Metazoa; phylum Chordata; class Amphibia; order Anura; family Ranidae; genus Pelophylax; species Pelophylax lessonae. Next base: position 715,358,731 of record NC_138769.1, on the reverse strand, counting down.
ATGGTTTTATTTACCCTTCTCCCCTCTTCATCTTTCTCACATTAAAGCGAAGTTCCACCCAAAAGTGGAACTTCCGCTCATTTGCTTCCTCCCCCCCTCCAGTGCCACATTTGGCACCTTTCAGAGGGGAGGGGGGGGGGGAACGGGTACCTGTTTGACAGGTACCCTTCCCCACTTGCAGGATACGGCGCCATCCCTCGGAAGGTCAGCTCCCTCCTCCTTCCGCCACCGAGCCAAAGGGAATGTGCAGCGCGCTTCGCGCATGCGCTGTAGGGACCCACCCGTGAAGCCGCAAGGCTTCACTGCTGGGCTCCCTTACCGGCAATGGCGGAGGCAGCACCCAGCAGCCAATGAAAACATCGGCTGCGGTGCCGACATCGCTGGACTCCAGGACAGGTAAGTGTCCTAATATTAAAAGTGAGCAGCCACAGTATGTGTAGCTGCTGACTTTTCATTTTTGGAGGGGGGAGCGGAACTCCGCTTTAAGGTATACTCAGGCCCTATCTTCACTTGCTGCCAGATTCACGAAGTGCAGCCTAGGAAGCTACAAATCTGCCACTGCAAACTCTACCGGCCCCCCTCAAATCTTTATGTGCAGCTAAAGTCACAAGCAGATAATTTAAAGGTGATTGGAAAGTTAACATTTTTATTCATTAAATAAAAGTCATAACCACCTGCTCTGTGTAATAATTTCGCACACATCAGCCCTGATCCACCTCTTCTGAGGTTCCCAGCTTTCGCTCCTGGCTCCAACATCTAACCCCCCCCGCTGAGTGCCGCCATAGGAAGCACCTTCCTATAGGGGCACTCATCTGTGCTCTATCCCGAGCCAGGATGTCTGCATCTATGTAGACACACAGCCTGGTTCAGCCCCACCCACAGGTTTAGACTGAAAGCAGCAGGAGCCACTGAGAGCAGGGAGAAAAGCTGCTGCAGACATGCACAGCACTGGACTAAGATCAGGCTCAGTTACTTAAGGGAAAGGAGGAGGGGGCCGCTACTATTAAAAGTTTTTTCACCTTAATGTAGAAAATGCATAAAGGTAAAAAAAAAAAATCGTACTTTTACAACCACTTTAAGAGATCAGTCGGGGTAGTTTTCAGTGGTGGCTTTGTGGCGTTAATCTAGCAGAAGCTCCAGTGACTACAAGTGTAGAGTATAACACAAGAGAGATGAATTAGTACATCAGTACAAAGAAAAAATTGGGGTAGAGGGAAAAAAAATGAAAAATTCAGTCTGGATATAAGCATAAAATAAAAATGTGCCCTTAAGCGGAAAGTCCGCAAAAACTTACCTCTCCTCTATTGATCTAACATTCATGAGCTCCTGCATGTCAGTCTGTGACCGACCCAACCGGGACAGGGGCTTTTGGAGGGGACTGTAGGGTAGCCTCTTGCCTTCTGACTACGGGCCCTGGCTTTTGAGGGAGCTACAAGCATTTAGGAAGATGTCCCCCGTTATATAATGCCAGAGGACATTTTTACATTGAACAGTCAAGGAAGCCATGATGGTCTCGGTCAACTTGAAACTCAATGAGATGTATGTGAAAAGAAGGCTGGTTAAATGAGATTTGGAAAGCCCTGGGTCTTCTTGAATACTGGTGATGGACAGTCTGAGCTGGGCCAGGGTCTCCTGCTATTGTTTATTAGAACGTTGGGTGTTTATTAAGTATGTCTCTAGAAACGCATGCATTCCCATTGCTTTAATTAAGTCACCTATTGTTTCGGTCTGTCTGCTCATGTCTTGGAGAAATGATTAATATTGTGATGAACACTTTACCTGGTTATTGAACCATTGTGGGATATAATGTGTTTATGATGATTAGCTTAAGGTTTAATTTGATCGCTGTTTAGGTTTATGTTGGCTGTTCATTACGCAATAAAGTTAACATTGTCATGCAAATATCCCCAAGAGAGGGAATGTCCTCCTGGGGGTATAAAGTATGTGCCCAAGTTCTTATAAAGCCAGTTCCAGTTTGCATCTAAACTAGTGTTGTTTAGTATCTTGGGTGCTCAGCTACTGGTTCCAGACTTGGGGAAACTATCTTGACGGAGGCACCCAAGCCGGGAGCTGGACGGTTGTCACACTGTCAGTTTCTTCCCAGCTTCTTCTAGGTACCCAAGTGTGTAATGAATTCACATTGAGCGGTGAACACGCAAGTTCATTATACATATTACAGTCAGGTAAGCTTGTTTTATTGCAATAGAGACATTGTATATTTCTTCACAATAAAATAGCAATTTACATTTTCTTTATTTCTGCTTTAAGGTCTAAGTTATGGTATTTTTTATTCATTTTTTTTTAATTAGCACAAGGCACAGTACTTGCATCGAATGATAAGTGTTCCTTGTGCTGGATGCTGTTCTTAGTTGAAATCTTCTATCATCTACCCTCCTTCCTCCATACCCCTGCAGTGGAAATCTTCTGATGCTACGAGGGTTAACTCGAGCTGCTGGACCCGTCACATGCGTTTGTCAAAAGTGCCTTTTGGTGGCCCTCCTCTATTCACAGAAGCTGTACTATAACTTCTATTAGTGAAAAGCACTTCATGATCGGAGGTTGGGCAGATGATAGAAATTCTGTCCTGCATTAGTTTGACCAATTTCAAGAGAGCAACCACCAGCACAAGACACACTTTTCATGCAATGTAGGTACTGTCCCTTGTGCTGATTAAAAACAGAAAAAAAAATTAAAACTAGACTTGGTTTGATTCTAATTAAAGGCAATGTTATATATTGTACGTTTCGGAAATGCCGGCATATTGATCACATGTATGGTATGGAAGGAAGAATAAAAATAGAACATGCTAAACAAAAAGCTCAATGGAACATTTTTTGGACAAGTTACCTGTTTTACTTTCTGGCACAGCTCCTTTTCAGCTTTCTTCTCTTCCCTGGCTGGTTTTGCTGGTGCAGGCTTTGCCTCCTCATCATCGCTTTGCTTTTTCTCAGGCTTGTGTTGTTTGACCTCGGCTACCTTTATGGAAGGTCTTGAGATCCTGGGAGATCGTCTCAGCCTCCTCCCGATACAGTCATCGTCCTCAGCTTCTTCCGCGTCATCCGCGGGCACACACTCCACAGGCAGTTCCGGCCTCCTCTTCTTATTGGAGATGCGTATTGTCAATTTGATGCCGTCTTTCTGCCTCTCAGAGGTCATCTCTTTGCTTTCCGATCCACTGTTGTCCTCTTCTCCCAAAGGCTCTAGCCTATGTTTATTTCTGGTAAGTAAACCGGGCTTTTCTGAGACTTTGTTCTTACAGTCAGTCTTCTTAACCTCCGGCTCTTTAGACTCAGGAGTTTCACTGGAGTCATCAATTTCCTTTGCAGTTGGTTTTTCCCTCCGTTTGCTCCTTAAGCTGAATGTTTTCTTTTCTGTTTCTGGAGGCTTTCTTACTGTTTTTTCCTTTTCTTCTTGTTTCGCCTTCTCCTCTGCTTTATCAGAAATCTCCGGCTCACATTTTCCCTCATCTTCTTTGTTACTTTCCGCGGACTTCTCTTTGCTCAACGTAGAATTCTTTGCCATTGCAGATGTTTTTCTGGATGCGGCCAATCTTGATTTTGCAGTTCTTCCTTTCTTTTTTGTAGCTCTTGCCTTGGATTCAGTCTCCTCATTACTCTCATCTACATTTTGTTTTTCAGAGTCGCAGGATTTCTTGTCTTCAGATGCACACTGCTCAGTTTTCTCAGCCTCAGACAATTTCTTATCATCGGGGATGTCTGAAATGTCCACTGCGGCAGGTTTCTTCGGGATCTCAGCCTCATTTACAGACTCTGAATCATTGGTGTAAATTTTGCAGTCTTTCTTGGGCTTGGCTGTCTTTTCCTTCTCAACAGTAGAAAGCAATTCTTTTTTCTCTTCTCCTTTGGGGTCCACGTTGGCTTTGTGGGTTTCAGACACAGATGTATCATCTTTTGAGGAGGTCTTTGGAGAAGTTTCCTCGGATAAAGGAGTAATAATGTCTTTATTGAGGTCTTTTGAGCTTTTTTCCAAATTCTCAGGGACTCTAGGCTTGCTGTTCTCTTTAAGTTCATGCAAACTTTTGATGACACTGGAAGTTCTCTTCTCAACAACACCATTCTCTTCCTTTGTTGTGCTAATTATGGACTCTCTTGGGATGGTGTTAATGTTTTCCACATGGTCTACCTTTGCTTTGTGTGATTTGTCCCCGTTTAGTTCCCCATTCACCAACTGCTTCCCTTCAGAAACCATTGCAGGAGCAGCAGAAGTCTTTGTGCCATCATCATCTGGTTTCTCTTCCTCCTTCTGAAGCAGCTCTTTTGTAGGGGTCTTAGATTTGCACAGCGACGTTTTAACTGGTCCATCAAAGTCGTCAGTGAGCTTGAGTTCTCGTTTCTTTAAAGGTATCTTGGCCTGTTGGTCATTCTTCATTTTCTCGGAATCCTCGACTGATTTTTCCATATGATCTTCAGTGCGCTTGACGATAACGGAAATTTCTGAATGTTCGGGCTCCTGTGCGGAAGGAATCTTATCGGCAGTCCCTTTTAATTCCTTCAAGTCTTTTGGTGCTGCCTTTTCCTGTTTGATATCAGCCTTCAAAGGCTTTACGTTCTCCTTGAAGGAGTCACTTTCTTCTTTGGTAGCCTTTATACCCTCATCTGCATCAGGAGGCTCGGTTTTTATTTCACCAACTTTTTTTAAGGGCTCCTTATCGCCAGGTTTACAGGCGTTACCATTTTCTGTTGGACAAGTGCTTGTCGTATCTGCTGGGTCTAGCTTCTCTTTGATTTCTTCTTCCAACTTCTTGTCCTCTTCCAACTTCTCTGTAAGTCATGGACATAGAAAAGCAAAATATACATTAGTAGGATCAGTATGATCTCTAAAATAAATTATAGAGATATGAAAGTACCACAGAGGATTGCTAGAATTAAAAAACACACACACACACAAACACACACATGGCTTCAGTGACTAGCAGACTGACAGAAACAGGCGAAATGTAATAATGGAGAAACAAAAAAAACACACAAGAGGGCGCTTCCATGTTAGAAATTTATTAAAATGGTTCAAAATGGTTTGACAAATGGACAGTCCTTTTGCCCTAAAATGTGTAGCCACACCCCCTCTACATCCTGACCTCCCCACCCAGCCTACAGAAAACTGATCAGGGCCGCAGCCATCTTCCTACACCTAGAAGCTGCCACTGCCCTTGTCCCAGCTGGAAGGAAGCTTCCTGGCCTAACTCTAACATAGCTAGTCACTTGCCTGCTGAGCTCTGCAGTTCCATAGCGATCCTTTGGAGGTCTTTATGGGCGTTTCGATAACAAGCCTTGATCTTTTAATTTAGTAAATTTTTTATTTTTTTAACAATTTCATTAAATCTCTACACTTAGATGGAGGCACCCTCTTGTGCTTGTTTTGTATATGTGCATTGGGAGGTGAATCACGCCAGCAGGGACAAAGACAATAAAACCTGACAGGGTCTAACTTTTCTCTATTTCTGTATTTCAATACATAATCCCCCTTGGGAGACAACAAAAAAAAAAAAAAAAAGGGGGAGGATTGTCTCTTGATTGCCTGGCAGCTGCTGCTTTACCGCCCTCTGAAACACGTTCCACCGTGGATCACTTTTAAGAGGGTGGTAAAGTCTGCCACTCACATGAAAGAGCCCTTAGACAGTATAAGATATACAGGTGAAACTGGAAAAAATTAGAATATCGTGCAAAAGTTGATTTATTTCAGTAATGCAACTTAAAAGGGGAAACTAATATATGAGATAGACTCATTACATGCAAAGCAAGATAGTTCAAGCCGCGATTTGTCATAATTGTGATGATTATGGCTTACAGCTCATGAAAAGCCAAAATCTCCGTAAATTAGAATAGTACATGCAATCAATAAAACAAGGAGTGTACATAGAACAATATCGGACCTCTGAAAAGTATTAGCATGCATAGGTACTTAGTACTTGGTTTGGGCCCCTTTTACAGCAATTACTGCCTCAATGCGGCGTGGCATGGAAGTGATCAGCCTGTGGCACTGCTGAGGTGTTCTGGAAGCCCAGGTTGCTTTGATAGCAGCCTGGGCTTCCATAGCGGCCTTCAGCTTTTCTGCATTGAAGAGGTGTTCTGGAAGCCCAGGCTGCTATCAAAGCAACCTGAGCTTCCAGAACACCTCAGCAGTGCCACAGGCTGATCGCTTCCATGCCACGCCGCATTGAGGCAGTAATTGCTGTAAAAGGGGCCCAAACCAAGTACCGAGTGCATATGCATGCTGCTACTTTTCAAAGATCTGATATTGTTCTATGTACACGCCTTGTTTTATTGATTGCATGTACTATTCTAATTTACGGAGATTGTGGATTTTGGGTTTTCATGAGCTGTAAGCCATAATCATCGCAATTATGACAAATCCCGTCTATCTCATATATTAGTTTCCCCTTTTAAGTTGCATTACTGAAATAAATTAACTTTTGCACGATATTCTAATTTTTCCAGTTTCACCTGTATAGTCTATGTCAGAATGTCATACCTATACAAAAACAGAAAATTCCATCTAAGATCAAAAGGGAAGAAACGTCCAATACTATCTATTCTTAAAAATACTATCTATTCTTAAAGTGGTAGTAGACACTGCTTGAACACTTGTACCTACAGGTAAGCTTATTTTAAAGCTTACTTGCAGGTACAAAGAATATCTCCTAAATGTGCATAGTTTAGGAGCTATTCACCGCCTCTGCAGCCAGTGACGTCACCAGTGCATGCGCTCTCAAGGGAAAGCATACTCATGCCGCCCCTTCAGAACGTTGTGCTGTAGCCGTGACTCCTGTGTGCATGCGTGGGAGTGACATGATCACGGTACAGCCATTCGAATATCCGGAGCCTGCAAACCTGGAAGGAAGACAGGGTGAAGATAGAAACCCTGTTAATGGTGACAGTGCACCACTAGAGGGCTTCATTTTTAGGCAAATCTTTCATAATGTGCTAGTATGCGATGCATATTAAAACATATTATGGTCTTGCAGGGAGAAGATTATTTTTTTCTACCTAACCTGTAAAAGAAGGATGTGTATACTTACCTATTTTTAATCTGCTCTGGTCCGGTCACACAATCCAACAGCTCCAGCTCCCCTGTGTCAGTGAGTGGCTGCTGCAGAAGAGAGGAGAGATCGCTGAAACTTGCTGGACCATGGGAGCTTATGAGGGGGCATCATGGCTCCCGGAAATCTCAGCAGCTGTCGAGATCCCTGAGCCAGAACTTCTGTATCACATGACTGGAGCAAAATTAAAATAGACGAGTATAAACATCCTTTTTTATAGGTTAGGCAGGATAAGGAGGGGGGGACGACACACTTATGTTCGACTTGGGCTTTTTTTCCCACTTCAAGAACATACAAGGATTACAAAGACTGCTTTTTAAAGTGTTTCAAAAGGCAAAAGAATTTTACCTTGATGCATTCTCTACATTACGTTTAAAAAAAAAAAAAAAAAAAAAAAAACCTAACTTTCAAAAGCAGCTCACCCAGCATCTCCACTCCCCACCCCTCCAAAGACACTTACCATTCTCGATCCAGCGCGGTCCCATCTGGAGCAGCTCCACTCCCCTCTTTCTGATGTGACAGACTTTGCAGATAGCAGCGGAAGCCATGGGCATGAATAGTGGCAGTATAGATGGCTATGTATGTTTAGGGATGCCAAAATATTAATTTAACAAGTCAATCTTGAGTACATATAGCGACGTGGTGACTGACAATGCGATCTTTCTGTAGCACTATGCATGTTGTTCCTGAAAGGTGTGATCTGTTGTGAACATCCCTCATATTTAAGACTAAATGAGACAGTATTAAAAGAGACAGTGTTGCTAAACCCACAACCTAAAATCAGTGTGTATATGCAGCAAAGCATGCTTGATATACTCACTGTGGAACCTAAGGGGTTAATCCTTTGCATGGTGTAAAAGGCTGTTTCATACTGTCTTCTTTGATCTTCCCCTTCTTACACAGTCCCAAATCCATTTCCTGACAGTATTGAGCACATGCTCGGTTTGGGGTGTATTGCAAGAGAGTATTGCAAGAGAGCTTTTATTTTTCTTGGGAGGGTGCATGTGATCAGCACATGGTCAAATCAGCACTGTCCAGACAGAGGGTCAGGGGTCCTGCAGCCTTATAGGACAGTCAGAGTAGAAAGAGAACTCCTCCTACAAGCTTTAACCAGACACTGATAGAAGTCACAAGACTGCTATATACTGCTGATGAGAAAAGGTATTTAGCAGTTTATATTTACTAAAACTATTGCATTTCCATGTTCTGTGTACTGTGGGGGACCAGATATGGTAAATGCAGGCTCCTGGGTTTAGTAACACTAAGACAAGGAATAAAAGCTAGAGTGTTGTAAGGGAGTTTCTTTATTAGACACATTCTTTACAAAATATTTTAATGTAAAATAATATAAGAAAAAAAAAAAAAAACATATCCAATATCATGCCTCCTTTAACCCTTTGGAGGCTTAAGTGGGGTACACACTATAAGAAAATCTGGTGAACAAACGACCGATATTCCTCACTGTTTCATAGCAAGTCAGAACCAATGAACGAAAATTTGTACGAAAATTCTGGCACGACAAAGGCTTTTTTTAAATAATTAAAATATCCAATCATAAATTAGCAACCATGGAATAACAATCAATAAATATAACCATAAAAATTCTGATAAATATAAGTGCAAAAAAATATATATATATATGTAGCTGCCAGTAAATAAGTGCAAAGGTGAAAAAATTCCTTCTTATATATAGCTGTGCAGAAACGGCAGCACAAAAGGTAAAAGTGTCCGTATAAATTATCAAACAAATAAATCCAAAGACATGTGCAATCTCGGCGATTTGATAGATCCAAAAAAGTCCTAAATATGTATAGTCCGTATATGGTGGTCAAGGTGCTCTTTTCTCTATGCCCAGAGTGTGGTGAGTGGGCAGAAGGAAAAAGTGTTCCCCTGAGCCTGGGGTCCTGCGCTTACCAGATTCCCTTACCCCTACAGGGGTAAACAGCGGGTCGATAATAGGGGATCGCTCCCATACACTGGCAATCAGGATATCCCTAGACCTCGATCTCTCTCCTTTATTGGTATTCAGATGTCAGCTCAGTAGGTATAATAAACTCCAGTGCAGTACCCGGGTATGGAGAAGAAAAGGGAAGGAGCCTCCGATAGTGTAATATCGTTTTAAAATAGCTTTATTATTAAAAAAGACGTACTCGCATAATAGTGGAACCTAACGTACGCCCGTCTGGCATAGGAGCCGCAACCTCCTCTCTCGCGGTGCACGCTTGGGAGTAGCGTGCGTGCCAACCGCCGGATGTGCGCTCCAAGCCTCGGGTTCGGTAGACGGAAATGACATGGTCACGCTCTCGACCGGTTTCGTCACACTGACGTCATCTGGAGAAGCCAGATGACTTGTCTTTTTTAATAATAAAGCTATTTTAAAACAATATTACACTATCGGAGGCTCCTTCCCTTTTCTTCTCCATACCCGGGTACTGCACTGGAGTTTATTATACCTACTGAGCTGACATCTGAATACCAATAAAGGAGAGAGATCGAGGTCTAGGGATATCCTGATTGCCAGTGTATGGGAGCGATCCCCTATTATCGACCCGCTGTTTACCCCTGTAGGGGTAAGGGAATCTGGTAAGCGCAGGACCCCAGGCTCAGGGGAACACTTTTTCCTTCTGCCCACTCACCACACTCTGGGCAAAGAGAAAAGAGCACCTTAACCACCATATACGGACTATACATATTTAGGACTTTTTTGGATCTATCAAATCACCGAGATTGCACGTCTTTGGATTTATTTGTTTGATAATTTATACGGACACTTTTACCTTTTGTGCTGCTGTTTCTGCACAGCTATATATAAGAAGGAATTTTTTCACCTTTGCACTTATTTACTGGCAGCTACATTATATATATATATATATATATATATATATTTTTTTTTTGCACTTATATTTATCAGAATTTTTATGGTTATATTTATTGATTGTTATTCCATGGTTGCTAATTTATGATTGGATATTTTAATTATTTAATTATTTATCACTCCACTCCTGATATTCACCATTGCACTTTCTTGCACTTTATATTCACCAATTGCACACATTGTATGTATATGTTGATCTAATTTTAAAGGTTTTTACTTTATGTTTAGATTTTGCACATAGACCACCTCTGATTTTACACAGTTTAACCATTTGTTTCATGATTTTATAAGGCTATACACAGGTCTTAATATAAATTATATTGCATAGACTTTTATATAAAACTCAACTCAGGAGTGTAGCAACCATGAATTGAATTCCCAAATACCCCACTAGGCAGCGCCAATCACTTCTTCCATTTTCCCCTATCTATCTAAATGCTCCCCTTTTAGGGTTGCATTTTTTGAAGTGGGCAGCAGCCAGGTGCGGTGTCATTTTTTCCATATATACTCCCTATCCTAAGCGCGGAATCACATAAACTCTTTCAAAGGCTTTTTTTGTATGGTTTCTGAATATGCGCACTTTATCATTTTCTCGTACGAAAACAGAAAAAACTAAGCAAAAATCATTTGCCCTGTTCCCGTACGAGAACATTTTTTGGAGCTTGTCTCTTTGGGAATTTTCGTTCAGAAGTTTGGAATAGGCTGTAAGTAATTCGTACTAAAGTTCTTTGGATGAAAATTTACACCCGATTATTTTATAGTATGTACGAGCCATAAGCCTTATTCTGACACTTGTGATTTCCACACCCTCAGAATTACGGAATATTGTTTGCACTTTGCACAATTATTGGGACTATTGGATGATTTGCATTTAGTAGGTATAATAATTAGGCTTTGTTGCACTTATTAGCATTTTGCAATCTATACATTTTTTGTACGGTCATACTTGATCACATTGAACACTTTATTCATACGCTACGTCATTATACATTTTTGCACATATGGTTCTTTGTCATAGCATTGTCCGATTGAATGCACACTGGACATCCCAGAAGACGATCCGTCCAATGGTCCGATCGCTCGGAGTTCCAAGAGATTGATCAGTAGTCCATACTCTTCCAGTGTCCAGATCCCTGAGCAGAATTTTTGCAGAGGACGCATACCCAGCCGGAAAGGCTGGCATCCATGGTGACCACTGTCCAATAGAAGGGGAGGAAGGATTTGCCTAACTGAAGCGCCGGAGAGCAAAGCCATCATCACCAGAGCAGTAGGAGACTCCTCTCGCAGAAGGAGGTCATCCAAGTAGCCCAGTACCGCGATCCTCGCATTGGCATAACAATGCTAACACCGGGGCTAACACTTATGCGAAGACACGAGGAGCAGAGGCAAGATCAAAGGGTAACGTCGCAAACTGATAATACTCTTCTCTCACAGCAAAGCGGAGGAAGCGCTGGTGACCAGCACATATTGGAATGTGAAGGTAAGCATCCTTGATGTCCATAGAGGCAAGACAATCCCCCTGATGCAGGGATGCTGAACTTCTGCATCCACACAAAGCAGTTCAGCGCCTTGAGGTCCAGGATTGGACGCACCTTGCCTTCCTTCCTCAGAACTGCAAACAAGTTTGAGTAAAAACCCTGAAAACGTTCCGAAGTCGGAACTGGGACAATCACCCCTTGAAGTAACAGGTCTTGTACTGCCCCAAACAGACCCTGTAAGCGGTCCGGGGACAGGCACAAGTTGGAAGGAAAGAACCTTGCGGGGGGACAAGAGCGAAACTCGATCTTGTAGACGGACCGAATGACTATGTGGACCCACTTGTCTTGTACCAGGGAAGTCCACGGGGTCCGGAAACCAGCAAAGACGTCCCAGCAAAAGAGACAATGACTGGGAGGTGGCAGCACCTCCCGGTCGCTAGGTACAAAGCAATCCTTAGCAGAGAGGGAGAGAACCCCACCAGACTCACCACCCAGGAGAAACAGGCACCTGCAGCTACCAGGATAATCTGCACTCCACGTGCAGCTATCAGGAAGTGAAAAGATCCAGGAGTCGGCACCAGGGGATGAGAAGGGGCTCCCACCACCGAATTCGAAACCCACAGGACTCCACTGTCATGGTCGCCGCTATTGTCAATGGCAAAGCACTGCAAAATGGCAGCTGCGCATAGAAACACACAGGCTACAGCAAAATGGTGACTCCGCGCAAAACCACAAGGCTCCCAGGGATCCCTAAGGCCTCAAGGACAGGCCCAGGCAGGACGGGGGGGCCTGGCAGGAGCCCCCACCAGGTACAAACCCCCCCCCCCCGCACAGCCGATTGTCTGGTCGCCGGTGGTGTGCACTCAATTCCCAAGCCCAGCCCTGGCCCTCCTTGCACATCATAGTCCTTCCTTTTTCTGGGAATGTCTAATTACGCTTAGTGCTGGCTCTGTTTCCGAATGCCATCTCTCACTTCCCTACATAGGCTGCTGGAGGTGGACTGAAGAGGAATACTATAGCGTAGGGGTCTCCAAACTATGGCCCTTCCAATTTCCCTCATGCCTAGTCATGTCTGAGAATGTCAGAGTTTTACAATGCCTCATGGGATGTGTAGTTAGAAGGCCGTAGTTTGGGGATTCCTGCTATAGTGTGTCACTTGATTGACAGCTGGGCGGCGTCCAGCAGCAATCTAAATTTGCGGAAGTCTACAGAAGGAAGGATTTTTGCCTAAAATACGTTACATACACATTTATGGGAAGATAGTTGTGAAAATATGTACTGGAGACATGGTTTCTAAGTCAAGAGTTGAACTTCCAGAAACAAAATGGAAAAAGCTCTAAAATGTTAAACGCCAACTATAGTGTGTTCTGGTGTACTCCCAAGTGCAGTGCTACCTGCACTATTCATTAAAATAACAAATATTACACGATGAAACTCAATCATACCCAAGCTCTCTCCTTTTTTCTGTTCCTCATCCTCTGGGTTTTGGCTTTCTTGAGTTGTACTATCCGGTGGCTCCGATTTCTTCAGTAAAGCTGGGTCTATTTGTGCTTTTAAAAGTTCCAGAGTTTCTGCTAGTTCATTCCTGGTCCTGCAGAGAAAAACATATTTTACCATTAGTATGTTTTTGTTCTGTAACATCTTTTAGGGAACTGATGAGTAAGTGCTTGGTATCCTAAAAGCACCTATGACAACAGAGAGGTGCTTGGTGTTTTTTTAGGCTTATTGTCTCTTTAGCTCCTGGGATAGCACAATCAGTGTTTCAAACGGGAACTGAACTGTGTAGAATGTGCCCCAAAAAACGGAATTTTTGTAAAATCTTACCTGTAAAATTCCTTTCCCACATCAGAGAAAGGAATCTTACACGCACTGTAAGAACCAACTGGGCAACAGCAACAAACAATGCTCAAAAGGAGCAACAGCCCAGGAAAGCAAATGCCAACAGCCAGGGACCCAGAAAAAAACCAAGGGTCCATCATGGCACAGCCGCAGAACTTTGCGGCCAAAGGAAGCATCAGCTGATGCCAGAACGTCTACCTTGTAGAACTTGGAAAAAGTGTGCACCGACGACCAAGTCGCCGCCTTGCACACCTGGGCCCCCGAGGCCTGATGCCAATAGGCCCAGGAAGTACTCAAAGACCTGGTACTCAAAGACCTTCAAGGCGTAAGCCTGCTCAATGGTCTGTCTGATCCATTTGGCAATAGTTGCTGCGGACGCAGCCATGCCCTTCCGAGGTCCCTCAGGAAGGACAAAGAGAATCCGTCTTCCGAAAGGATTCCGTAGACTTCAGGTAAACCCTGATTGCCCTAACAACATCCAAAGAATGCAAGGCAATCTCTTTCGGATGTTTAGGCTCCGTACAAAGCGAAGGCAGGACAATGTCCTCATTAAGGTGATAATCAGAGATCACCTTGGGAAGGAAGGATGGGGGTGGTCGCAAAACCACCTTATCCCTGTGAATAATCAAGTAAGGGGAGCAGCAAGACAACGCCGCCAGCTGCGACACTCTGCGAGCCGAAGTGATCGCCACAAGAAAAGCAACCTTCTTTGACAGCAGAGGCAACGATATCTCCCTGATATTTTCAAAGGGAGCCCGCTGCAACGCGGACAGGACAAAGTTCAGGTCCCATGGAGGTAAAGGCTCCTTTCTGGGAGGAGCCAAATGTCGCACACCTTGAATGTGCGCACCAAGGAATGAGACGCCACAGGGCGTTGGAAAAGGACCGCCAGTGCCAACACCTGGCCCTTTATTGTGGCCAGCGCCAGGCGCTGATCCACTCCAGACTGGAGGAAAGCCAAGATTCTCGACACCGAGTAAGAACGAGGGGAAAACCCCCTGGACTCACACCAGGCGAAGTAGGCTTTCCAGGTACGGTAATAGATCTTACCAGAGGAAGATTTCCTAGCCTTGATCAAGGTAGGGATAACCTCAGAGGATAGACCCATGTCCTTCAAGACCTGGGTCTCAACAGCCAGGCCGTTAAAGCCAGCGACTGTAAAGCAGGATGGAAGATCGGACCTCGAGACAGAAGATCTTCCCGCAGAGGCAGGCGCCACGAGGGTGCCACTGCCAGGCGAACAACGTCGGCGTACCAGGACCGGCGAGGCCAGTCCGGTGCCACCAGAATCACCATGTGCGGTTCCGAGGCCAATCTGCGAAGGAACCGGGATAGTAACTGAATCGGAGGAAAGGCGTACATCAGACGATACTGATGCCAAGGGGCCACCAACGCATCCGAGGCGTCCGCCAACGGATCGCGCGTTCTTGCCACGAAGCTTTCCACCTTTCGGTTTAGCCGAGATGCGAACAGATCCACATCTGGGGATCCCCATTTCGCACACAGCATCTGAAAGACCTCCGGGTGCAGGGACCATTCCCCCTGGTCCAGGGTCTGGCGGCTCAGAAAGTCGGCCTGCCAATTGTCCACACCCGGAATGTGAACTGCCGAGATCGCCGGGACATGAGCCTCGGCCCAAGACAGAATGTCGTTCACCTCCCGGGCCGCTCGAGCACTCCTGGTGCCCCCTTGGTGGTTGATGTAAGCCACCGCGGTAGCATTGTCCGTCTGTACACGAACAGGCAGGCCCTGGAGACGGTCCGACCACTGGAACAGAGTTTTATCGCTCTTAGTTCCAGCACATTTATCGGGAGGGAGGATTCCACCTCCGACCAAGTGCCCACGGCAGACAGGTTGCCCAGGACTCCACCCCAGCCCGACAGGCTGGCGTCCGTGGTAACCACCGTCCACACCACCGGACGGAAGGACTTGTCTTCCGCCACCGCCGGGGACTGGATCCACCACAGAAGAGCCAATCTGGTCTGGCGACTCAAGGACACCTCCAGATCCAAGGACTGAGGAAGTCTGTCCCACCTGGCCAGGATCTCCGCCTGGAGAGCCCGCGTGTGGAACTGGGCAAAGGGAATCGCCTCGAAGGCCGACACCATCAACCCCAGGCCCCGCATGCAGGTCCTGAGTGACGAGGACGGTTTGTCCCTGAGGGACCTGAGTTCGTCCCGCAAAGTCCGGAGCTTGTCCTCCGGCAAGAACACCTTTGCCTGAGCAGATTCCAGAACCATTCCCAAGTAGGGAAGGCGAAGCGACGGAGACAACGCTGATTTCTGAACGTTGATGGTCCACCCGAACTCCTGAAGCGCCTGCACCGTAATGGACAGGTCGCGCACAAGGTCCTGGCTGGCCCTCGATCTCAGAAGCAGATCGTCCAGGTACCCCAGGACCACAATGCCCTGGGCCCGTAGCAGGCCCAGAACCGGTGCCAACACCTTGGTGAAGACCCTTGGAGCAGAAGCGAGACCGAAAGGTAACGCCACAAACTGGTAGTGGTCCTCTGCGATAGCAAACCGAAGGTACCGACGATGACCCTCGAAAATGGGGATGTGCAGATACGCATCCTTCAGATCTATCGAAGCCAGGAATTCTCCCGGACTCAAGGAGGCCATAACCGAACGGAGAGACTCCATTCGAAACTTTCGAACACGCACAAAGCGGTTCAGCGCTTTTAGGTCCAGAATAGGACGCACTTTGCCCTCCTTCCTGGGCACAGTGAACAGATTCGAATAAAACCCCCGAAACCTGTCCCGGTGAGGCAGCGGTACAATCACTCCCTGAGCAAGCAGGTCCTGCACCGCCTGATGCAAATCCTGCAGACGCCCCGGAGGCAGATGAAGATTGGAGGGAAAGAATCTGTCCGCCGGCCTGGAAAGGAATTCGATCTTGTAACCTGATCGAACGATTTCCTGGACCCACCTGTCCGATACCCGGAGCAGCCAAGGTTGAAGGAAACCACGCAAACGTCCCCCCATCCCTGAAATGAGGGCGCCCCTTCAGGCAGAGGCGGATTGTCCCGCCGAGCCGGCGTTGCCGGTCTTCTGCTTCCCCGCCCAGGGCTTCTTCTTGTTGCCCTGGGCCTTGAAGGGCTTGCCCTTGGATTGGTTCAGAAAGGCACGAAAGGACCCCTGAGTGGATCTAGGCGCAGAACCCCGCTTGCCTCGGAAGGACTTGATCTTCGGGTTCTGGGGTAGCATAGTGCTCTTGCCCCCCGTGACGCCTTTCACCAGGGTATCCAACGCCTCGCCGAAAAGGCGAGAGCCAGCATAGGGAAAATCAGCAACTGTTTTCCATGAGGACTGGTCGGCCGACCAGCTCTTCAGCCATATCAGTCGCCGGTTAAGCACCGCGACACTCGAGAGGCGAGCCACCAAGGGGGCCTCATTTAATTTAAAAAATTCCCAAGGCTAATTTGTAGCCAACCAGGTAACATGGAGCTCAACCATAAACAACTGGAGCTCACCTGAAAAAAATAAAATAAAATACACCCTTAAAGAGGACCAGGTCCTATAAATAGCAGCCTACAAAACCTTTTGACCAAAAGAAGCATCCACAGATGCAAACACATCCACTTCATAAAACTTTGTGTAAGTGTGCACAGACAACCAGGTGGCCGCATTGCAAACCTGCATCACTGACGCCTGACGACGGAAGGACCAGGAGGCACTAAGTAGAGTGCTAGAGTAGAGTGCGCCTTAACAGGGAAAGGGGGAACCCGACCCCTAATTGAACAGGCTTGAATCACTGTGTCTGAGCTATCTGGAATTGGTCACAGCAGAAGCGGCCAACCCTTTCCGAGGTTGATCCATGAAGACAAATAGCGAGTCTGACTTCCTAAAATACTCCGTAGTTGCCAGATACACCCTGATTGCCTGAACCACGTCCAGGGAATGTAAGGCGATTTCCTTAGGATGTCTAGGCCTGGGACATAAGGAAGGCAACACCATGTCATCATTCAAAAATAAATCAGAGATACCTTTGGAAAGAACGACAGACAGGGACGAAAAACCCCCTTATCTCTGTGAACCACCAGGTAAGATGCATGACAAGACAACGCCACCATCTCCGACACCCTGCGTGCAGAAGTAATAGCCACCAAAAAGGCCACCTTCTGGGACAACGTAAGCAGGGGAACCTCCCAAATATTTTCGAAGGGAGGTTTCTGGAGAACTGACAACCAAATTGAGGTCCCACAGTGGCAATGGAGACCGCACCAGAGGAGCCAAGTGTCGAACTCCCGGGATAAAGGCACGCAACAAGGAATGTGTGGCCAATGGATGTTTAAAGAAAATCATTGGTGGTACTCAAGGCCAGGTGTTGCTCAACCCCCCCTCCCCCCGTTGGAGGAAAGCTAAGATCTGAGCCACTAAAAAGGCGCAAGGGAGAACCCAAAGAGACTTACACCACGCAATGTACGTTTTCCAAGTACGATGGTAGATCTTCCTAGAGGTAGATTTTACAGTCTTTCACATTGTAGGAATCACCGATTCAGACAAACCTCTATCCTTCAGCACCTTGCTTTTAAACAGCCAAGCCGTTAAAGCCAGCAACTGTAAAGCAGGATGGAAGATTGGCCCTTGGGACAGCAGATCTTCCCTGAGAGGAAGTCTGCAAGGAGCATCGGCGTCCAGCCGTACCAGATCGGCGTACCAACACTGGCGAGGCCAGTCTGGAGCCACTAGAATAACTGGAATCTCTTCTGCCTCGATCCTGCACAGGAGTCTTTGCAGAAGTTTAAAAAGGGGGGGGAGGGGGGCGGGGTGAAGGCGTAAATCAGATGATACTGACTCCAAGAAGCCACTAATACGTCTATGGCGTCGGCTAAAGGATCCCGAGACCGTGCCACAGATCTCTAACTTCCTGTTGAGACGAGAGGCCAACAGAACAACCTCTGGAGTACCCCACCGTAGACACAACTAATGAAACAGCTCCGGATGAAGTGACCACTCCCCCTGCTCCAACGCCTGTCGAACGGAGGTAATCAGCTTACCAATTTTCCACCACTGGAATGTGTACAGCAGAAATGGCTGGAATTAATCATTCTGCCCATCTCAGAACACCGGCTACCTCCCGAGCCGCCAGGACACTTCTTATGCCCACCTTGGTGATTGACATAGACCACGGCTGTGGAACTATCCAACTGAATTTGTACCGGACACCCCTGAAGACGAATTTTCCAATGATCCAGACAAAATCGCTCATAGTTCAGTATATTGATGAGCAGTCTGGACCCCCTGAGCACAATCTGTGCCGAGGACAACTTCCCACCAGGACAGGCTGGCATCCGTGGTGAGAAATGTCCAGTACAGGGGGAAAAGGCTTTTCCCTGTCGAAGTGCCAGACAACAAAGCCACCAGATCAGGGACCCTCTTGTACCTGTGCTCAACAGGATCAGTTTGAGACTGTGGATTCTTGTCCCATTTTACCAGAATCTCTTTTTGCAGAGATCTTGTGTGGAACTGTGAAAACTGAACCGTCTCGAAGGTAGACACCATTAGTCCCAGCAACCGCATGCAAGCCCGTAGGGATGACCGTCTGCCGGACAACAGAAGGTGAGTTGCCTCCTGCAGTTTCTGGAGTATTTCTAGAAGAAACACTCTGGCTGAGGCCGAGCCAAGAATAAGACCCAGATAGTCGGAACCAGGAGCAGACTTCTGAAGGTTCAAAATCCAACCGAACTCCCTCAGAGTAATCTCCAAGTTGTCCATAAGAGCAGTCGGAGATTCCGCTCGCAGAAGATCTTCCAGGTACCCCAGTACCGTGATCCCCCGCTGACGCAACAATGCTAGCACCAGGGCCAACGCGTTTGTGAAGACCCGAGGAGTAGAGGCAAGACCAAAGGGTAATGCCACAAACGGATATTGCTCATCACCCATAGAAAAGCGGAGGAAGCGCTGGTGACCGGCACATATTGGAATGTAAAGGTAGGCATCCTTGATGTCGATAGAAGCAAGAAAATGCCTGAGGTAGGGACATCACTACCGTGCGAATGGGCTTCTTTCGGAATTTCTGTACCCGCACAAAGCACTTTAGCGCCTTGAGGTCCAAAATTGGACGTACCTCGCCTTACTTCCTGGCAACTGTAAAGAGGGTTGGAATGGAAGGATTGGGAGACAAGGATTTCGGGCACAAAAATTATAAAAAATCACTTTTTATTTAACAAATTGTTTAAAAACATACACTGTTGCAGGCAGATAAGTTTTCTACATTGAAAACAAGACCCATATCACTGGTCTACATCATAGAATACATTGGCTCATGAGGTATTACGCCTCAGGTTTACATAATAGTATAGATGTACAGAAAGGTTTACAATTAGTATAGATCAGACATAGTATACTTCACGTCAGGAGATTCCTGCCAAAGGATACCCGAACAATCAAGGTGCCGGTCAACAGGGTCAGCTGAGAAATGTAGTAGGTTTACACCATACATTTACTTTACGTTTTTGCTCAACATGTTTCGCTTTGCCATGGAAAGCTTCGTCTGGAGCATACTATTTGACTTATCTGTACATTGTATAGTGAGATGTATATCTCAAATTCTCTGATGGTTAACGAGGACTATTGCGTGCTCAAACAGCTCATATACTGGAGAGAGAGTATTCACATAGGAGTGAGGGTAATCACCCCATGTGCTATATCGGTCTTTTAAAGATAAAGCACCTACGGTGTCGGGTTTTACACCCAGACTACGAGTAAAGGATGCCCAGATTGAGCTGTATTGAACGCCACAAAGTCCTCCCCGGATGGGGAACCGCCGCCAACATGTATTTCATAATGTAAAGAGGGTTGGGTAAAACCCCTGAAAATGTTTGAAAGTAGAAATCGGGACAATCACCCCTTGAAGTAACAAGTCTTGCACTGCCCCAAAGAGACCCCGTAAACAATCTGGGGACAAGTGCAGGTCGGAAGAGAAGAGCCTTCCCGGGAGGATAAGACCAAAACTCGATCTTGTAGCTCGACCGAATGACAGACCCTGAGGGACGAAAAGGTCGTCCTATGAGCCGAGAAGACCCGAGGGGCAGACCCGCCGATGAGACATCCGCTCCCCCCCCTCCAGGCTATACCCACCCCAGGGAGCCCAAAGGACATCCCTGCCCCAGTCACTAACCCCCACCGGGGCCGGGAACTTGCTCAAAGGTCCTCATGTGGGATCCGGACAGCAGGTCAGCAACAACCACATCCGACCCCCCCTTACTGGAGCAAGTGGCAAAGCCAGCTCCTACCTCACCCAGGGAGGGGGGGTAGGTTGGGTCCAAAAGACCTCCGCGACTGTTAGAGGAGAATGGAAGGGAATCCGGGGGTCCGACCATCCCAAGGAGGGGCCCACGTCCAACCACAAGGGGAGAGGGGAGGACACTACTTACCATTCCATGGAACTGGGTGGGCACCACTCTGGGCAAACCACCTCCCCATTTAGGAATGGGGGGTGTTGCGGCTAGAGGTACGCTGCAACTCAGGCCGTGACCATCGTGTGCGTCCTCGCAAGGTGTTTCACTCGCAGGCCAGTCCCCGTCCAGTGGGACCATGTCGTGGCCGACCTAGCGCGGAGCTGAGGGCTGCACGCTCGCTGGCCTGACTGGGGAGACCTTAGGGATCTAGAATATCCAGTCCATCACCCAGTCCGGCAGTTGATTGTAGTTCAATCAGTAGTGCAGAAAAACCTGAAATCCTAGAGCAGGAAGTAGAAGTATACCACCTGGAACTGCCCCATGGGCGTAGTTAAAGTTCTGTTAACTTTAACCCTTTTCCGCCTAGCATCCTACCCCTAGGAAGCGCAGCATAGCCCATTCGACGAATGAAGATATGACGCTGTGTCCGTAATGAACGAAAGAGAAATGTCATTTTTAGTGAGATACTTCCAATATGAACACGTCTAAAGGGATGCGGGCCCAGCAGCTTTTCTCATTAGTGCCCTGCAACTGCCACAGCTGGTTGATAATTATGAAACCACTCCCATTAGACCCACTCAGCACAGAGGAACAAACAGGGATTTCTTTAGAATAGCAAAAGGTAGGAATCTGCAACAAAGTTGGTTAAAATCCATGTAATGTAAATAGATCACCCAGAGGGGAATGTTTTTTTCTCAACAAAAGCGGAGTTACACTTTAAACTTGTTAGGCCATCAAATCCATCCATCTCTGCTTGTTATTTCCCATAGTGTGATCTCACTTCCCTACATAAGTGGCTGGAGGCGAACTGAAGAGAAATACTATAGAGTAGGGGTCTCCAAACTATGGCCCTCCAGTTGTTCAGAACTACAATTCCCATCATGCCTAGTCATGTCTGTGCATGTCAGAGTTTTACAATGCCTCATGGGATGTGTAGTTCTGCAACAGCTGGAGGGCCGTAGTTTGAGGATCCCTGGACTAGAGCAATCAGAATATGAAAAGTGTAACAAACCACAGCAATACGATGTCCGTTAATTTACCAAAGTTTTGAGATTTCTAATTGGGTACTATGGGTTGCAGATTTTGGACAGGTCATTGTACTTTACACTACATTACTGGATAGGCACAGTAAAAAAAATAAAGGACCCAAAGTCAAAGCTGACCTGACTATGCATTTCCACGTAGATCCGTCCTGGTCATCCTGTTCTTCTATGTATATGCGGACATTGTGGTCCTGATCCAGTTGGTACCAGTACATTAAGCCGTCTTTATCTCTTCCGATTGGTTGGATGCGCATTAAATCAGCATCCTCTTCATTAATGGCATTTTTAAACTTCAGATTGTCATCAAACTGACACTCACACAAGTGCTGAAAAAAAAAAAAATATATATAAAAATATGCTCAGCTATTATTTTTTACCAGCTCTGCGATTCATGTCATCAGCTATGTTCTTAAAAAAACAAAACCTAAATGCTGAATACTCAAAATGGCGCGTTGCAAGAGGACTATAAACCGATAGCTATTGTATTTTCTTGATTTGTATTGTTAAATTGAAACACCACACAGAATAAAAGTAAACAGCGCTCTGTTCCTCCTTGGAGCTGGGAGTCCAAACCTCTTTGAAGCTTACACAATAATTACTCCCTCTCCTCCCTCAGGTGACACTGCTTACACCTGGCAATTGACCGCCCAGGTCTGAGCACTGCATCCTGGGAGGAATCATATGCGCTACCATACAGAAGCACTGGGTATTTCCTGAGGGCTCAGAGAGAGAAACACACAGTGGAAGAGCACAACCAAGGTAATCATAAGTCCCTTTGGCCATTTACTGCCTCTAAAGCCAGCCATAGATGGTTAGAACCTGAGTTGGTTCAGCAGGGACTGGCTGGGATTTTATCCATCTATGGGCAGGCTGGTTGTACCCAAGTTAATCCGTCAATCGACAGATTTTCACCTGATTATTACCAGAGGCTATAGCTGCTAGCAATAATCACTGTTCTCCCGGCAGGAATGGCAAAAACACAATAGCTCCGTGGAAGGGGGATCAGAGACCATCGCATTGAAAAATCGCATCACCCATGGCCTGCCTAACAATTGTTGAGATAATACAACAGGCAAAAAGGGGCTGACATGTTTTCAGTGGGTTGGCATGGTTAAAAAAAAAAAAAAAAAAAATCACATTGCAAAAAGATGGGATGGGAGAGAAGGTTACTAGGAAGAGTGGCATGGTAGATTTTTAGACTTAATTCCAGATCACCCCAGGGGTTAACCCTGAGATGGGATCTAGAGGATCTAGATCTGCACTTACATTATTCTGACTCTCTCCAGTGTCTCTCCTCCCTCTCGGTCTCTTTATAACTTTAATTATTTTCAAAGATTTCTTTAATTTTCATTTTTATCTATGTACACGATCATTGTGTAGTTTGTGGATATTAACCACTTTACGACCGCCCGTTGCAGATGTACTGCGGCAGGCAGCTGCTCCCAGGCAAATCGCCATACATGTACGGCGCTCGCTTTCAGGAGGCTAGGGGACAAGCGCGCCGGCAGAGCCGAGCTCCAATTCGTCAGCGGGGAAGCCGATGCATCGGACAGGCGGCTCCGATAGCCACCTGACACCCGTGATCGTTCCCCACTGAGAGAGAAGGGCAGTCACCTGTTATAAACACAGCTGACCGTTCTTCTCCCTGGAATGATCACAGAGTGCCTGTGATCCTTCTATATAGGATCACATGTCTCTATGGTCATTTCAGAAGCCACGCCCCCCCCTACAGTTAGAATCATTCCCGTAGGCTTACATTTAACCCCTTGATCACCCATAATGTTAACCCCTTCTCTGCCAATGTCATTATTACAGTAATAGTGCAATATGCAACTGAATACTGTAGTTAATGTCACTGGTCCCCCCAAAATGTCGAAAATGTCAGCTCTGTCCCCTGCAATGTCACAGTCAAGAAAAAAAACACCAAAAATGACAGAAATCTTTCCCTTAGTTAGTAAACGCAATAACTTTTGCGCAAACCAATCAAAATACGCTTATTGCTATTTTTTTTACCAAAGCTATGTAGCAGAAAACAAATTGGCCTAAAATGTTAAAAAATTTCGATTTTTAATTTTTTTTTTGAGAATGTCATAGCAGAATGTGAAAAATATTTGTTTTTTTTTTTTTTTTCAAAATTGTCGCTCTTTTGTTTATAGCGCCAAAAAAAATAAAAATAAAAAAATTGCACACGTGATCAAATACCACCAAAAGAAAGCTCCATTTGTGGGAAAAAAAGGACATCAATTTTATATGGGTACAGCGTCGCACAACCAAGCAATTGTCCATTAAAGTAACGCAGTGCCGAATCACAAAATAGGGCCTGGTCAGGAAGGGGGTAAAATCTTCTTGGGCTGAAGTGGTTAAGTGGCACATACATGGGTCTCCTTAGTATACAATTGATTCAATTTTTTGCTAATTGTCTGCAATCAATTAGGACAATGAATGGGTGGAGCCTGTGATATGTAGAGTCACTATATATTTCAAAGTTTTGTGTCTAAATGTAGTTCATGGCTAAGGCCTTATAGACTGAAATGTGTCAACTGATCTTAGCAGTTGTGTTCTGTGGTTCCTGAATAAAGATGAAGATTTTTTAAGAATACTACCGGCGGTGGTGTGCAGATCATCTTTCTACATTGCAAAAAGAAACAACGAAACACAAACATTGTGTAGCATTGCAAAGCGGAGATGCCTGCGTACAGTATATTTACTGCGGCAGTCAGCCCCTCACAGGCAGAGTGGCGTAGATCTACGTCACTAGCCTGTGAGGCTCTGGGGAGCGAGCGCGTGCCGCCGGAGGCACGCTCCCGCGCGGTCACGTACCCCCCCCCCGCACGTGTGACCGGCGGACCCGATGTCCGCCGGTCACTCGGCGATCGTCGCTGCAGAGGGAGAAAGTCAGGCGGCTAATGTAAACAAGCCGCCTGTCATTCTCCCCTGTGTAGAAACTGATCACACGGTTCTACTATGTAGGACCGTTGATCATTGTTCCTACAGCCCAAGCCACAGCCAATCAGTTAGAATCACGCCCTTAGGGGGACACACAGCCCCTCCCTCTCAAAAAAAAAAAGTTAACCCCTTCCCTGCCAGTGTCATTTTTACAGTAACAGTGCATATATATAGCACTGATTACAGTAGAAATGTCACTGGTAACCCCAAAAGTGTCAAAAATGTCAGTCAAGGGTCCGTTCTGTCCGCCGCAATGTCGCAGTCCCGCAAAAAAAAAAAAAAAAAAACACACGCAGATCGCCGCCATTACGCGTTTAAAAAAAAAAAACAACAAAAATGACAAAAATCTTTCCCTTTGTTAGTAAACGCGATAACTTTTGCGCAAACCAATCAAAATACGCTTTTTGCGATTTTTTCTACCAAACATATGTAGCATAAAAAATTTTTAAAAAATTTTGATTTTTACATTTTTTTGGGGAATTTCATATAAAAAATGTGAAAAATATTGCTATTTTTGCAAAATTGACGCTCTTTTTTTGTTTATAGCGCATGATCAAAAAAAAAAAAAAAAAAAAAAAAAAAAAAAAAAAATCGCACAGGTGATCAAATACCACCAAAAGAAAGCTCTGTTTGTGAGAAAAAAGGACGTCAAATTCGTTTAGGTACAGCGTCGCACGACTGCGCAATTGTCCGTTAAAGTCACGCAGTGCCGAATCGCAAAATAGGCCCTGGTCAGGAAGGGGGTAAAATCTTCCGGGGCTTAAGTGGTTAACTAGCAAATATCAGTGCCCAAGCATGAACATGTAAGAGAGTATGTACACCACAGTTGGCTCAACCATTAACTGCTTGCCAACCGTATAACCTAGAATTCAGGGATCCTCCAACTACGGCCCTCCAGCTGTTGCAGAACTACACATCCCATGAGGCATTGTAAAACTGACATTTACAGACATGACTAGGCATGATGGGAATTGTAGTTCCTGAACAACTGGAGGGCCAAAGTTTGAAGACCCCTGATAGATATACAGTGGCAAGGAGGCTCAGCTACGCCAGATCACGTACCTTGTAAGTGATCGGACACTTCGCGGTAGGGGACGTGCACGCCGCTGGCATCCTGGCCATGCTGCAATTCAACACAGCAGATGTCGATCACCATGTGTCCGCCAACGGACTACCCCTGGCACCTGGCTGAATTTACACAGGACAGGCCTGCCTATATATATATATATATATATATATATATATATATATATATATATATATATATATATATATATATATATATATATATATATATATATATATAAAGGCAGAGCCCCGTCCTGTTGGTGGGGAAATAATAGATTTTCTTTCCCGGCAAAGCAGGGAATAAAATCTATTTTACTTCCCCTAGTGAAAGCACCTCCCACAGTACACAAAAACACTGGCTAGGCACACATTTAACCATTTGATTACCCCTGATGTTAACCCCTTCTCAGCCAGTGTGTGCATATTTTTATCACTGATCACTGAATTAGTGTCACTGGTCTCCACAAAGTGTCAAAAGCGTCAGATTGTGCCCCACAATATCGCTGATCACCACCATTACAAGTAATAAAAAAATTGAATAGATAAAAATTTCAAGATATATCCCATAGTCTGTAGATTCTATAACTTTTTTTGCAATGCAAACCAATCAATATATGCTTACTGGTATTTTTTTTTTTTAACCAAAAAATATGTAGCAGAATACATTTTGGCCTACATTCATCAAGAAATTTGATTTTTTACATTTTTTTTATTGGATATGTATTAAAGCAGAAAACATTTGTCTGTTTTTTTAGTATAGATAAATAAAAAAAAAAATGCAGTGTTGATCAAAAGCTCTATTTGTGGAGAAAAGGACAAATTTTAATTGGGTACAGCGTCACACAACCCCGCAATTGTCCGTTAAAGTAATGCAGTGCCGTTTAGCAAAACATGGCCTGGTCATGAAGGGGGGTAAATCTTCCGGCAGTCAGGTGGTTAAGGACGCAACTACTGCAAGCAATCAATCCCTCGCTCTTGCCAATACAGCTCCACTAAAGACCGGCTACCATCAGGGGCAGAACCTATGAGACTGCAACCAAAACTAAACGTCTTGGCTGCTATATCTATCTATCTATATATAAAAGCTTTTTTTTTTTTTGACAGGTTCATTATCTATGTGTGGTCTCTGTATGCTGGTTGCCTTTGGAAAAACAACAACAGATCACCATTAAACCTGCATTTTGTATGTATTCTCATTTCAAGCCCTGTCTATGCCTGGCTTCAATTTTCTGCATAATCACCTTTGTTTTCTTCTGCTTTGAGAGCACCCAACATTCCATATTGTGTATATGCATATATTTATATTCCTGACTACACATAGAAAAGAGGTTTCTTTACAAAGACGTGACTGTGAGGTCGATTTACTAAAACAAGAGAGTGCAGAATCTGGCACAGCTGTACATAGTAGCCAATCAGCTTCTAAATTCAGCTTGTTCAGTTAAAGAGGTTGTAAACTCGTTCAGAAAAATCGTTTTTTTTTTACAACCTGCAAGAGAAAGACATAATGAGCTAGTATGCATCGCATACTAGCTCATTATGAAATACTTACCTTAGAACGAGCCCCCGCCGTGCCGCTCTCTTACCTGTATGATGGGCGACATGTTCAGTCGCCCGTCTTCCGGGATCGCGGCATCCGGCCATCTGATTGGCCGGAGCCACGGTGACGTCACTCCCGCACACGCGCGCGGGAGCCGACGGTCACGGCACGGGGCTCTGAAGGAACGGCACGATCAGCCATTCCTTCAGAGCGCATGCGCCAGTGACGTCACTGGCTGCATTAAAGGTAAATATCTCCTAAACCGTACATGTTTAGGAGATATTTACAGTACCTATAGGTAAGCCTTATCATAGGCTTACCTATAGGTACAACTTCCTGAGGAGGGTTTACTTCCTCTTTAAGCTTTGACAATAAAACCTGGAAGCTGATTGGTTTCTAAACAGAGCTGCTCCAGATTTTGCACTCTTGACTTTAAGCCCCTTTCACACTTGGGAGTCCGTTTTTCTCAGCGGGGGGAATCGATCCGCCGATCCCCCCGCTGAGCAGGCGGATGGCAGCTCTGTCTCCACGCTGTATGCGGAGACAGAGCTGTCAGATCCCTGCTGTTCTCTATGGGGGAATCAGTTGAGAACGGACCGCCTGTCCATTCTCATCAAATCCGGTCCACTGGACGGATGGAAAATAGGGTTTCCATCTGTCCAGATTTGACGGATCGGATAGCAGCGGACATGTCTCCTCTGACATCCGATGCCCCACAGAGATGCATGGGGCATCTGGTCAGATCCGCCTGAAAAACTGACTGGCGGATCTGAACGGTCCACAAGTGTGAAAGGGGCCTTAGTAAATCAACTAGAGATGCACCGAAATATATCTGCCAAAAAGACGTTATGGGCTCTTTCACACGGAGCGGACCGCATTGCGATCCGCTCCGGCACTTTTTTTTTTTTTTTCACGGAGCGGATGACATTTGTGTCATCCGCTCCGTATGTCCGCATATCATCCCATCCGTTTGCGGATGATATGCAGACATAATGTAAGTCTATGGGCATTGCGGATGTCAGTGGATGACACCGCTGACATCCGATTTTCCTTCCTTTCCGTTTTTTGAACGGAGGAAAAATAGGGTTCTGTTCCCTTCCAAAAAACGGAACAGAACTGAAAGGAAGAAAATCGGATGTCAGCGGATGGTATTCCGCTGACATCCGCAATGCCATTGACTTACATTATGTCCGTGTGAAAGGGCCCTATGGGCATTTTGGCAAAGGAAGAAAATGGTGCCAAAAAACGCAATTTTACTGCGAATTTGCAGGGATTTTGCACCTTTTTACCACGATTTTACTGTGCTTATCGTTTTTTTTTCACAAGTCATGTGACATTCACCTAGAGATGGCGGTGTTGGTTACTGAATCACTTATCAATTGCTGCGTGGCATACATTGGGTCTTTTTTGCAGAAGGGATTCCAGCTTAATATTATTTTTGGACTTTATTACTTAGATTTTCTTATCACTGATTGCTTTTCATACTATTTTGTGATTCACATCTTATTTTTTTCACAGCATTAGATTGATTTGATCAACATCTGGTACAAACAGTGACAGGTGCTGTATATCTGTGCGGCTAAGTCGATCACTTTTGTTATTTTTGTTTAAAGAATATATTCACAGGTTGAACAAGCGCACTATTTTTTTTATTATTTATAATACTTTTAGTGTGAGATCACTATTCAATGGATGCAGCTGTTCCATTTGTAAATTCATTTAGGAAGCATTTTTTTCACCATATACATATCGGCGCACAAATACTTTATACACGTGACACTAAAAACCAAAACACGGGTGCATTAATGATGCGTTCTTGCTGGATTTTCAATACAATTCAACAGGGAGGTGCGAAATGGAGCAAGCGGGATTTTTAACACCACAATGAAAGCGCAACAGGCCAGTGTGAAGACATACATAAAGACAGGGCTTGACAAATTTGCCTGAAATCTAGGAGCCAGCTAAAAAAGTTAGGAGCCAGTTTTTTTTATTAAACTACCAAGCTTTATTTACTAAAACGGATACTAAATTTACACATCAATACAACTAGAACCCCACTCTCCTCTATAGCACAATTGGATGGAAACAGACTGTCTGTCTCTTTCCACCCGATGCCATCTCATCCGATCCACGGGGTGGATAGTAAATAGACCCACCATTGGCGGACAGGATCAGATGGCGGCAGATTACCGCTCCATAGAGGAGAATGAAGGGTCCGATCAGGTCTGCCTGAGAAACTGACAGGCGGACCTGATCAGACAGCCCGTGTGAAAGGGGCCTTAGGCTGTGGCATGGCGATGAGGGGAAAAAAAATGATTATATAATTTTTTTTTCATAAATTGAAAAAAAAAAAAAAAAAAAAAAAAAAAAAAAAAGATTTTTTTTTTTTTAATAACCTGTAAAATTCCTCTCTCTGAGTCCTCCGACAGTCGCCGCCTCCTCTAAGTCATCACTATTGGTTATTGACTTCCTATCCGTAGGAATAGCTAGGCATATAGACTTAGTCAAAAGACAAAAGGCATTAGCATGTACACACCCATGGGGGCTGTCCCACTGGTCAATACCCCCCCTGCATCACCACTCCCAACTCAGTTTGGTAGCATAGCAGTAGGTAATAAGAACCCCAAAAGAGGGGCGGGGGACTGTCTGAGGACTCAGAGAAAGGAATTTTACAGGTAAGATTTTACAAAAATTCCGTTTTCTCTTACGTCCTCCGACAGTCGCCGCCTCCTCTAAGTCATCACTATTGGGATGTCCCAAAGCAGTATAGACATGAGGGGTGGGAGACGCAACCGTAGAAAAGGCAACGCAGTACCCACATCAGAGAAAGGAATCTTACATGCACCGTAAGAACCAACTGGGCAACAGAAAAAAAACAATGCTCAACAGGAGCAACAGCCCAGGAAAGCAAATGCCAACAGCCAGGGACCCAGAGAAAATTCAAAGGTCCATCATGGCACAGCCGCACTGAGAACTTTGCGGCCAAAAGAAGCATCAGCTGATGCCAGAACGTCTACTTTGTAGAATTTGGAAAAAGTGTGCACCGACGACCAAGTCGCCGCCATGCACACCTGGGCCACCTAGGCCCGATGCCAATAGGCCCAGGAAGTACTCAAAGACCTGGTAGAGTGCGCCTTAACAGGGAAGGGCGGAACCCGTTCCTTCAAGACGTAAGCCTGTTCAATGGTCTGTCTGATCCATTTGGCAATAGTCGCTGCGGACGCAGCCATGCCCTTCCGAGGTCCCTCAGGAAGGACAAAGAGGGAATCTGTCTTCTGAAAGGATTCCGTAGACGACAGGTAAACCCTGATCGCCCTGACAACATCCAAGGAATGCAAAGCAATCTCCTTTGGATGTTTAGGCTTTGTACAAAGCGAAGGCAGGACAATGTCCTCATTAAAGCGGTTGTAAACCCTATTAAAAAAAAAAAAAAAAAACCTGCAAGACAAAGGCATAATGAGCTAGTATGCATCGCATACTAGCCCATTATGTTTAACTTACCTTAAAACGAAGCCCCGACACGGACCCCCGGACATCGATGCGGGCGCTGCCATGATCCCTCGTCGTCTCTTCCGGCGCGCTGATTGGCCGAAAGAGACGGCTCCAGCGCGCTGATTGGCCGAAGCCGCGATGACGTCACTCCCGCGCATGCGCGCGGGAGTGATTTTTCCGGCAAGCTCCCGGCAAGTTAATTGAAGGTCCCCCCGGACCTTCAGAGCGCATGCGCCGCTCGCGCGAGCGGCTGCATGCACTGTAAATATCTCCTAAACCGTGCCGGTTTAGGAGATATTATTTGTACCTACAGGTAAGCCTTATTATAGGCTTACCTGTAGGTAAAAGTGTCAAAAAGCGGGATACAACCGCTTTAAGGTGATATTCAGAGATCACCTTGGGAAGGAAGGATGGGGGTGGTCGCAAAACCACCTTATCCCTGTCAATGATCAAGTAAGGGGAGCGGCAAGACAACACCGCCAGCTCCGACACCCTGCGAGCCGAAGTGATCGCCACCAGAAAGGCAACCTTCTGTGACAGCAGAGGCAAAGACATCTCCCTGATATATTTAAAGGGAGCACGCTGCAACGCGGACAGAACCAAGTTCAAGTCCCACGGAGGTAAGGGCTCCTTCCTGGGAGGAGCCAAATGTCGCACACCTTGAATGAAGGTGCGCACCAAGGAATGAGACGCCACAGGGCGTTGGAAAAAGGACAGCCAGTGCGGACACCTGGCCCTTTATCATAGCCAGCGCCAGGCGCTGATCCACTCCAGACTGGAGGAAAGCTAAAACTCTCGACACCGAGTAGGAACGAGGGGAGAACCCCCTGGACTCACACCAGGTGAAATAGGCTTTCCAGGTACAGTAATAGATCTTACCAGAGGAGGATTTCCTAGCCTTGATCAGGGTAGGGATAACCTCAGGGGATAGACCCTTGTCCTTCAAGACCTGGGTCTCAACAGCCAGTCCGTCAAAGCCAGCGACTGTAAAGCAGGATGGAAGATCGGACCTTGAGACAGGAGATCTTCCCGCAGAGGCAGGCGCCACGAAGGTGCCACTGCCAGGTGAACAACGTCGGCATACCAGGACCGGCGTGACCAGTCCGGTGCCACCAGAATCACCATGTGCGGTTCCGAGGCCAATCTGCGCAGGAACCGGGATAACAACCGAACCGGAGGAAAGGCGTACATCAGACGATACCGATGCCACGGGGCCACCAACGCATCCGCCAACGGATCGCGCGTTCTTGCCACGAACCTTTCCAACTTTCGATTTAGCCGAGATGCGAACAGATCCACATCTGGGGATCCCCACCTCGCACACAGCATCTTAAAGACCTCCGGGTGTAGGGACCATTCCCCCTGGTCCAGGGTCTGGCGGCTCAGATAGTCTGCCTGCCAATTTTCCACACCCGGAATGTGAACTGCCGAGATCGCCGGGACATGAGTCTCGGCCCAAGATGGAATGTCGGACACCTGCCGGGCCGCACGAGCACTATCAGTGCCCCCTGGTGGTTGATGTAAGCCAACGCGGTAGCATTGTCCGTCTGTACGCGAACAGGCAAGCCCTGGAGACGTTCCGACCACTGGAAGAGACAGAGTTTTATCGCTCGTAGCTCCAGTACACTTATCGGGAGGGAGGACTCCTGCTCCGCCCAAGTTCCCTGGGCAAACAGGTTGCCCAGGACCCCACCCCAGCCCGACAGGCTGGCATCCGTGGTAACCACTGTCCACACCAACGGACGGAAGGACTTGCCTTCCGCCACCGACGGGGACTGGATCCACCATAGAAGAGCCAATCTGGTCCGGCGACTCAGGGAGACATCCAGATCCAAGGACTGAGGAAGTCTGTCCCACCTGACCAGGATCTCCGTCTGGAGAGCCCGTGTGTGGAACTGAGCAAAGGGGATCGCCTCGAAGGCCGACACCATCAACCCCAGGCCCTGCATGCAGGTCCTGAGTCACGAGGACGGATTGTCCCTAAGGGACCTGAGTTCGTCCCGCAAAGTCCGGAGCTTGTCCTCCGGCAAGAACACCTTTGCCTGAGCAGAGTCCAGAACCATTCCCAGATAGGGAAGGCGAAGCGGCGAAGACAACGCTGAGTTCTGAACGTTGATGGTCCAACCGAACTCCCGGAGCGTCTGTACCGTGATGGACAGATCACAGTAGGCCCAGGACCGGTGCCAACACCCTGGTAAACACCCTGGGTGCCGAAGTGAGACCGAAAGGTAACGCCACAAACTGGTAGTGGTCCCCTGTGATAGCAAACCGAAGGTACCGCTGATGACCCTCGAAAATAGGGATGTGCAGGTACGCATCTTTCAGATCTACCGAAGCCAGGAATTCTCCTAGACTCAAGGAGGCCACAACCGAACGGAGAGACTCCATTCTAAACTTCCGAACACGCCCGAAGCGGTTCAGCGCTCGCACGTCCAGAATAGGACGCACTTTGCCCTCCTTCCTGGGCACAGTGAACAGATTCGAACATAAAAACCCCCGAAACCTGTCCCGATGAGTTACCGGGACAAACGCTCCCTGAGCAAGCAGGTCCTGCACCGCGTGATGCAAGTCCTGCAGACGCCCCAGAAGCAGATGAAGACTGGAGGGAAAGAATCTGTCCGCCGATCGGGAAAGGAATTCGATCTGGAAGCCCGATCGAACAATTTCCTGGACCCACCTTCCGATAGCCGGAGCAGCCAAGGTCGGAGTAAACCGCGCAAACGTCCCCCCACCCCTGAAATGGGTGAGGGCGCCCCTTCAGGTAGAGGCGGATTGACCCGCCATTGCCGGACTCCTGCTCACCTGCCCAGGGCTTCTTCTGGGTGCCCTGGGCCTGGAAGGTCTTGCCCTTGGGATGGGCCCGAAAGGCACGAAAGGACCCCCCGATTAGAACCAGACGCAGAACCCAGCCTGCCTCGAAAAGACTTGGTCTTCGGGTTCTGGGGCATCATAGAGCACATGCCCCCCGTGACGCCTGTTACCAGGGTGTCCAATGCCTCGCCAAAAAGGCGAGAGCCATCATAGGGAGAATCAGCAACTGTCTCCCTTGAGGACTGGTCGGCCGACCAGCTCTTCAGCCAAATCAGTCGCCATTGAAGCACCGCGACACTAGAGAGGCGAGCCACTAAGGGAGCCTCGGCCAAGGCTGCATCACACAAGTACATGACGCCTTGGTGGATTTGATCCACCAATTTCAGCCGGGCAGGTGTAACACCAGCAGACACAAGATTGCGCTTAAGCATCCTAGTCCAAGCAGCAGCCGCCTAAGCCACCAGAACGGACGCGAAAACGGGTTTGAGCAATGAACCCGCCACCGCATAGGAATGGCGAGATAGGGACTCCAACCGCCGGTCCGTGGGACCCCGGAAAACTGGGGCATCCCAAGTAGGAACCAAGGTAGCCTTGTTCAGCACGGCAACAGTGTGATCCACCTGTGGAGGCACACACCATCGTGATTCCGTAGCCGGATCAAAAAGGATAAAGCAACCCAAACCGACTAGGTACCAGGAATGGACGTTTTAACGTGCGCCACTGTTCATTAACAGTGTCATGGAATTCTTCTGGGCAGGGAAAAACCTGCGCAGACTTGCGGGTCCTGTGCGTCCCAAACGGGGACACAACGCCCGGAGGACAGGGCTCATCCTCTAAATGTACGGTGTCCTTAACAGACACAATCAAAGCATCCATGGTCGCCCGTACTGCAGGCGACCCCGGGGAGGGGGTATCAACCCCTTCCATCTCAGCCTCCTCCTCAGACCCCAAGGGGTCCAAGGATGAGCGGGACCCTGAAAAGGGCACGCTCGCAGCAGCAGCAGCAGCCAAGTCCCCATCTGAATCAGAAGAGAGAGAGAGACAATCTGGGACTCCTACTCGCAGCCCGTTCAGACATCAGCAGTTCCTTATTCGCCACCGCAATTAGAGCGGGGCGCAGCGGGGCCACAGGAGAACTGGGACCCCCCCACTAGAGCTGGAGGAAACTTGCTTTCCTGAGAATCCATGGCTCAAGTTATCAGAAAACAAACTACAGTGCAAAAAAGATGTACTGTCCCCTTTAACAGCGCAGCGGTGTGCGCAGCCCACCGCTACTGCAACAGTGATGAAAGATGCCCAAAAGGAGAAAAGAAACTGAGCTAGAAGCGATATACAGAGGGAAAAAATGAGAGTGATAACCTGCAGAGCCCGCAGAGCGTTGCTACCAGTGTCCTTGCTGCTGATGGAATGCTGCTGGAGAGGGCTGGACTAAGCCAGGCCCCGGGAAAATGGCTGCCCCATAGGAATGCATTGGAGGCTACGCCAAAATGACATGTATAATCGCCCCAGAGGAGCTATACACGTGTGCCCACAGTAAATATGGCGGACCGCGCGAATTTGCCCCGCTGCGGTCGCCGCACAAGCACAGACGTCTGCACCCAAGGTGACACAGGGACAGGGACCCCCGGCAAACATACAAATCTGCACAAGCGAACCCCGCAGGGATCGCACAGGGAGTCACACAGGCACAGACATAGACATGGGGACACACAGCAACACAGACTGCCACCCCAGACAGAGGCCCCACACAGAAAAGTACTTACCTGTACCAGATGGCGTGGGGGAGCCTCTATGCACGGATAAACCTCTGTCCTCATCTGACAGGGAGTGCCGTGAGCCAGGGACATTACGCTGCAGCATCGCAGACGAGTCCTGTGAGGTAGCCACCTCACGGCTGCATCCCTGCAGCGAACAGGGATGGGTCGTTCGTAATGCCAGGGCGAACCATAGCTGAATGCTCGATGGCGGGCTGGGGGTCCATCTGACCCTCTGTGCCCTGGAAAACCAGGGCGGTCAGTCCGAATCCCAGCACCGCAAGATAAATCTTCATCCGAATAGAAGACTAACACTAGAGCTGACAAAATAAACAGCTAGTAAAGTAAGAGAAAAACTAACATTTTCAAAGAAAATCAAATAAAAGATTAGGAAGGCTGAGACTGAAGCCCCAGCACAAGGGAAGCCTGACTATTCCTGATGCTAGGCAAACTAAAACTGAGTTGGGAGTGGTGATGCAGGGGGGGTATTGACCGGATGGGACAGCCCCCATGGGTGTGTATATGCTAATGCCTTTTGTCTTTTGACTAAGTCTATATGCCTAGCTATTCCTACGGATAGGAAGTCAATACCCAATAGTTATGACTTAGAGGAGGAGGCGACTGTCGGAGGACGTAAGAGAAAAAAATTTAAAAAATAAATTAATAATAATAACCACACTCCCTATCCACTTACCTTTAAGCAAAGGTAACTGGACAGGGAGATGAAGCCTGCAAAAACTTCCCTCTCATCTCCTCTTAGGAAGGAGATGGGAATGCATTAACAGGCAGTGTAAACAGTCATTACTCCCGGCCACCACAAGAGGGCGCCAGTTCCCCAGCCTCTCTCATCTCACAGAAGAAGGCCAAAAAGCCGGGGGCCTCAATTTTTCGGACGGCGCGGAAGTCCGTGCACTCGGGGAGGAGGTGGGGGCGCAAAAGGGACAGGACACCTCCTGCAGGGCACCCCAAGCGCCAGGTCGCTAATTCTAGTCGCAAATGCGACCTGGCGCCCGGGGTTTGTCGAGCCCTGCATAAAGGGATACATTTTTCTTCAGCTTTTCTTGCACTAAAAGGTGCCAATCAGGCTGCGTTTAGACTGGTGCGAACACAGACATCGCATGCGATTTGCACCGCATTGCTGTGTCGGTAACATGCAATGCAAATTCAGTCACACAGTTTGTATGGCTGAATTCACATCACATTCGGTCCAAAAACAGTACAGGTTCCTTTTTTGGTACGCACTGGAATTGGGTTGCATGAGTGTTCACCGCCACGTGATTCGATTCATATACCATTTCACAGTTCGCACTGCGATCTGGGGGTGTCATAAACTTTACATTGACGCCCACAGCAGTTCACAGATGTCAGTGTAAAATGTCTGCAATTCAGATGCAATGCGGGAACCAGCACCGGATTTCTGGGGTTTCCCACATCGGACCAGTGTGAACCCAGCCTAATGGCCGAGAATAAATTCATATTCATTTAAATTGAAAACAATAAAAAGTCGAATACAATTAAATATAAAAATATAAATATTTTTTAAAAACTGTCATTTTTGGTTTTTGGCCAAGTGCATCCTGCATTTTCGGTACCAAAATTTCCATTCTGGGCACCTCGAAAATCAACCAGTTCAGTTATTTCCATGAACTATAATTGAGGTCAGACATCTGGCAGTACAAATCCCTTGACTGGTAATACCATTTCCATAAATGTCATTCAACAGTTTTCCCAACACACTGCTGGGCCCGAGCACACATTACCTTCAGCAGACCCACTTTACACTCCACACTCATCTCCAAGTATCCTTTCTTCTCCATCTCCCAGGCCCAGGTACTGTTATAGTCCTGACAAATCTGGAATTATAAAAACAGAAAATAAAATATGACTTGCTATAAAATTCTTTAGAAAAAAAAACAGCTCAATTTGTACAACACGCCCAAAACTTACAACCGTCCCCTAGACATAATAGCATTTGAACCATCACGCTATACTTCATTCAGCATGTGATTGTACTTCTTGCATCAGATTAAAGCTTACCAACCCTCAGATGTGATGGGGCATTAGTTCTATCCCACATTTCCACGTGGTGATCCAGTAAGTCTGTTTTTCAAAAGAACAAGCTCTCTTACAGATGTAGCAGTTAGAGGGATGAGACAAACCATTTATCACTGACAAGGGTGCCTACTATCAGCATTTATTTATGTAAAACCCTAATCCCAAAGGCCCTGTTCACACCTGAGTCTCAAAACGCCCATCAAGCAAAATCCCATTTATTTCAATGGCCCAGTGTTCACATCTGAGCGTTTTGTCTCCTCAGGCATGAATGGAGCCAAAAGAAAAGAATAAATAAATAAAAAATCTGTTGGAACTACTTGCGAGCTGGAGTTTAGTTTCAATTCGTTAGTGTATCTAAATCTGCTAGTAAATCTAACCTTTTACCAGAGAAAAGGTGCAGAAACTCCCCCCCTTCTGAGTCACCCCTTGTCTTCGCCCCCTACCCACCTCAGAGCACCGTCCCTTGGTTCCACCCCCTACCCACCTCAGAGCACCGTCCCTTGGTTCCACCTCCGAGCACCGTCCCTTGGTTCCACCCCCTACCCACCTCAGAGCACCGTCCCTTGGTTCCACCCCCTACCCACCTCCGAGCACCGTCCCTTGGTTCCACCCCCTACCCACCTCCAAGCACCGTCCCCTTGGTTCCACCCCCTACCCACCTCCGAGCACCGTCCCTTGGTTCCACCCCCTACCCACCTCCGAGCACCGTCCCTTGCTTCCACCCCCTACCCACCTCCGGAGCACCGTCCCTTGCTTCCACCCCCTACCCACCTCCGGAGCACCGTCCCTTGGTTCCACCCCCTACCCACCTCCGGAGCACCGTCCCTCGGTTCCACCCCCTACCCACCTCCGGAGCACCGTCCCTTGGTTCCACCCCCTACCCACCTCCGGAGCACCGTCCCTTGGTTCCACCCCCCTACCCACCTCCGGAGCACCGTCCCTTGGTTCCACCCGCTACCCACCTCCGGAGCACCGTCCCTTGGTTCCACCCCCTACCCACCTCCGAGCACCGTCCCTTGGTTCCACCCCCTACCACCACTTTTAGTGAATTCATAAATCAAATATTCTGTGATAATTTCTATAGATTTTATCAACAAGAAAAGCAGCAAAATAGATCCCAAGCAGCCAGAAAAGAATAGACCTCTCTACACTCTCAGCAACAACTGACCCACCAGGAATATAAACCCCTCCCAGCAACAATAGACTTCTACACTCTCAGCAACAACTGACTCACCAGGAATATAAGACCTCTCCCAGCAAAAATAGACCCCCCCACACAAAAAAAGAACCCCACCAGCAACAATAGATCGCCGGATGGCAAATCATCAAAAGACAACCCATAACCCCCTGCCATTACATACATTCAGTGCTGGAGGTGCCGCTGTTCTATCAGAATACCGCTACCTATCAGATTCTGCAACTGGAAGTGTTGTTCGGACGAAAACTTACTGCGCATGTGCCATGCGTTCCAACATGGCCGCTATGCGTTCCAATAGGTTTCCTAATGTGACAGAACATGAAGTGGCGGATATCTTCTTACACCCACACAAGTCTTGAATTTTACATTTATTTTAGCAGTAAACTCATCTTATATACTGAATCAGTATTACATTTGTATTATTATTGTAATATATTTTAAATATAGCGAGTAACCTGCAGGTAGAAACGGCCATCTTGGTACACCCCGCACTGCTCAGCAACAAACTAATTATATAGTGAAATAGATTTCACTCGGTCGCGGTCAAATAGTCTATTTCAGTATATAAGGGGAGTTTTCTGCTAAAATAAATGTAAAATTCAAGACTTGCGTGGGTGTAAGAAGATGTCCACCTCTCTTTCATGTTCTGTCATATTAGAAAACCTATTGGAACGCATAGCGGCCATGTTGGAACGCATGGAGCAAGCGCCGTAAGTTTGTCTCGTCCAAACGTCACTTCCGGTTGCAGAATCTGATAGAACACCGAAACTGGCTTTCCCCTGAAAAAAAGCCCTGCATCCAACACTCCCTTCCCCCCAGACTAACAATGCCACTGTCCATCTTCATCCAGAGTGAGGGGCACTCTAATAGGTGTGTTACTGGCCAGATCACCAGGTGAGCAACAGCGGGAAGGAAAACGAATGCAGCCAACATATCGAATGATTGGTAAGCTGCAACAATATATTACATACATTTTGTGGTTTTGTACCACTTAAAACTTTTTTTTCCGCATATACAAAACATCTAATTTCTTTTATTTTAGGGGGGGGGGGGGGGGGAAAGAGATCCAATGAGTTGCATTGTTATAAAAGTGTATATATATATATATATATATATATATAAATATATATATATATAAGGCCTGTACGATATTGGAAAAAAAATATATTGCGATATTTTTTTTCCAACGATATATATTGCGATATTGAGGGACCCGTCAATCCATGCTAAAGTCAACAAGGGATTGGGAAGGATGCTGGGAATGGAAATCATGAAGCATGCAGGCAGCCTTCTAAATTTTAATTGCAGATACAGGGCACTGGGCAGGTCAGGGTTAATAACGGTACTCAAATCAATTACTCAGTGACAGTGTGGATTATTCAGTGAGTCTCACAGTAAATAAAAACTAGAAAGATCCGCGCTTAGGATAGAAAATAAAGAACTAGGGATAGATAGATAGATAGATATATATATATATATATATCTATTTTATAGAGAAATATAAAGGCGGTTGGCTGCAGCCCACTTCAGAATATATCCCTGGAAGGGGTTATATAATAGATTATAAAAAGGAAGAGGAAGTGATTGGCGCTGCCAGTATATATGTGAAATACAATAAATAATCTATACCGACATGGTGTGTATACAAAAAGGGAAAAGTAGATGTATGTATGTATATGTAGAGGAAAATAAATTATTAATATATAAATCACCTCTGAATTATTAATAATTTATTTTCCTCTACATATACATACATACATCTACTTTTCCCTTTTTGTATACACACCATGTCGGTATAGATTATTTATTGTATTTCACATATATACTGGCAGCGCCAATCACTTCCTCTTCCTTTTTACTTTCACAGTGGTGGTGGTAGGAGGAGGCTGGAGCGGTGGACTAGGAGCCGGGAAAGGAGCACAGCCGCATACACTGACTCACTCGTGCACTGCAGCCCGCCCCACGCGTTCAGTGAGTCTCACTCTCCGCCCTAGTTTTTTCAATGGCACATTCAGGGAACCAATCATGCCGTGAGTAGCGGCACAGCAAACCAATCAGGTGTGCAGGCACGCGTGATTGGTTAGCTGTGCAGCTGCTCACGGCGTGATTGGTTCCCTGAATGTGCCATTGAAAAAACTAGGGCGGAGAGTGAGACTCACTGAACGCGTGGGGCGGGCTGCAGCCTGCAGTGGGATGGATGTGTGAGTTCTCCTCCCGAGTCCCTGCCTAACGGAAGTCTGCGAGTCCTCCTCCGAGTCCCTTCCCCTTGCTATGCAAAATATCGTGACCCCGGCGATATGAATATCGCCTACGGCCGCAGAACGATAGTCGATATCATATCGACTATTGTTCAGCCCTAATATATATATATATATATATATATATACATATACATACACATACACACACACACACACACACACACACACACACACACACACACAGTGCCTTGCGAATGTATTCGGCCCCCTTGAACTTTGCGACCTTTTGCCACATTTCAGGCTTCAAACAAAAAGATATAAAACTCATTTTTTTGTGAAGAATCAACAACAAGTGGGACACAATCATGAAGTGGAACGAAATTCATTGGATATTTCAAACTTTTTTAACAAATAAACTGAAAAAAATTATTCAGCCCCTTTACTTTCAGTGCAGCAAACTCTCTCCAGAAGTTCAGTGAGGATCTCTGAATGATCCAATGTTGACCTAAATGACTAATGATGATAAATAGAATCCACCTGTGTGT
The DNA here is from genome assembly GCF_965119305.1 of Pelophylax lessonae. Lineage (NCBI taxonomy): Eukaryota > Metazoa > Chordata > Amphibia > Anura > Ranidae > Pelophylax > Pelophylax lessonae. The sequence continues at coordinate 715,317,430 of NC_138769.1, read as the reverse complement.
AATCAAGTCTCCGTATAAATGCACCTGCACTGTGATAGTCTCAGAGGTCCGTTTAAAGCGCAGAGACCATCATGAAGAACAAGGAACACACCAGGCAGGTCCAAGATACTGTTGTGGAGAAGTTTAAAGCCGGATTTGGATACAAAAAGATTTCCCAAGCTTTAAACATCCCAAGGAGCACTGTGCAAGCGATAATATTGAAATGGAAGAAGTATCAGACCACTGCTATTCTACAAAGACCTGGCCGTCCCTTTCAGCTCATACAAGGAAAAGACTGATCAGAGATGCAGCCAAGAGGCCCATGATCACTCTGGATGAACTGCAGAGATCTACAGCTGAGGTGGGAGACTCTGTCCATAGGACAACAATCAGTCGTATACTGCACAAATCTGGCCTTTATGGAAGAGTGGCAAGAAGAAAGACATTTCTTAAAGATATCCATAAAAAGTGTCGTTTAAAGTTTGCCACAAGCCACCTGGGAGACACACCAAACATGTGGAAGAAGGTGCTCTGGTCAGATGAAACCAAAATCAAACTTTTTGGCAACAATGCAAAACGTTATGTTTGGTGTAAAAGCAACACAGCTCATCATCCTGAACACCCCATCCCCACTGTCAAACATGGTGGTGGCAGCATCATGGTTCGGGCCTGCTATTCTTCAGCAGGGACAGGGAAGATGGTTAAAATTGACGGGGAGATGGATGGAGCCAAATACAGGACCATTCTGGAAGAAAACCTGATGGAGTCTGCAAAACACCTGAGACTGGGACGGAGATTTGTCTTCCAACAAGACAATGATCCAAAACATAAAGCAAAATCTACAATGGAATGGTTCACAAATAAACATATCCAGGTGTTAGAATGGCCAAGTCAAAGTCCAGACCTGAATCCAATCGAGAATCTGTGGAAAGAACTGAAAACTGCTGTTCACAAACGCTCTCCATCCAACCTCACTGAGCTCGAGCTGTTTTGCAAGGAGGAATGGGCAAAAATGTCAGTCTCTCAATGTGCAAAACTGATAGACATAACCCAAGCAACTTACAGCTGTAATCGCAGCAAAAGGTGGCGATACAAAAAGGGGGCTGAATAATTTTGCACGCCCAATTTTTCAGTTTTTTATTTGTTAAAAAAAGTTTGAAATATCCAATAAATTTCGTTCCACTTCATGATTGTGTTCCACTTGTTGTTGATTCTTCACAAAAAATTACAGTTTTATATCTTTATGTTTGAAGCCTGAATGTGGCAAAAGGTCGAAAAGTTCAAGGGGGATGAATACTTTCGCAAGGCACTGTATATATATATATATATATATATATATATATATATATATATATATATATATATATATATATATATATATATATATATATATATATATATATATATATATATATATATATATTTTTTTTTTTTTTTTTTTTTATTGGTTTCTTGCCATTTCATATTCACAGCAGAGTATTTTAAAAAAAAAAGTGCGGGAATAAAAGAAAACCCAAACATTTATACTCCCCTAGATGGCTGCAGCATTGGCCAGATGCTGCATCTATTTCCCACTGCCTTTACACTGAGAACTGAGCGATCAAAGACCACTTATCGCTCCCCTCCCGGTCCTTGTAATGACAGCCGAGCGGCTTCTCAGCCGCATCGGTTGTCATTACAAGACAGCCGACCGTCGGCTATGGACGCCGGTACCGGTGTGATTCCTCTATCTGCAGGCATCACTCCGGTACAGCACTTTCCCTAAATATCACCAATATCGGTAACCTCCGGGGCCGATTCCGAGATATCGGGGGAAAGTGCTCACTTTTAAGTTGCAGCTTTGAATTGGTGGATTTAGCGCAGTTATTTGTGTGATTATTGTGAGCACCAAAAAAAGCTCTATTTCTGAAAAAAAAAATAAAAAAAGATTCTATAAATTGTGTTTGGGTACAATGTTGCATGACCGCTCATTACCAGGTAAAATTTTACTAAACCCAGGAGCCTGCATTCACCATATCTGGTCTCCCACAGTACACAGAACGTGGAAATGCGATAGTTTTGGTAAATATAAACTGCTAAATACCTTTTTTAGCAGTATTTTGCAGTCTTGTGACTTCTATCAGTGTCTGGTTAAAGCTTGTAGGAGAAGTTATCATTCTCCTCTGACTGTCCTATGAGGCTGCAGGACCTCTGACCCTCTGTCAGAGGTCTTCAAACTATGGCCCTCCAGTTGTTCAGGAACTACAATTTCCATCATGCCTAGTCATGTCTGTGAATGTCAGAGTTTTACAATGCCTCATGGGATGTGTAGTTCCGCAACAGCTGGAGGGCCATAGTTTGAGGATCCCTGCTCTATATGGACAGTGCTGATTGGCCCTGTGCTGATCACATGCACTCTCCCAAGAAGAAAAAAAAAAAAAAATAATAACTCTCTAGCAATACACAACAAACAGTAACTGTAAGGTTCTGTAATGTTAGGAAATAAATTGGGGACATTCGAAGAAGGTGAGTAACAGAGAAGACAGGATCAAACAGTCTTTTTACACAATGCACAGTATTCACCCCCTAGGTTTTACAGTGAGTATAACAAGTTGTAACGCTCCTGCGTTTTTGTTCTAGTGAGCTGGATTTGCAGCTGCAGAATCTCCACTCAGTAGTCGTGTAGAGATGTGTTGAATTACCAGATCCAACTCTCCAGACTCATCATTGTGGCCCGGCCTGCTTCAGCATGCAAATATACATACACTCAATAAGATGTTCCTGGAGTGATAGGATGTATACGATAGTATAGAGGTGATGTGCTGAAGGAACAGGCGTGAGCAGTGATAGCAATGATAAGCACTTGATAGTAATGTTCAGGAGAGTAGTAGACGGTAATAGGTAGGATGCAGATAGGTTAGTAATCATGTATGGTAACAGGTGGTAGGGGACAGCAGATGATATATACAGGAGAGACTAACCTAGTGCAAGGATATGGATGGTAGTAGACTTAAGAGCTAGCAATCTATGTAACAGTGCAGATGATAGAATAGTAATGCATAGATAGTAACAGTCCTTAGTGTGCAGAAGTAGATAGTGTAAGTTTGTTATGAAGGAATCCCCTGTGGGGTACTTATAACTAGTGAGGTTAGTAAGCAGAAGGGTCCGGTAGTAAGAGAGTGATCCGGTAGCGAGATACGGGATCAATCGCGAGGTTCCGGTCTGTTCCAGGTAAGGAAATTAGCTGGAGGCTCCGGCAGCATAAGACAAGGCTGTTAAGCATGCGGTTTGAACGAACAACCTGTGAGAGAAAGCCGGCGATTGAAATAGCCGCTCAGAGCGGCGCTCAGTGATGATGTCATGCGGCTTAAAGGTATATGCGTTCCACCTAACTGAAAAGGTGGGACGCAATATGCAAAGGAAAATGGGCAATAAGGGTACCGAAGGTACCAGAATCTTACACAAGTATGCTTTACTGCATTTACAGCCTGAGTAGCGCAGTGCTGAATAGCAAAAAAAAATGGTCTGATCATGAAGTGGGTAAAACCCCAGAGGTCAAGTAGTTCAGGAACAAATTGAAAGTGATACTAAATCGAGTGCCCCCACAGCAAGCAGCTTGCTATGGGGCACCCAAGCTGAGTAACAGCTCCCTGTGTCTATTCAGACATGGAGCCGTGACCCGCCCCCTCTCTCTCCTGATTGGCTGACTTTGATTGACCGCAGCGGGATTGATAGCAGCGGGAGGCAATGGCGCCACGCTGCTGTCTCAGCCAATAAGGTGGGGAGTCCTGGGCAGCTGGGACACTCCAACATCGCTGGATAGAGAAGGGATCAGGTAAGTATTGTGGGGGCTAAAGGGGGACTGCAGCACACAGAAGGCTTTTATAGCTTAATGCATAGAACGCATTAGGATAAAACCTTCTGCCTTTACAATCCCTTTAATGCATAGAATGCAAAGAACCTTCTGACTTTAGAACCACTTGAAGTGTGCATACACACTATATTACCAAAAGTATTGGGACGCCTGCCTTTACACGCACATGAACTTTAATGGTATCCCAGTCTTAGTCCCTAGGGTTCAATATTGAGTTGGCCCTCCCTTTGCAGCTAAAACAGCTTCAACTCTTCTGGGAAGGCTGTCCACAAGGTTTAGGAGTGTCTATGGGAATGTTTCACCATTCTTCCAGAAGTGCATTTGTGAGGTCAGGCACTGATGTTGGAATGAAGGCCTGGCTCAAAGGCTCCTCTCAAATTCCTCCCAAAGGTGTTTTATCAGGTTGTGGTAAGGACTCTGCGCAGGCCAGTCAAGTTCCTCCACCCCAAATTCGCTCATTCATGTCTTTATGGACCTTGCTTTGTGCACTGGTGTGCAGTCATGTTGGAACAGGAAGGGGCCATCCCCAAACTGTTCCTACAAAGTTGGGAGCATAAAATTGTCCAAAATGTCTTGGTATGCTGACGTCTTAAGAGTTCCCTTCACTGGAACTACGGGGCCAAGCCCAACCCCTGAAAAACAACCGCAACACCATAACCTCCCCACCCCACTACCAAATGGTTTGGACCAGTGCACAAAGAAAGGTACATAAAGACATGGATGAGCAAGTTTGGGGGGGACTTGAGTGGCCTGCACAGAGTCCTGACCTCAACCCAATAGAAGACTTCGAGCCAGGCCTTCTCGTCCATTATCAGTGTCTGACCTCAAAAATGCGCTTCTGGAAAAATGGTCAAACATTCCCATAGACACACTCCTAAACCTTATGGAAGAAATGGACTGGATGGCAGCACTCCAAAAAATGTAGTCCTTTATTGAAGAAAAAAAAAAATGCAGAAATACATGAAGGATGATCATACCACAGCGGAGATGACGCTGGCAGCTAACACGTTTTGCACCCAAGCTGGTGCTTAGTCATAGCTCATTGAGCTATGACTAAGCACCAGCTTGGGTGCGAAACGCGTGCACCTGGATTTCCTCTGCGAGGCTGAACTTTAAAAACAGAGGCTTTTTGTCCTGGAGCAACACAGTGTCTTGCTTGCGTTTTGGATTGACACTCCTAAACCTCGTGGACAGCCTTCCCAGAAGAGTTGAAGCTGTTATGGCTGCAAAGGGTGGGCCAACTCAATATTGAACACTACGGACTAAGACTGGGATGCCATTAAAGTTCATGTGCGTGTAAAGGCAGGCGTCCCAATACTTTTTGGTATTATAGTGTATATTCAGATGCTCTGCTTCCCAAACTGACTGACCTTTTTGACAAATTATGTGACCCTCTGCTTAGGATTTGCTAAGATTTGGGACAGGTTTACTTCAAAATGTAAATCCTGCACAGCGATACTGCTAAAAAAACGTAAAAATATTTGCAGTTACATTTTCACCAATAGAAGACTACATGTTACCAGTAAAGAAAAACGTATATCTGGAGATTAAATGATTGTAAATTCTTATTAAATGAATTTCAATGATTTACCTACAATACATTTATTTCAGGTACTTACATAGCGCTGTCAATTTACGCAGCGCTTTACATATACATTGTACATTCACATCAGTCCCTGCCCTCAAGCAGCTTACAATCTAAGGTCCCTAACTCACATTCATACATACACATTAGGGCCAATTTTTTATACAAGATCCAATTAATCTACCAGCATGTCTTTGGAGTGTGGGAGGAAACCCACACAGGCACAGGGAGAACATGCAAACTCCAGGCAGGTAGTGTCATGGTCGGGATTCGAACCAGCGACCCTCTTGCTGTTAGGTGAAAGTGCTAACCACTACACCACTGTGCCGTCCAATATAAATGAAAAAACATTGAAGCAAGGATATCACAATGATGTGAAATTGTCACAAATACATTTGTATAGTAAGTACCTTGATTAGATATTTCTCCCATCTGTCAAAGGTGACAGATTTCCCGATCTTCCGCATCAATTTCAGATGAAGTTCAACCAGGACTCTGGACACTAAAAAAAAAGAAGAGCAAATAGTGATTCCTCTGGACACTGAACGGTCTGAGCCAACCCCATACACAACACAATTTAAGAATTAAAAAGTAAAGCTTCCTTTGTAACTTAAACCTATGATAAGGCTTACCTATAGACACTGTAAATATATCCTAAACATTCACCACTTAGGCCAGGGGTCTCCAAACTATGGCCTTCCAGTTGTTCAGAAACAATTCCCATCATACCTAGTCATATCTGTGAATGTCAGTTTTACAATGCCTCATGGGACGTGTAGTTCTGCAACAGCTGGAGGGCCGTAGTTTGGAGATCCCTGGTTTTAAAGATATTTACATTGCATGCAGCCAGTGACATCACTGGTGCATTGGCTCTTAAGGAATGGCCACACGTGCCGTTCCTTCAGAGCCCTGTGCCGAGAATGGCGGCTCCTGTGCACATGTGCGGGAGTGACGTCATCGTGGCTACGGCCAATGACAGCACCGGAGCCCACGAGCCCAGAAGAAACACTGGGGAAGAGGTCAGTCGTGTCAGCGGTGAGTGGGCGATGCTGCTGGAGCTTCATTCCAAGGTAAGTTATTTCGTAATGAGCTAGGATGTGATGCATACTAGCTCATTACGTCTTTCTCTTACAGGGTGTTTTTTTTTTTTTTAAATGATTTACAACCTCTAACATGAGAGTAGGGGTTCATGCACACCTGACCCTTTTCCCAAACAGGATGCCAAGAAGCATCAGTGTTTACAGCGAGTATGTCCATTCACTTGTATTGCAGGCCCTGTACATGGCACGGGTGGCTCACTGGGAGCAGGAAAGCGTTGGGGAAACATATCTAGTCATAAAACACACCTTTAACTCCCAACTTAGTATGTATTGTCATCAGTGGTGTGGGGGTGGGGGGGTGCCGTGTCTTGCCATGGACACAGCTTGAGCCCATTCGGGGTGTCTGGGGCGGGCCTTCACCCACCTGTCCGGTTACAGCTTTGTACACACTATGTACACTGATTATACCTGTCATGATGCTGTATTTCTCTCACATTGTAAGTGTTCATCTTTTTGACACAAACTGTATACTGTTTAGTATGCTTGGGCACATTGGTGTGCACTGCGTTTTATGTATGTTAACCCTTTTTTTTTATATACATACATACATACATACATACATACATACAGTGGGTACGGAAAGTATTCAGACCCCCTTAAATTTTTCACTCTTTGTTATATTGCAGCCATTTGCTAAAATCATTTAAGTTCATTCTTCTTCCTCATGAATGTACACATAGCACCCCATACTGACAGAAAAACACAGAATTGTTGACATTGTTGCAGATTTATTAAAAAAGAAAAACTGAAATATCACATGGTCCTAAGTATTCAGACCCTTTGCTGTGACACTCATATATTTAACTCAGGTGCTTTCCATTTCTTCTGATCATTCTTGAGATGGTTCTACACCTTCATTTGAGTCCAGCTGTGTTTGATTATACTGATTGGACTTGATTAGGAAAGCCACACACCTGTCTATATAAGACCTTCCAGATCACAATGCATGTCAGAGCAAATGAGAATCATGAGGTCAAAGGAACTGCCTGAAGAGCTCAGAGACAGAATTGTGGCAAGGCACAGATCTGGCCAAGGTTACAAAAAGATTTCTGCTGCACTTAAGGTTCCTAAGAGCACAGTGGCCTCCATAATCCTCAAATGGAAGACGTTTGGGACGACCAGAACCCTTCCTAGAGCTGGCCGTCCGGCCAAACTGAGCTATCGGGGGAGAAGAGCCTTGGTGAGAGAGGTAAAGAAGAACCCAAATATCACTGTGGCTGAGCTCCAGATATGCAGTCAGGAGATGGGAGAAAGTTGTAGAAAGTCAACCATCACTGCAGCCCTCCACTAGTCGGAGCTTTATGGCAGAGTGGCCCGATGGAAGCCTCTCCTCAGTGTAAGACACATGAAAGCCCGCATGGAGTTTGCTAAAAAACACCTGAAGGACTCCAAGATGGTGAGAAATAAGATTCTCTGGTCTGATGAGACCAAAATAGAACTTTTTGGCCTTAATTCTAAGCGGTATGTGTGGAGAAAACCAGGCACTGCTCATCACCTGTCCAATACAGTCCCAACAGTGAAGCATGGTGGTGGCAGCATCATGCTGTGGGGGTGTTTTTCAGCTGCAGGGACAGGACGACTGGTTGCAATCGAGGGAAAGATGAATGCGGCCAAGTACAGGGATATCCTGGACAAAAACCTTCTCCAGAGTGCTCTGGACCTCAGACTGGGCCGAAGGTTTACCTTCCAACAAGACAATGACCCTAAGCACACAGCTAAAATAACGAAGGAGTGGCTTCACAACAACTCTGTGACTGTTCTTGAATGGCCCAGCCAGAGCCCTGACTTAAACCCAATTGAGCATCTCTGGAGAGACCTAAAAATGGCTGTCCACCAACGTTTACCATCCAACCTGACAGAACTGGAGAGGATCTGCAAGGAGGAATGGCAGAGGATCCCCAAATCCAGGTGTGAAAGACTTGTTGCATCTTTCCCAAAAAGACTCCTGGCTGTATTAGATCAAAAGGGGGCTTCTACTAAATACTGAGCAAAGGGTCTGAATACTTAGGACCATGTGATATTTCAGTTTTTCTTTTTTAATAAATCTGCAACAATGTCAACAATTCTGTGTTTTTCCGTCAATATGGGGAGCTGTGTGTACATTCATGAGGAAGAAGAATGAACTTAAATGATTTTAGCAAATGGCTGCAATATAACAAAGAGTGAAAAATTTAAGGGGGTCTGAATACTTTCCGTACCCACTGTACATACATACATATATATATACACACATACATACATACATACACACACACACGTGACCTACCTATGCGTTCGTTCTGCGCGCGAGCACGGGGGGGGGGGGGGGGGGGGGGGAAATCGCTTTAAAAAAATTTTTCTTATTTTTACACTTTCCCTTCATACTTTTTTTTATACACTTATTCCTATTACAATGTAAACATCCCTTGTAATAGAATAATAGAAAGAAGCATGACAGGTCCTTTTTATTAAGAGATCTGGGGTCAAAAAGACCCCAAATCTCTCATTTACCCTTAAAAACAAATAAAATTAAATTCTCTCTTCAAACCTGACAGGCGGAAGTCAGACGTCGCTCTGGTCCTCCAAAAGGCATTTTGCCCCCATCCGACTTCCTGCTCAGACTTCAGAGTTATCAGATCGGTTCCGTGTTTACTGACGGCTCCGGTAAGGTCGGAAATGACAAGGAAGTGGTGGGGGGGGGGGGCACCTATCGAGCCATCTCAAAAATGGATCACGCGGCGAATCAGACGCTGGGCCAACTTTTATCTTGTAGAGAATTACCCACAGTACAAAATGATACCAGGGTTCTGCTGCCATAACAGTATTTAACATCAAAGTAATGACGTTAATGTATTGCGGGCAGTCGGCAAGTGGCTAAAGACAACCCTATGACCCTTTCACTGCCAGAGCCATTCTTACATTTTTTTTCATGTTTAAAAGAATGTATTTTAGACCAGAAGATTTAAAGCTGAACTTCACTATCTCAGGGCCAGTTCACAGCATGCGTTCCATATGTTTTGCATGCGTTTTTTGATGCAGTCCAGTGCATTTTTTTCCCCTTATTTTTTTTTTTTACCTTAACCACTTGCCGCCAGCTCACCATCAAATGACGGCAGAGCCGTGCGGCAGTCGTTCTGGGATGCCGTCATATGACGGTGCACCATAACTGCCTCTCTTGCGCACCCGCGAGGGCACGCAGTGCAGCGATTGTGGCCGTGCCGTGTCCTAGCAACCCCGATCTTGGTAAAGAGCCAATGACATGGCTCTTTACCCATGTGATCGGCTCTGTCCAATCACAGCCGGTCACATGTAAATGAGGAAGTGCTGTTTATCAGCTCTTCTCGCCTCACACTGTCAGTGTGGCAAGGAGGGCCGATCAGCGGCTCCTTTAAGAGGAGACCAGGACAGGTAATCAGGGCACTGATCATCAGTGCCCAGATTACTGTAAAAGTATAAAAAGTGCCCATAAGTCCCCCCCAACCAATGTCCATCAGTGCCCACAATCAGTGCCTGCTCATCTCTGCTGCCCGGCAGTGTCCATCAGTGCCGCCCATCGGTGCGGCAGATTAATACCTCCTCATCAGTGCCCATAAGTGCCACCTCATCAATATGCAAACAAGGAGGAAGGGGAGTTGTGGGACTTTAATTGAGACGCATGGTGGGAATTGCCGTGCGTCTCCATCCCCATTCAATAGAATCAACAAGAAAGGTCGGGACTAGGAGACATAGATAATCTGTCAGGATAACAATTATATTTATTGATGTCAGCAAATGTACACATAGTTATAATTTGGTAAAAATGAAAACTCAAAAGGTATTGCATAAACTGATAAAATTACTCAGGTCCAGTATTCATAAAATAGATTTACAGATGTTAATCACAGAAATGAAGTAGTTGGATATAATTACAACGAATAAAATCACAACGAATAAACAATGTTGCAGCGATGTAAAGATGGTAGAATGTGATCGAAACATCAAAAAACTCGACGCGTTTCGTGGACTTATGAATGCCACTTCATCAAGAGTGAATGTTGGTTTCGAATCTAAAAAATATGTATCTAAATATATAGCTATATAATAGATGAAACTGGACAAAAAAAGAGAAAAAAAAGGGGGGGGGGGGGAGTAGAATCTCCCAGTTTGTCAAAAAACTTATGTGGCAATAAATATGCCTACTCGTACAAGAGGCATACATAGGGCCAGAGGTATCCCACGGGAGCTGAGGGAACACAAGGCAGCGGGCAGAGGCAAGGGTACCAAACACCGGGAGATATGGGCTAAGCTGAATAGAGTAAAAATGGTGCATATGAGCAGCAGAGAAAAAAATATAAAAATCATATATATTACTATTGCACAGTATACAACTGCTACAATTAAATTGTAAAATTATAAAAAGGAATAAAAAATGTATTATATATATATATTCTGTAACATATACATAATGCTGCTTGACAATTAGAGGGTATAAAAATAGATAAAAAATAAAAATAAAAATAATAAATAATAAAATAAACAAATAAAAGAGTAACACCCAAAGGAATGATGATAATTGTGAACTATAAACCGATTGTGAAAGGTTGTGAGCCTAATACAACAAAGTGCAAGAGGGAAGTCTCAGTACGTAAAGACCACATGGGATAAGTGAATAGTAAAAGCCGGATAAGAAGGTGAAAAGGTGAAAAATGAGAGATAGAATAAGAGAAATCAACCCAATGAGAAGAATATAAAGAATAGGAAAAATCAACCCAATGAGAAGAATATAAAGAATAGGAAAAATCAACCCAATGAATAGAAGAAATCAATCCAATGATAAAAATGTAAAAGGAGCATCGTGGGATGTGAGAAGCGAAGAGAATAAGTACCAGAAAGCATAGCCCAGGCTTCCAATGGGTAGGTCCAGGAACATCGCCCCAACATAGTGTCCCCAGCGTCACGCCAGTGCATACAGTGGATCAACAAGAGGGCCAGGACGCAAGGCAGACCGGTCCGCAGGTGATCCGAATGCACTGAGAGTGGATACATATCGCCGGCGCATTGGCGCCAAAAGTGACTCCATGCGCCGGCGTATTGCGTGGCGCCGATGCGCGGAGGACACGCCCACTCGATCCCCCGCGCCGAGGGAATCGAAGGGAGAGGGGGAGGGCGTCCATAGCGCCTCACAGCTCTCGGGGAGAACAAAGGCAACCAGTCAACCACCAGGGGCAGCACACATCAACTGCAAGCCATAAAAAATACAGACGAAAAAAATATATATGTACATAGTATATGCGTACACGGCAGTTATATGCCAAACCATCTGATAGGTCTAAAGGAAATATTATTAATTGCAAATTATCTGTATAATATAGCATGCAAACATATATAAATATATATATATAGCCCCCGAATTAATAAAAGGGGGCATATGGTTCACATTGTGTTTGAGCTAAAGCATATAAATAAGATTATTATTGTATGCATTTTAATGATGATCACCAAATGTCCTTCGAGATCGTGTCTCTCCGTCCCTAAAGGGGAGAGTTTTGGGACTTTAATTGGAGGCGCATGGTGGGAATTGCCGTGCGTCTCCATCCCTATTCAATAGAATCAACAAGAAAGGTCGGGACTAGGAGACATTTTTTGATGTTTCGATCACATTCTACTATCTTTACATCGCTGCAACATTGTTTATTCGTTGTGATTTTATTCGTTGTAATTATATCCAACTACTTCATCATTTCTGTGATAACATCTGTAAATATATTTTATGAATATTGGACCTGAGTAATTTTATCAGTTTATGCAATACCTTTGAGTTTTCATTTTTACCAAATTATAACTATGTGTACATTTGCTGACATCAATAAATATAATTGTTATCCTGACAGATTATCTATGTCTCCTAGTCCCGACCTTTCTTGTTGATTCTGCCACCTCATCAGTGCCCATAAATTCCACCTCATCAGTGCAGCCTATCAGTGCCCATCAGTGAAGCCTCATCAGGGCACATCAGTGAAGGAGAAAAATTACTTGTTCTCAAAATTTACTCACAGAAATTAGGAAAAGAAAAAAAATTTTCTTCCAAATTTTCATTTTTTTTTTTAAGAAATAAAAAAATGCAACGATGATTTAATACCACCAAAAGAAAGCTCTATTGGTGTGAAAAAAAAAAATTATAAAAATTTCATATGGGTTCAGTGTTGCATGACCGTGCAATTGTCATTCAAAGTGTGACAGCAGTAAAAGCTGAAAATTGGCCTGGGCAAGAAAGGGGGTGAAAGGGCCCGGTATTGAAGTGGTTAAATAAGCACAGGTGCGTTCCAGGGCGTTTTTGATGCGTTTTACAGCGCTCCAGAGTCCAGTACAGCCAAGTGCAGAAAAAAAATGCAGCATGTTCGTTCTTTTCCTGGAACGTCATGGTGTGAACTGTGCCATTAGAAACCATATAACCTACTTTCTATGCATTTTAACCACTTTACCACCGGAGGATTTTGCTGTCTTACGTCTGGGCCACTTTTTGCGATTCGGCACTGTGCGACTTTAACTGACAATTGCGCGGTCGTGCGACGCTGTACCTAAACAAAATTTACGTCCTTTTTTCCCCACAAACAGAGCTTTCTTTTGGTGGTATTTGATCACCTGTGCGATTTTTACTTTTTGCTCTATAAACAAAAAAAGAGCAACAATTTTGAAAAAAAATAACAATATTTTTCAAATTTTTTTATACGACATTTCCCCCCCCCCCCCCCCCCAAAAAAAAAAAAAAAATGTAGAAATCAAATTTTTTATCATTTTAGGCCAATTTGTTTTCTGCTACATATTTTTGGTAAAGAAAAAAAAAAAAAAATCGCAATAAGCGTATTTTGATTGGTTTGCGCAAAAGTTATCACGTCTACTAACTAAGGGAAAGATTTCTGTCGTTTTTGGTGTTTTTTTTTTTTTAACGAGTAATGGCGGTGATCTGCATTTTTTTTTGCGGGACTGCGACATTGCGGCGGACAGATCGGACCCTTGACTGACATTTTTGACACTTTTGGGGGTACCAGTGACATTACTACAGTAATCAGTGCTATAAATATGCACTGTTACTGTAAAATTACACTGGCAGTGAAGGGGTTAATTTTATTGGAGAGGGAGGGGTTAATGTATGCCTGGTGCTTACTGACGTGTGTGGGGGGAGGTGACTGAGTGACACAGGGACAGATCGCATGTTCAGCTATCTCCAGACTCGGATCTCCACACTTGATTCCCCGACGATCGGGGAAGAGCAGCGGCGATCGCCGCCGCTCCTCCCCTGGCCCGACTCCCGCTGTGACTGAATACAGCGGGAGCGAGCCTCCGGCAGCGCATGCGTGCTGCCGAGAAGGGGGGAGTGTTGCCGACGTAGGTCTACGGCGTCAGACCTACAAGAGCCACTTTGCCGCAGTAGAGCTCTAGTGAACAGCGGCAAAGTTGTTAAACAGAAAAAAAAAAATGCACAGGACTGCATGTGGTGTGAACTGGCCATCAATCAACATGGACTATTTTTAATTCTCATGCTGCTAGCATTAGTAAATAGATAGGAAAATAGATCATATTTACTTGTTTTAGTTTTTTACTTCTAGGTTTCTGGCCTAGGCAAACAATGTCATACATCCAAGGAGTGTTCAAGAGGGGTTTTCTCTCTCCTGCCTGCATGCCTGAGCTAAGAGTAGATGGATTACAGGAAGTAAATGCTAAATAAATCAATCATGTGCCCATACTCAAGATGGCCACAGCAAGAAATGCCAAGGAGGCATTTTTCACATTGATTTCTCAACAAAGTATGGAAACATACAGTGGATATAAAAATTTTATACACCCCGGTAAAATGTCAGGTTTCTGTGATGATTTATCTTTGTCTCATTCTTTTACATTTCAGAACTATTTTCACCTATACACTGTACAATTCAGTTGAACAACAAACTAAAATCTTTTAGGTCTAGGAAAATAAAAAAGCTAAAAAAAAATATGGTTGCATAAGTGTGCACACCCTTAGGCCTCTTACACACGGGCGGTGCACCTGACGGACTCCGTTCTGCCTTAGCGGGGATCGATCCGCCGATCCCCGATTAGCAGGTGGATGACAGCTCCGTCTCTGCTGTGTGTGCGGAGAGGGAGCTGGCAGATCCCCGCTGTTCTCTATGGGGGAATCGGATGAGAACCGCCTGTCCGTTCTCATCCGATCCGATCCTCCAGACGGATGGAAAAAAGGGTTTCCATCCGTCCGCATTTCACAGACAGGATCGGAATAGGATAGCAGCGGGTGTCAGTGGCGATGTCTCCGCTGACATCTGCTGCCCCGTAGGGATGCATGGAGGATCCAATGAGGTCCGCCTGAAAAACCGACAGGCGGATCGGATCGGATCACCCGTGTGAAAGGGGCCTTAAACTAATACTTTGTTGTCGTCAGTGGACTTGCGTCATTGTATTTTGCTCTACCCCTACCTCGGTTTGTAAAATGCAACCTTTGGTAAATAAAGGAATTTTTGGGTATGAGTATCAGCATGGCACATCATGACTTGGCAATATTTGTCCACTCTTCTTTGCCAAAACACTCCAAATCTGTCAGATTGTGAGGACATCTCCTGTGCACAGCCCTCTTCACATCACCCCACAGATTTCCAAATGGGATTCAGGTTTGGGCCATACCAAAAAACGTTATTCTTCTGGTGAAGCCATTCCTTTGTTGATTTGGATATATGCTTTGTGTCGTTAGAAAGATGAACAGGAAGAGGAACTTCATCTTTCAGCATGACAGCAGAAACCTGAAGGTTTTGTGCCAATATTGACTGGTATTGGAACAATTCATAAATTCCTTCTACCTTGACTAAGGCCCCTGTTCCAGCTGAAGAAAAACAGCCCCAAAGCATAATGCTGCTGCCACCACCATGCTTCACAGTGGGTATGGTGTTCTTTTGGTGATGTGCAGTGTTGTTTTTCTGCCAAAAATATATTTTGGAATTTATTGCCAAAAAGTTCCACCTTGGTTTCCTCTGACCATAACACATTTTCCCACATGCTTTAGGGAGACTTCAGATGTGTTTTTGCAAAACTTAGCCAGGCTTGGATGTTTTTCTTTCTAAGAAAAGTCTTCCGTCTTGGTACTCTCCCCCATAGGCCAGACATAGGAAGAATACGGGAGATTGTTGTCACATGTACCACATAGCCAGTACTTGCCAGATATTCCTGCAGCTCCTTTAACCGCTTGCCGACCGCCGCAAGTAGATTTACTGCGGCGGTCAGCCCCTGCCAGGCAGAGTGACGTTAATTAACGTCACTAGCCTGGGAGGGTCTGGGGAGCGAGCGCGCTCCCGCGCGGTCACGGACCCCCCCGCGCGTGTGACCAGCGGACCCGATGTCCGCCGGCCACTCGGCGATCGTCGGGGGAGAGGGAGAATGTCAGGCAGCTTGTGTAAACAAGCTGCCTGTCATTCTCCTCGCTGTAAAGACACTGATCACTCGGATCTAGTATGTAGATCCGTTGATCAGTGTCCTTACAGCTAGAGCCACAGCCAATCACAGTAGAAACCACGCCCCTAGGGACACACACAGCCCCTCCCTCCCAAATAAAGTTAACCCCTTCTCTGCCAGTGTATTTTTACAGTAACAGTGCATATGTATAGCACTGATTACTGTAGAAATGTCACTGGTAACCCCAAAAGTGTCAAAAATGTCAGTCAAGGGTCCGATCTGTCCGCCGCAATGTCGCAGTACCGCAAAAAAAAAAAAAAAAAAAAAAAAAAAAAAAAAAAAAAAATTGCAGATCGCCGCCATTACGCGTTAAAAAAAAACAACAAAAATGACAAAAATCTTTCCCTTTGTTAGTAAACGCGATAACTTTTGCGCAAACCAATCAAAATACGCTTTTTGCGATTTTTTTTTACCAAACATAGGTAGGATAAAACAAATTGGCCAAAAATTTAAAAAAATTTTGATTTTTACATTTTTTTTTTGGGGAATTTCATATAAAAAAATGTGAAAAATATTGCTATTTTTGCAAAATTGTCGCTCTTTTTTTGTTTATAGCGCGTGATCAAAAAATCGCACAGGTGATCAAATACCACCAAAAGAAAGCTCTGTTTGTGGGAAAAAAAGGACGTCAAATTCGTTTAGGTACAGCGTCGCACGACCGCGCAATTGTCCGTTAAAGTCACGCAGTGCCGAATCGCAAAATACCCCCTGGTCTTTTAGCAGGAAAATCCTCCGGGGCTTAAGTGGTTAATGTTGCTGTAGGTCTCAGCAGCCTCCCTGACCAGATTTCTTCTCGTCTTTTCATCAATTTTGCAGGGACGTCCAGTTCTTGGTGATGTCCCTGTTGTGCCATATTTTCTCCACTTGAAGATGACTGTCTACACCATGGGTGTCCAACCTTTTGGCTTCTCTGGGCCACATTGAGTGTAGAGAAATTTTCTCGGGCCACATATAAAATATATACTATAGTTAAGGTATATAAGTAATAAAACGCCGCCGCACCCCCCGCACTAATTTAACACAACACAAGGATGATCAAATGAAATGGAATCAGTATACAGAGGTTTACTTCTTCTGAGAGATAATAAAAGGAAGACTCTAAATCACTGAAGTGGTCATGGTGGTTAAAGTGGTCATGGTGGTAGGAGTCAAACACTGCGCATGTGCGCCTACCCCCCCTCCCCCCCTCCGAGGCAGCCTCTGCCTACTGTTAGTTGGAAGCTGCTGTGGCCGTGTGCCCCCAACCCGACTTCCTTCCTTCCCCAGCAAAAAAAAAATAAAAAATTGTCAGGGGGCAGTGGGCCGCATTGCCTGCGGTTCCGGGCCGCAGGTTGGACATGCCTGGTCTACACTGTGTTCCAGGGTGTATCTAATGCCGTGGAAATTCTTTTGTACCCTTCTCCTGACTGATACCTTTTAACAATGAGATCCCCCTGATGCTTTGGAAGCTCTCTGCAGACTATGACTTTTGCTGTAGGATGTGACTAAGAAAATGTCAGGAAAGACCTACTAGAACAGCACAACTTTATTTGGGTCTAATCAGAGCCACTTTAAACGATGGCAGGTGTGTACCGACTCCTATTTAACATGAGTTTGAATGCGATTGCCTAATTCTGAACACCGCTACATCTCCAGCTATAAAAGGCAGGGTGAATAAAGATTGAGGATTTAAAAAAAATTATATACAGGCGGTCCCCGGGTTACAAACGTCTGACTTACAAACGACAGGAGACAACAGGAAGTAAGGAAAATTCACTCCTGTAAGAGTTCTCATGGGAAAAAGGTGTCTCCACTGAAGGTTTATCACCAATCCTTGTTTCCACAACCCAAAATTTTCAAAATCCAGTTGTCATAGGGACAGAAAGTGAGGTGAAATCTTCTGAAAGAAGGCACAAACAGTAAACAAATGTTACCCCTTTCCTATAGCTATACAAAAAAAACGTAAAAAATTATTTTTTTGGCTGGAGCTACACTAAAAAAATGTACCTGCTTCGACTTATGAACAAATTAAACTTAAGAACAAAGCTACAGACTGCATCTTGTTTGTAACCTGGGGACCGCCTGTAATCAGATTATTTTTTTTCTATTAAAAAAATTGTATTTTTTTTTATTTTTATCAAATTTATTTTAATAAAATGCTTTTGGAGTAGAAATCTAAAGATAATTTTCTATTTAACCACTTGCCGACCGCCGCACGACTATCTACGGCGGCGGTCAGCCCCTCACAGGCAAAGTGACGTAGGGCTACGTCACTAGCTTGTGAGGGTCTAGGGAGCGAGCGAGTGCGCGCCGCCGGAGACGCGCTCCAGCTCCCGCGTGGTCACGGACCCCCCCCCGCGCGTGTGACTGGTGGACCCGATGTCCGCCGGCCACTCTGCGATCGGCGGGGGAGAGGGAGAAAGTCAGGCAGCTTGTGTAAACAAGCTGCCTGTCATTCTCCCCTCTGTATGAGAGATGATCATATGGATCTACTATGTAGATCCGTTGATCGCTCTGCATACAGCTGAAGCCACAGCCAATCACAGTTAGAATCACGCCCCTAGGGACACACACAGCCCCTCCCTCTCAAATAAAGTTAACCCCTTCACTACCAGTGTATTTTTACAGTAACAGTGCATATATATATATAGCACTGATTACTGTAGAAATGTCACTGGTAACCCCAAAAGTGTCAAAAATGTCAGTCAAGGGTCCGATCTGTCTGCCGCAATGTCGCAGTACCGCAAAAAAAAAAAACGCAGATCGCCGCCATTACGCGTTAAAAAAAAAAAACAAAAATGACAAAAATCTTTCCCTTAGTTAGTAAACGCAATAACTTTTGCGCAAACCAATCAAAATACGCTTTTTGCGATTTTTTTTTACCAAACATATGTAGCATAAAACAAATTGGCTGAAAATGTTAAAAAATTTAGATTTTTACTTTTTTTGGGGGGGAATTTCATATAAAAAAAAAAAAGGGAAAAATATTGCTATTTTTGCAAAATTTACGCTCTTTTTTTGTTTATAGCGCGTGATGAAAAAAATCGCACAGGTGATCAAATACCGCCAAAAGAAAGCTCTGTTTGTGGGAAAAAAAAGGACGCCAAATTCGTTTAGGTACAGCGTCGCACGACCGCGCAATTGTCCGTTAAAGTCACGCAGTGCCGAATCGCAAAATACCCCCTGGTCAGGAAGGGGGTAAAATCTTCTGGGGCTTAAGTGGTTAAGATACATTAATAATTTAGGTTTTTTTCAGCATGAAATGGAGCTTAGTTATGTAGCATGAGGCTGTATATTCTGCAATATTTACATTTTTGGTAAACTCATTCAATAAATCCAAGCTCTGCAAGGCGAGATAAAATGCACTGCATTGATGCATTCCCACAATTCACAGTAACTACCAGCAAGAATAAGTCCTTACATTTAAAAAGTACCTGTCAGCGTACAAGCGCCTGTTAGCGGGCATCCCCACGTCCCTCACTTTGCTGTGTCACGGCCGCATCCCCAGCCGTCCCATTAAAGTGAAGGGGACTGTCGGGGAGGCAACAGCGGGTCAGAGGAGGAGCCACTGCAGGACGGAGATGACAGGTGCTCTTTAAAAATTTAAATCAAGACTTTTTACCAGTGATTTAAAATGGACTTGATTTAAAATCAAATACACCCAGATAAGAGGGTGTTCACACTTATGTAACCACAATTTGTTTTTTTTATTTTTACCCCCCCCCATAAGTTTTCAGTTTGTTTTTCAATTGAGTTGCACAGTTTATAGGTCACATTAAAAAGGTGTGAAAAGTTCTGAAATGATTTATCCTGGTCTCATTTTTTTACATCGCAGAAGCCTGACATTTTACCAGGGGTGTGTAGACTTTTTATATCCATTGTAGATGGATGGGGGACTTTGCTTTGAATATTAAAAATAAATAAAACAGGGTTTTCAGTAAGAGCCGGTTCACACTAGTGCGAATTGTTAGCCTGACAAGTCGCGCTCCCTCGCGGTCCATTGACCGCTACAGGACCCGTTCTAATAGGAGCGACACAAGTCGCTCCGACTTAGAAAAAGGGTCCTGTACTACTTCGGGGCGACCTCAGAGCGACTTGCATAGACTTCCATTATGTGAAGTCCCTGCAAGTCGCTCCGAAGTCGTGGTGCATGGGAATGCCCAAGTCGCCCCCGAAGTAGTACAGAGTCGTGTCGCCTCAGTGTGAACCGACTCTTAGTGGTGCTCAGGTGAAATGTAGTTCTGCTTTAATACATTTTCTAAAAGCAGAGACCCTGGATAATAAAAATAGTGGAAAGCTTCATTTTTTTTTTTTATGTCACACAATTAATAAAGCGCAAATTATCAGGAAAAAAAAAATACATCAACATTAATTTTAGGACTCAAGCGCAATAGGTTACCGAAAATATAAAAAATGTCAAATATATCCGCGCCAAGGTAGATAATCTGTATAAACAGCTGCTATGCACTGTGCCCTGATACAAAACACTAACATGAATAAATAAATAGTGCAGAGCTACAATGTGATTGAAATACCAATAGGTAAACAAAATCTTAAGACTCCATTCACCCTAGCACGACTTGTCAGGCGACTTGTGTGCCCTCAAGTCGCTTGTCGTAACAAATGCAATGTAAATGAATGAGAGCAGTCTTAATTGGCACTACTGAAGTCGCTCCGACTTCAGAAAAGGGTCCTGTACTACTTTGAGACGACTTGTATCCAACTTGTCCCAATAGACTTCAATGGGAGTCGCCTCCAGGTCGGATCCTTATCTTATTTGAAGCGACTTGTGATCAGACTTTCCAGGAAGAAGAAAGATTAGCCAGGCATTCCCCACATTGCAGCCATGCCTATATGGTGTGTATATATATATATATATATATATATATATGTAATGGTATATATATTCCATTATCTCTGCTTGGTCTGTGTGAGTGGCACTGGTGGACACAGATACGTGGCACTGGTGGACACAGATACGTGGCACTGGTGGACACAGATACGTGGCACTGGTGGACACAGATACGTGGCACTGGTGGACACAGATACGTGGCACTGGTGGACACAGATACGTGGCACTGGTGGGCAATGAGGAAATTAGTAAAAAAAAAAAAAAACAGAAAAGGGGAATTAGGTCACAACACATCATATTCTGATTGGCCAAATACAAAGTCGTCTGTCATATAAGTTGCGCAACATAATTCACAAGTCGCGCTGAAGTCGCGGTAAAGTCGCTCCGACATGGGGCGACGTATGGTCGCGGCAGTGTGAACCGGCTCTAATTGTAATATGCAGTCAAACAAAGTAGCTCCGCAACGCACACACACCACTCCGCAATGTGCAGCCATCTTTACTACTGGAAAGCCTGTTCTGTCACACCGCATTCTGCGATTCATTGTTTACATGACATGTGAGTGCATCGCCTTTTAGCAATAATACACTATTGTAGTGCTTTTGCTTTTATGTGATTCAGGCCCGCTCTGGAATGAGCTCTTATCTAGATTTACCAAAACTAGGGATGCACCGAAATGAAAATTCTGGGCCGAAACCGAAACCGAAAATGCAGGATGCCCTTGGCCGAAAACCGAAACCGAAACTGAAAATGACTTTTTTTCCCCAAATGGTATTTGTATTCAGCATGAGGGGTTAAGGTATTGCCACTGCTGGTCACTGATGCATTAGTGACCAACCAGTGGCAGTTAATTGACCCCTTTGTGCTGCATTAGTGCAACCAGTATCAGTGTTAATTAACACTGGTTGCACTGATACTGGTGAACTAATGCAGCACAAAGGGGTTAATTAACTGTCACTGATCGGTCACTAATGCACCAGTGACCAGCAGTGGCAATACATTAACCCCCTCATGCTGCATAATACTAATACCATTGGTAACCTCGCCTCAGCTTCCCTCCCCCCCTGGCTCAGCGCCCCCCCCCCCCCTGCCTAAATCTTCAATGTAATAACAACTAAGTGCTCACAGGCCACTCACCTTACTGCTGTAAGGTAACAGTATAGCATTGCATAGCTTTGTATGTTGATCTGTGTATATCTGCTCATGTCTAGGGGACCTCCAAATGCTTTATCTGGCTTTTGGGTCTTTAAAATAAATGTATTCCATCTGCAATGATCCTGGGTTTCCTCCTCAATTTCCTCCGTTATATGAACTGTCCGTAGTATAATATTTTTTTGGTAAAATGATTCAATAAAACAGCATGTACTTACTTAAAATGTCCCTCCCCATCCCAATGATTCCATCTCCGAGTCCTTACTTGCAGCTCCTCCGGTGTCCGTCCTTTCGTTTCAAAAGACCCGCCTCTGGCCGCCGGCAGCCCGCCTCCCGGTGATGTCACTATTACTACGATCTATGCATGCATGAATGAACTAACAGACCCGGCGGGCGGGCGAGCGGCCGCTAATAGCTATAATTAAGTAAGCTCTTCACTTCCATGTCAGCGGAGATACCCGCCTGATAACAAGGTGAAGAGCTTACTTAGTTACAGCTATTAGCGGCCGCTCACCCGCCCGCCGGGTCTGTTAGTTCATTCATGCATAGAGCTTAGTAGTAGTGACATCACCGGGAGGCGGGCTGCCGGCGGCCAGAGGCGGGTCTTTTGAAAGGAAAGGACGGCCAGAGGCGGGTCTTTAGAAAGGAAAGGACGGCCAGAGGCGGATCTTTTGAAAGGAAAGGACGGCCAGAGGCGGGTCTTTAGAAAGGAAAGGACGGCCAGAGGCGGGTCTTTTGAAACTTGCGCTGCGCTCGCGGCGGCCATCTTTACTATCGGCATTTTTAACCCTATTTCGGCCGAAATGGAATAAGCCCATTTTCGGCCGAAAATTTCGGTGGCCGAAATTTCGGTGCACCACTAACCAAAACCATATAATATGAGGTCAGACCTAAACACTTTAAATTTGTATGCAATCAGGCAGGCCCTTGCACTACATAGTTGAAGGTAAATCTACAGGAAATCTAACAACAAAAGTTGTATAGTGTGTATCCAGCTTAAAGCTGGATACACATTGTACAACTTTTGTTGTTCAATTTCCTTTAGATTAAAGCTGGATACACGCTATCCAACTTTTGTGGTTAGATTTCCTTCAGATTTACCATTTCTATGTAGTGCAAGGGCCTGCCAGATTGCATACAAATTGAAAGTGTTTAGGTTTGACCTCATATTATATGGTTTTGGTAAAGGAAAAAGTCTTCAGAAAATCTTAGTGTGTATGGCCCATTACCTTCAACTATGCAGTAGAGGGCCCCGGCCTGACTTCATACAAATTGAAAGTATTTAGGTATGACCTCATATTATACAGTTTTGGTAAATCTAAAGGAAAGTTGTATAAAGAGAATTGTATAAAAGTTGTATAGTGTGTAGCCAGCTTAATGGGCCATACACACTATACAATTGTCTTTAGATTTTTTCCTTTAGATTTGACCTCATATTATATGGTTTTGGTAAATCTAAACACTTTCCATTTGTATGCAATCAAGCAGGCCCTTGCACTACATAGTTGAAGGTAACTGACAAATGTCGTTACCCTAAATTCCCCAGAGGCGACACTTTAACCACTTGCCGACCGCTCACTCGAGCTCTACTGCCGCAAAGTGGCTCGTTATCGTCCAGCGACGTAGTACTACGTCGCTGGACTCCTCCCCCTGTAGGCGGCGCTCGCGCGCCGCCGGAGGCGCGCTCCCGCTGTATTCATTCACAGCGGGAGTCGGGCTAGGGGAGGAGGAGCAGCGGCGGTCGCCGCTGCTCTTGCCCAATCGTCAGGGATCTAGTTTGGAGATCCGCCCGCTTGTGTAAACAGAGCGGGCGGATCTCCTAAGTGACAAACAGTGACAGATTGCAGGGTTCAGCATAGCTGAACATGCGATCTGTCCCTGTGTCACTCAGTCACCTCCCCCCACACGTCAGTAAGCACCAGGCATACATTAACCCCTCCCTCTCCAATAAAATTAACCCCTTCCCTGCCAGTGTAATTTTTACAGTAATATTGCATATTTATAGCACTGATTACTGTAGTAATGTCACTGGTACCCCCAAAAGTGTCAAAAATGTCAGTCAAGGGTCCGATCTGTCCGCCGCAATGTCGCAGTCCTGCAAAAAAAAAAAAAAAATATATCGCAGATCGCCGCCATTACTAGTTAAGAAAAACACACCAAAAATGACAGAAATCTTTCCCTTAGTTAGTAAACCCAATAACTTTTGCGCAAGCCAATCAAAATACGCTTATTGTGATTTTTTTTACCAAACATAGGTAGCAGAAAACTAATTGACCAAAAATTTTAAAAAATTTTGATTTTTACATTTTTTTGGGGGGAATTTCATATATAAAAAATTTTAAAAATATTGTTATTTTTTCAAAATTGTCGCTCTTTTTTTGTTTATATCGCAAAAAGTAAAAATTGCACAGGTGATCAAATACCACCAAAAGAAAGCTCTGTTTGTGGGAAAAAAAGGACGTAAATTTCGTTTGGGTACGGTGTCGCCACGACCGCGCAATTGTCAGTTAAAGTCGCACAGTGCCGAATCGCAAAAAGTGGCCCAGATGTAAGACAGCAAAATCCTCCGGTGGTAAAGTGGTTAAACCCCCCCCCCCCCTCAAGAATTAGCCGGGATTAATGGCCCAAAAATTGTTGCCCTTGTCCCGGGGGTGCACAACACAAATTGGTGAAGTGTAGTAGAAGTAAGGTTTTCCTGTGTAGGTGCCCCCAATGTATGTGCAGATATGTGGGGCGATGGAGAGAGGAGCTCAACTTTTTTGTTAGAACTAGAGCTGCACGATTCTGGATAAAATGAGAATAAGGATTTTCTTTTGCTTAGAATAAAGATCACCATTCTCAGGGTAACATCTTTTATATTATACAAAACAATTGGGCTATATTTACTGCTTAGTTTTTTTTTTTTTTTTATTCATTAAAGTGTATTTTTTTCCCAAAAAACTGAGTTTGAAAGACTTCTGCGCAAATACCGTGTGACATAAAAGATTGCATCTCCCATTGCTGTGATCGCCAGCCGAGATCCCCGCCGCTCGGATGACTTCCTGGTTCCGTTCCCTGCAGCAGCAATGCTGCATGGGAGCGGAACTGGTAGGGAAATTCAAACGTTGCACAAAACACAAACACAGAAAAAGGAGGTGATACAATGTAATCTGAAATTTATATATATATATATATATATATATATATATATATATATATATATATATATATATATATATATACACACACATATATACACATACACACACATATATATATATATATATATATATAAAATATTATATTATAGATTAGATTATAATTCATGCGTTTGTGTTTCAAATTTATCACATCTGGGATGTCTACTAGAGTCTTGTTTTGGTCAGGTTTTAGCCAGAACACATTGGCCCCATAAAAGACGATAAGGGAGTTTTGGCCACAGAGGACAGGGAAAAGGCGGAAGTGTTAAATAATTTCTTCTCTTCAGTCTTCACAAAAGAATCGGGGGGCTACACGAACCCAGCTTGTAAGGCCAAACTAAACAACACTCCTCAGGAACTGCCGCCATGGCTAACAGAAGATAGACTTAGAACTAAACTAGAGAAACTTAACATAAATAAATCACCGGGATCGGATGGCTTGCGCCCGAGGGTTCTTAAAGAGCTCAGCCAGGTGATTGCCAGACCATTATTCTTGATCTTTAAGGATAGTCTACTGACGGGTATGGTGCCAGCTGATTGGAAAAAAGCCAACGTGATACCAATATTTAAAAAAGGGCCGAGATATATCCCGGGTAACTATAGGCCGGTTAGCCTAACATCTGTAGTCTGCAAGATTTTGGAGGGGATGTTAAGGGACCACATACAAGACTTTAGTAATGAAAACGGTATTATTAGTAGTAATCAGCATGGATTCACGAAAAATCGTTCTTGCCAAACCGATCTATTAACCTTCTATGAAGAAGTGAGCTGCCACCTAGATAAAGGTAAGCCTGTGGATGTGGTGTATCTGGACTTTGCAAAGGCCTTTGACACCGTTCCCCACAAACGCTTACTGTACAAACTAAGGAAGGTAGGTATGGACCATAAGGTGAGTAACAAATAGTCAAGAGGGAAGAGAACCGCTCAGGTGAGGGGGTAGTCCCAAACACATCCAACCCAGGTGCAGGCACGGATCCGCAATCCTGACAGCAGCAAATGAAAGAGCACAAAAAGCCGCACAACCGGTTGAAGATGCAAAAAATAAAATCCAAGTTTTATTGCAAACAAAAAGATAAAATCATCCAAGATGAGACCACAACAGTCGGAGACATGGGGGAAAAAGAAAGCACGGCGGTTGACGCGTTTCACTGAGTCTTCCGCTTAGTCGTAACCATGAGGTGAGTACGTGGATAGAGAACTGTCCCAGGGGAGAGTCCAGAGGGTGGTGATAAATGGGGAGTACTCAGATTGGGCGGGTGTGGAAAGTGGGGTCCCCCAGGGTTCTGTCCTGGGGCCAATCCTGTTTAATTTATTCATAAATGATCTAGGAGGAGGGGATATCTAGTACAATCTCAGTATTTGCAGATGATACTAAACTAAGCAGGGCAATAACTTCTATGCAGGATGTGGAAACCTTACAAGCGGACCTGAACAAAATAACGGGGTGGGCAACTACATGGCAGATGAAGTTTAATGTTGAAAAAATGTAAAGTAATGCACTTGGGGGCCAGAAACCAGAAAGCAAGCTACTCACTAGGGGGGGGGGGGGGGCTCTGGGTGAGTCTAGGATGGAAAAGGACCTGGGGGTACTGGTAGACAACAGGCTTGGCAGTGGCATGCAATGCCAAGCCGCTGCAAGCAAAGCCAACAGAATACTGGGTTGTATAAAAAAGGGGATTCACTCCAGAAATAAAGAGATTATTCTTCCACTCTACAAGACTCTGGTCCGGCCACATCTGGAGTATGCTGTCCAGTTCTGGGCACCGGTCCTCAGGAAGGATGTGCTGGAACTGGAGAGAGTCCAGAGAAGGGCAACAAAAATAATTAGGGGAATGGAGGACATCAGCTATGAGGAAAGACTGCAAGCACTGAACTTATTCTCTCTGGAGAAGAGACGACTGAGGGGGGATATGATATCAATGTACAAATACTGTACTGGCGACCCTAGCATAAGGAACAAACTATTCAGAGAAAGGAGATACAATAAGACACGTGGCCACTCACTAAAACTAGAGGAAAGGCGGTTTAACCTTAAAGTGCGTAAGGGGTTCTTCACTGTGAGAACGGTAAGGATGTGGAATTCTCTTCCGCAAGCAGTGGTATCAGCAGGGAGCATTGATAGTTTCAAAAAACTATTAGATGGGCACCTTAAAGACCACAACATACAGGAGTATACAATGTACGGTTAACAGCAAACACACACACACATCATAGGTTGAACTGGATGGACTGAGGTCTTTTTTCAACCTCACTAACTATGTAACTTTGAATTGTAGGCCTAGAATACATAACGCCAAATTCCCATGCAAAAAATTGTACCGCTTTTGGTACACAATTCCTGACATCATACCGCCAGGGAGTTTAAGAAAAAAAAAAAAAAAAAAAAAAAAAAAAGGTTCCTGCATTACTTAGATGCGACTTGAATGCCACATTTAGGTACAGCTGCACGATTAATCATTATCTCAATTAGCCCCACCTCACAATCCTAATCTGGCATTTTCATGATTCGAGTAACAGCGCAGAGCCGTTCTCTGCTCAGAGCTATCAAAGAAAAAAAAAAAAAATAATAATCATAAACAGCAGACAAAGTTTACCACAACATTGCTCAGCGCAATTCCGTTCTTTTAGATCAAAAGGGATGAACTTCAGCCTGCAAATGAGGTCAGTTTAACCTCTTAACCACTTTAACACTAGCCACTGTGCTGCTACTGAGGCACAGTGGCTCGTTATCGTCTAGCGACGTAGACCTACGTCACTAGACTCCTCCCCCTGTAGGCGGCGCTCGCGTGCCGCCAGAGGCGGGCTCCCGCTGTTTTCATTCACAGCGGGAGTCGGGCCAGGGGAGGAGCGGCGGCGATCGCCGCTGCTCTGCCCCGATTGTCGGGGAATCCAGTTTGGAGATCCACCCGCCTGTGTAAACAGAGCGGGCGGATCTCCTAAGTGACAGGGAGTGACAGATTGGAGTGTTCAGCATAGCTGTGTTATCCTGCCGCCGTCATATGACGTCCGGTCAGGATAACACAACCAAATTCCCGCCGTCATTTTGTAATAGGGTGGGCGGGAAGTGGTTAATGGTAACAGATGAGGGAAGTTTTTGCAGGTTTCATCTCCCTGGAGTGTGGTTATAATTATTAATTTATTTTTTAAATATAAAAAAATACTAATTTTTTTCTTCTTTTCCTCATCGCCATACCACAGCCGAAGGCCCCTTTCACACAGGCTGTCTGATCAGGTCCGCCTGTCAGTTTCTCAGGCAGACCTGATCGGACCCTTCATTCTCCTCTATGGTGCGGTAATCTGCCGCCATCTGATCCTGTCCACCAAAAACAGACAGATGGTGGTTCTATTTTCTATCCATCCCCTGGATCGGATCAGATGGTATCGGATGGAAAGAGACAGACAGTCTGTTTCCATCCAATTGTGCTATAGGAGGAGAGTGGGGTTCTAGTTGTATTTATGTGTAAATTTAGTGTCCGTATTACTAAATAAAGCTTGGCTGTTAGTTTAAAAAAAAAAAAAAAACTGGCTCCTTACTTTTTTAGCTGGCTCCTAGATTTCAGGCAAATTTGTCAAGCCCTGCATTATCATGTTAGAATACTGCCCTGCAGCCCAGTCTCCGAAGGGAGACTCTGCTTCAGTATGTCACAGTACATGTTGGCATTTATGATTCCCTCAATGAACTGTAGCAACCCAGGGCCGGCAGCATTCATGCAGCCCCAGACCATGGCACTCCCACGACCATGCTTGGCTGTAGGTAAGACACACTTGTCTTTGTACTCCTCATCTGGTTGCCGCCACACACGCTTGACACCATCTGAACCAAATAAGTTTACCTTGGTCTCATCAGACCACAGGACATGGTTCCAGTAATCCATGTCCTTAGTCTGCTTGTCTCCAGCAAACTGTTTGCGGGCTTTCCTGTGCATCATCTTAAGAACAGCCTTCTTTCTGGGACGACAGCCATGCAGACCAATTTGATGCAGTGTGCGGCGTATGGTCTGAGCACTGACAGACTGACCCCCCACCCCTTCAACCTCTGCAGCAATGCTGGCGGCACTCATACGTCTATTTCCCAAAGACAACCTCTGGATATGACGGTGAGCACATGCACTCAACTTCTTTGGTCGACCATGGCGAGGCCTGTTCTGAGTGGAACCTGTCCTGTTCTACCGCTGTATGGTCTCGGCCACAGTGCTGCAGCTCAGTTTCAGGGTCTTGGCAATCTTCTTATAGCCTAGGCCATCTTTAAGAAGAGCAACAATTCTTTTTTTACAGATCCTCAGAGAGTTCTTTGCCATGAGGTGCCATGTTGAACTTCCAGTGACCAGTATGAGAGAGTGAGAGCGATAACACCAAATTTAACACACCTACTCCCCATTCACACCTGAGACCTTGTAACACTAACGAGTCACATGACACTGGGGAGGGAAAATGGCTACTTGGGCCCAATTGGACATTTTGAATCAGGGGTGTACTCACTTTTGTTGCCAGCGCTTTAGACATTAATGGCTGTGTGTTGAGTTATTTTGAGGGAACAGCAAATTTACACTGTTATACACGCTGTTTACTCACTACTTTACATTGTAGCAAAGTGTCATTTCTTCAGTGTTGTCACATGAAAAGATATAAAATATTTACAAAAATGTGAGGGGGGGTACTCACTTTAGTGAGATACTGTATATAGTTTTTAGCAGAGACCCTAGAGAATAAAATGGCAGCCGTTGCAATATTTCATGGCAATGTATTTGCGCAGCGCCCTTTTAAGGCTACATTCACACCTGAGTGTATCGTTTTTTTACCGCGATTTTTGTGCAGGCGTTTTTAGATTGAATAGAGACCAATGGAAAACGCCTGTAATCTGCCCAAAAAGAAGCTCATTTACTTTTTTGAGCGTTGGGCGTTTTGCTCAAAGCGTCAAAACGTTCAGATGTGAACAGGGGCCATTGAAATGAATAGGATTTGTCTTGTTGGGCGTTTTGAGAGCTGATCCTAGAGCAGAAAAACTCCCCAAAAACGCCCCAAAAAGCCTACATGTGAACGGAGCCTAAATGCAATTTTTGGGAAAAAATACACTTCAATGAATTAAAAAAAAAAAAAAAAAAAAAATTAAAAAAAAAAAAAAAAAAAAACAAACAGTAAAGTTAGCCGAATTTGTTGTATAATGTGAAAGATATCAAGTGGAGAATCGTAATTTTTTATTCTAAGCAAAAAAATCGTGATTCTCATCTTATCCATAATCGTACACCTGAAATGAAAGTCTCACTGGAAATAGAGTGACTTTAGAGTCGCACTAGTATGAACCGAGCCTAAAGCTCCATTCCAAGGTAGACGTTCCGGATCGTGGCGGAAAGCGTTTGTGATGCCATTACATCTTAATGGTACCCCAAACGTGGTGCGATTTTGCCGCGAATGTTGAGCAACAAATCAGGATATAATTGCGGCAAAAATCGTGAAAGCAAAACGCTCCTGGCTCTGTGCCAAGATTTGGTACATGAGCTTCTTTTGAGTGTTTTTGGAGTGAAAGGAGGTCCATTAAGATGAATGGTGCCACTCCAAAAACACTCAAGTAAAAAACAGATTGCAGATTGTTTAGGTGTGAATGGAGCCTAAAACCCTCCACTTTATACTATTATTCTGAATGGAGAAGATACCTTTAAATCTTTTTTTCCCAATCAAAGAATGTCTGAAAAATAAATAAGAAGCAGACAAGGTAAGCATTGAGGTCAGCCGCTGTCTAGGAATAACTTGGAGTTTAATACCACTTGAACCCCCCCCCCCCCCATGACCCATAGTTTACCTGGCTGAGACAGAAGAACTCGCATACAGTAATTATTATTACAATCATTACAGGTTTGAACAAAGCGTACGCCAGGGTGAGAACGTGCAGAGAAATTTACTTCTAAACAAAATCTCATGACCACATCTCAAATTCTATCATTACCAAAAAAAGACTTCTGATTGGCTGATTAAGCAAAGACATCGCTCACTCTCTGCTACCACACACAGAAAAGTATGAGATGATAATTTGTTAACTTTTTTAATGGGTGACGTAGTTGGGAGGTGTTGGGTTGTCTGTTGAGGATCTCTTATACTTAACGAGATAGGCAGCATGTGCTTCAACCAGCCACCAACCAGAGGGCAAGGGTATAGGCAGTACTGGGGTGATGGTAGTCATGGGATGGCAGTAGTAATGGGGCGATGGTAGTCATGGGAGGGAAGCAGTATGGGAAGTAATGGGGCGATGGTAGTCATGGGAGGGAAGCAGTATGGGAAGTAATGGGGCGATGGTAGTCATAAGAGGGAAGCAGTATGGGAAGTAATGGGGTGATGGTAGTCATAAGAGGGAAGCAGTATGGGAAGTAATGGGGTGATGGTAGTCATGGGAGAGAAGCAGTATGGAAGGTGATGGTAGATATGGGAGGGAAGCAGTATGGGAAGTAATGGGGCGATGGTAGTCATGGGAGGGAAGCCGTAGGGGAAGTAATGGGGCGATGGTAGTCATGGGAGGGAAGCCGTAGGGGAAGTAATGGGGCGATGGTAGTCATGGGAGGGAAGCCGTAGGGGAAGTAATGGGGCGATGGTAGTCATGGGAGGGAAGCCGTAGGGGAAGTAATGGGGCGATGGTAGTCATGGGAGGGAAGCCGTATGACAAGTAATGGGGCGATGGTAGTCATGGGAGGGAAGCAGTATGACAAGTAATGGGGCGATGGTAGTCATGGGAGGAAGGCTGTATGGGCAATGGCAGTCTAAGTGATTTATGCTGCAGGATGATGCTGGTGAAGGGACATGATAGAGATGGTGGTCAGAACAGCAGAGGACATGATGATGGTTGGGGACAGATGAAGTATGGGCTGACACGGCCAAAAAAAAAAAAGATGGTGGTGAAGGATGGAAGAGATAAGGGCAGGAATAGTCAGAGGACAGAAGAATAATAGCTGTGGTGGTCGGGGGATATATGGACAGTGATAGGGAATGGAGATGGTATGGCTGGCTATGACGGTCAGGATGGGGAAGTTACTGGTCAGGATGGGGGATGGAAAAGGTACTGATGGCGATGGACAAGGTACTGATGGCGATGGACAAGGTACTGATGGCGATGGACAAGGTACTGATGGCGATGGACAAGGTACTGATGGCGATGGACAAGGTACTGATGGCGATGGACAAGGTACTGATGGCGATCGCCAGGATGGGGCTGGAGAAGGTACTGATGGTGATGGTCAGGATGGGGATGGAGAAGGTACTGATGGTGATGGTCAGGATGGTGATGGTCAGGATGGGGATGGAGAAGGTACTGATGGTGATGGAGAAGGTACTGATGGTGGTGCCCAGGATGGGGATGAAGAAGGTACTGATGGTGATGGTCAGGATGGGGATGGAGAAGGTACTGATGGGGATGGAGAAGGTACTGATGGTGATGGCCAGGATTGATTAGGTATGGATAGTGATGATGTTGATATAAATAATGATGATATTGGTAATGATTGTGAAGATAAAGAGTGTGTATGTGTGTGTGTGTGGTGGGGGGGGGGGGGGTTATGAGTAGTGATGGAGAGGATGGGGATGATGATAGGGGTATTGATGGTAATTATAGGGGTGATGAGGACTATATGGCTGGTAATACTAGGGAGGATAATGATAATACGAGTGGTAATGGAAGTGACGGTGATATGAGTAGTGATGGAGAGGATGGAGATGATATGGGTAGTGATGATATGGATAATGATGGGGTGATGAAAATGATGATATGAGTAATGATGGGGATGATGATATGGGCAGTGATGGAGAGGATGAGGATAATGATATGGATGTTAGGGGTGATGAGGAGATAGTAGTGATGGAGAGGTTGGGGGGACGATGATGGGAGTAGTGATGAAGAAGATGGGATGATAACAGTAGCGATGGCGAGGATGATGATAGGAGTAGTGATGGAGAGGATGATGATGATAGGAGTAATAGTGATGGAGTAGTGATGGAGAGGAGGATGATAGGAGTAGTGATGATGAGGAGGATGATAGGAGTAGTGATGATGAGGAGGATGATAGGAGTAGTGATGATGAGGAGGATGATAGGAGTAGTGATGGAGAGGATGATGATGATAGGAGTAATAGTGATGGAGTAGTGATGGAGAGGAGGATGATAGGAGTAGTGATGATGAGGAGGATGATAGGAGTAGTGATGATGAGGAGGATGATAGGAGTAGTGATGATGAGGAGGATGATAGGAGTAGTGATGATGAGGAGGATGATAGGAGTAGTGATGATGAGGAGGATGATAGGAGTAGTGATGATGAGGAGGATGATAGGAGTAGTGATGGAGAGGATGATGATGATAGGAGTAATAGTGATGGAGTAGTGATGGAGAGGAGGATGATAGGAGTAGTGATGATGAGGAGGATGATAGGAGTAGTGATGATGAGGAGGATGATAGGAGTAGTGATGATGAGGAGGATGATAGGAGTAGTGATGATGAGGAGGATGATAGGAGTAGTGATGATGAGGAGGATGATAGGAGTAGTGATGATGAGGAGGATGATAGGAGTAGTGATGATGAGGAGGATGATAGGAGTAGTGATGATGAGGAGGATGATAGGAGTAGTGATGATGAGGAGGATGATAGGAGTAGTGATGATGAGGAGGATGATAGGAGTAGTGATGATGAGGAGGATGATAGGAGTAGTGATGGAGAGGAGGATGATAGGAGTAGTGATGGAGAGGAGGATGATAGGAGTAGTGATGGAGAGGAGGATGATAGGAGTAGTGATGGAGAGGAGGATGATAGGAGTAGTGATGGAGAGGAGGATGATAGGAGTAGTGATGGAGAGGAGGATGATAGGAGTAGTGATGGAGAGGAGGATGATAGGAGTAGTGATGGAGAGGAGGATGATAGGAGTAGTGATGGAGAGGAGGATGATAGGAGTAGTGATGGAGAGGAGGATGATAGGAGTAGTGATGGAGAGGATGATGAGGATGATAGGAGTAGTGATAGAGAGGATGATAGGAATAGTGATGGAGAGGATGAGGAGGATGATAGGAGTAGTGATGGAGAGGATGAGGAGGATGATAGGAGTAGTGATGGAGAGGATGATGATAGGATGATAGGAGTAGTGATGGAGAGGATGATGATAGGAGTAGTGATGGAGAGGATGATGATAGGAGTAGTGATGGAGAGGATGATGAGGATGATAGGAGTAGTGATGGAGAGGATGATGAGGATGATAGGAGTAGTGATAGAGAGGATGATAGGAGTAGTGTTGGAGAGGATGATAGGAGTAGTGATGGAGAGGATGATGAGGATGATAGGAGTAGTGATGGAGAGGATGATGATAGGAGTAGTGATGATGAGGATGATAGGAGTAGTGATGGAGAGGATGATGAGGATGATAGGAGTAGTGATGGAGAGGATGATGAGGATGATAGGAGTAGTGATGGAGAGGATGATGAGGATGATAGGAGTAGTGATGGAGAGGATGATGATAGGAGTAGTGATGGAGAGGATGATGATAGGAGTAGTGATGGAGAGGATGATGATAGGAGTAGTGATGGAGAGGATGATGATAGGAGTAGTGATGGAGAGGATGATGATAGGAATAGTGATGGAGAGGATGATGATGGGAGTAGTGATGGAGAGGATGATGATGGGAGTAGTGATGGAGAGGATGATAGGAGTAGTGATGGAGAGGATGATGATGGGAGTAGTGATGGAGAGGATGATGATAGGAGTAGTGATGGAGAGGATGATGATGGGAGTAGTGATGGAGAGGATGATGATGGGAGTAGTGATGGAGAGGATGATGATGGGAGTAGTGATGGAGAGGATGATGGGAGTAGTGATGAGGATGATGATAGGAGTAGTGATGGAGAGGATGATAGGAGTAGTGATGCAGAGGATGATAGGAGTAGTGATGAGGATGATGATAGGAGTAGTGATGAGGATGATGATAGGAGTAGTGATGGAGAGGATGATAGGAGTAGTGATGGAGAGGATGATGGGAGTAGTGATGGAGAGGATGATGGGAGTAGTGATGAGGATGATGATAGGAGTAGTGATGGAGAGGATGATGGGAGTAGTGATGAGGATGATGATAGGAGTAGTGATGGAGAGGATGATGGGAGTAGTGATGGAGAGGATGATAGGAGTAGTGATGGAGAGGATGATGATGGGAGTAGTGATGGAGAGGATGATGATGGGAGTAGTGATGGAGAGGATGATGGGAGTAGTGATGGAGAGGATGATGGGAGTAGTGATGGAGAGGATGATGGGAGTAGTGATGGAGAGGATGATGATGGGAGTAGTGGTGGAGAGGATGATGGGAGTAGTGATGGAGAGGATGATGATAGGAGTAGTGATGCAGAGGAGGATGATAGTAGTAATGAAGTAGAGGATGATGATGATTTGAGGAGGGGGGATGGGATGATGTGTCCCGGATGTCGGTCTCTCTCACACATATATATATATATATATCGGTGTCCGGTTGTCCCCCCGGTGTCTCCCCCCCCCCCCCCCTCACCTGCTTTGGTCTCTTCCAGGGCCTCCTCCAGCTCGGGGAAGGTGAGCTCGGGCAGGTCCAGGGCGGCTCCGTACCTCTCCAGGAAGGAGCAGAGGACGGCATAGTCCGGACACGATCCCGCTTTCCCGGGGCCCGTAGGAGCGACCACCGGGGGAGCCGGAGCCTCCTCTCCAGCCTCCGCCATCTTGGAGTTTGGAGGCGGAGCGCGGTCCCGCGGGGAGGAGGGTGCGCGCCCCCTCCACAGCAGCGGCACAGGCTCAGTCTCCGGGAGCGCGCAGGCGCAGGTCGGGCTCGGGGGTGGAAGGAGGACCGGGGGCCGAGGGAAGAGGAATAACAGGCCGAAACCTCCGGGGCGAGCTACACCGCCTCCTGACTGGAGCCCACCATGTCCCACAATGCACCGGGGCACGGGTCGCGCATCCCCGCCCCTTCCTCTCAATGGCCACTCCCCCTCCTCATCATTGTACCCAACACAACAAAGAGAGACACGTTTTTTTTTTTTTTCACTCCTCAATGAACTTTATTGGTCATTCCGGTACGATTAAGGCTGGTGTGGGGAATCCCTGCGCGGGGCTGTCACGGAGCTCCCGATCCGCCCCCTCAGCCGGTCCATTCATCTCCCTGACGGGCGGCGGAGCGCGGACACCAGCGCCGAGTCCTAATTATGTTTGAAGCGCGCGTCTCTCGCGCCTCCCGCACGAGCTCGCTAAGGGGGCGTGCCATAATTGACCTCAGCCAATAGGAAGGTAGCAGGGGGGAAGTACGATAGCGTAACGGTCGCTGCGGCTCAAGTCTACAGCAAGAGCTAGAGGGGGGCGGGGACTGTCAGTGCAGATTACTCTGATTGGTCTCTCCGTACATAGAAGACTTCTATATCTTATCTAAGCTCCTCCTACACTGCTAGATTAGTAAGGAATCTCTATACAGTCAGTGGGCATAGGAAAGAATCACCCCACCCCCACCTATACAATAATCACTGAAATGAAGACAGACACCTTTTTTGTTTTATCCAGCTGTATTTACTCAGTTTATATCAGCTGCGATCGATGCGATTAGCTCGGCATGAAAAGAGCTTTCCTGGAGCATTTCAGTCCCCCAGTAGTGCAACTAAAGCAAGCAACCACTTGCTTACTGAGCACTTTCACCCCCTTTCCGCCCCTTCCCACCCCTTTCACACTTGTGCCACTTGTCCGGCGACTTGGGACTGCAAGGTTGCATGGCGAGTCGTACCCCATGATTTCCAATGAGTATCGTTCATATCTGACCGTAGTCCCTGCACTACTTTGTTCCGACTTTGATGCGACTTGAGGTCCATAGACCCCAGGATTACACAGGCATTAAATCAAGATGTGGCAAAGTCGTGCGACTTTCAGGTTGTACGAGTGTGAAAGGGGTCTTCCTGCCCAGGCCAAGTTTCAGCGCTGTCACACTTTGAAGGAAAATTGCGCGGTCATGCTACAGAGAGTTCCCATATGACATTTTCATATTTTTTTTTTCACGCAGCTTACTTTTGGTGGCTGCTGTGTTTTTTATTTTTTTGCCAAATGTAAAAAGACTAAAGATTAAAAAAAAAAAGAAAATTTCATAGTTTGTTAAAAAAAAAAATCTTGCAAACAGGTAATTTGTCTTCTTCATTGATGTGTGCTGATGAGGCTGCACTGATAGGCTGCACTGATGGGCCCTGATAAGGCGGCACTGATGGGCTCTGATAAGGCTGCACTGATGAGCAGCACTGTTAGGCACAAATAGGCACTGGCAGGTGGCACTGATAGGTGAAACTGATGATGAGGCATTGATGGGCACTGATAGGTGGCACTGGTGGGCACTGATTAGCAGAACTGATGGGCACTGGTTAGTAGCACTGGTGAGCACTGATTAGCAGTACTGATTGGGCACTGGTACGTGGCACTGGTGGGCACTGGCTAGTAGCACTGGGGAGCACTGATTAGCAGGACTTATGGGCACTGATAGGTGGCACTGGTGGGCACTGATTAGCAGTACTGATGGGCACTGGTAGGTGGCACTGGTTAGTAGCACTGGTTGGCACTGATTAGCAGCACTGATAGGTGGCACTGGTGGGCACTGATTAGCAGAACTGATGGGCACTGGTTAGTAGCACTGGTGAGCACTGATTAGCAGTACTGATTGGGCACTGGTACGTACGTGGCACTGGTTAGTAGCACTGGTGAGCAATAATTAGCAGCACTGATGGGCACTGATAGGTTGCACTGGTGGGCACTGATTAGCAGTACTGATGGGCACTGGTAGGTGGCACTGATGGGCACTGATTAGCAGTACTGATGGGCACTGGTAGGTGGCACTGGTGGGCACTGATTAGCAGTACTGATGGGCACTGGTAGGTGGCACTGGTTAGTAGCACTGTTGAGCACTGATTAGCAGTAATGATGGGCACTGGTAGGTGGCACTGGTGGGCACTGGTTAGTAGCACTGGTGAGCAGTGATAGGTGGCACTGGTGGGCACTGGTAGGTGGCACTGGTGGGCACTGATTAGCAGTACTGATGAGCACTGGTAGGTGGCACTGGTTAGTAGCACTAGTGAGCACTGATTAGCAGTACTGATGTGCACTGGTAGGTGGCACTGATGGGCACTGATTAGCAGTACTGATGAGCACTGGTAGGTGGCACTGGTGGGCACTGATTAGCAGTACTGATGGGCACTGGTAGGTGGCACTGGTTAGTAGCACTGTTGAGCACTGATTAGCAGTAATGATGGGCACTGGTAGGTGGCACTGGTGGGCACTGGTTAGTAGCACTGGTGAGCATTGATAGGTGGCACTGGTGGGCACTGGTAGGTGGCACTGGTGGGCACTGATTAGCAGTACTGATGGGCACTGGTAGGTGGCACTGGTTAGTAGCACTGTTGAGCACTGATTAGCAGTACTGATGGGCACTGGTAGGTGGCACTGGTGGGCACTGGTTAGTAGCACTGGTGAGCACTGATAGGTGGCACTGGTGGGCACTGGTAGGTGGCACTGGTGGGCACTGGTAGGTGGCACTGGTGGGCACTGATTAGCAGTACTGATGAGCACTGGTAGGTGGCACTGGTTAGTAGCACTAGTGAGCACTGATTAGCAGTACTGATGTGCACTGGTTAGTAGCACTGGTGAGCAAATGTTGGGACTGATGTTCTTTTTTACAGAAGCCGGTTATCGGTTTTATTCTTTGAGGGTAAGAAAGACAATAACTGGTTTCTGTTTACATCGTGTGATCAGCTGTCATTGGCTGACAGCTGATCACATGGCAAATGGACGTGATTGGCCCTTTACTCCGATCTGCAATCAGAAATCACAGAGCGTGTCCCCGAGCCGCACAAGCACGGGAGAAAGTCCATGGACGCCCTCCCAGCATTTCAAACCCACGTTGTAGCCGTCTTTCGGCTATAGCGCGGGCGGGAACAGGTTAACTATGGGTGGCAAGGCACTGTCACCGGGATCTCCAGGATATGGTTGTGGACAGTCACAAGTCAGGGGACAGATACAAAACATTTCAAAGGCTTTATCAATGCCTAGAAGCACAGTGAAGTCTATTATTAACAACTTCCTGTCCAGACCTATAGCAGATTAATGACCGGGCAGGGGCTTTTCCATCCTGATTGGACGTCATATGATGTCCTTCACATTGAGCCGCGCGTGCGCGCACCATGGGGCGCTCAGTGTGGCGATCAGTGCTCTTCCCTTAGGACACAGCATAACACCGATCAGGGCAAAGAGCCGATGGCGAAAGCTCTTTACTATGTGATCAGCTGCATCCAATCACAGCTGATCATATAAACATAGAAAAGTGACGGCAGAAAAAAGACTGAGTAGTCCATCGAGTCTGACCATTTTTCATTTATTTTGTTTTTGTTTTTTTGTTTGCTTTTCCTTTATCTTTACCTTTTTTGTCTGCTCACATGTAAACAAATGCCGGTTATCAGCATTTCCTTTCTTCGGGGGATTTTTACACT
This sequence comes from Pelophylax lessonae, assembly GCF_965119305.1. Taxonomy (NCBI): domain Eukaryota; kingdom Metazoa; phylum Chordata; class Amphibia; order Anura; family Ranidae; genus Pelophylax; species Pelophylax lessonae. The sequence continues at coordinate 715,277,821 of NC_138769.1, read as the reverse complement.
AATCATCAGTGCAGCATATCAGTGTCCATCAGTGCAGCATATCGGTGTCCATCAGTGCAGCATATCGGTGTCCATCAGTGCAGCATATCGGTGTCCGTCAGTGCAGCATATCGGTGTCCATTAGTACAGTATATCAGTGTCCACTGTCCATCAGTTCAGCATATCGGTGTCCATCAGTGCAGCATATCAGTATCCATCAGTGCAACATATCAGTGTCCATAAGTGCAGCATATCGGTAATTATAAAATATAAATAATAAGGTGCACTAGTGACAGCATCTAAAAAATATACAATCACAATAACAATAAATGTGAATAAAAAATCAATAAATATGCAAAAGTGCAATTAAATTCATATATGGTGCATAAGTGCCAAAGTGCTGAATCTTGCGCAGTCCAGAAAAAAAAAATATATATAGTTCACTTAGAATTAAGGTGCTGAAAAAGGTGCTTCAAGTGCTCCACACAGGTGCCAAAGTGCTTTCAAAGGAGACCCTTTTGGGGATCCACTCACCTATTTGCTCAGTATCTGATCCCTAATATCTACATTTTACAGTTTATTCACATTGGATGAGCTAAATTTTATTTCTAAATGCATTACCCGTGCATAGCAACCAAAAAAAAAAAGAATAGTTCCCATGAAGGCAGTTCACACAGCACAATACAATTGCCCAGCAAAAAAATGACAGCAACTGTAAGGGCTCTTTCACACGGGCGGTCCGATCAGATCCGCCTGTCAGTTTTTTAGGCGGATCTGATCGGATGCCCCATTCAGCCCTATGGAGCAGCGGATGTCAGCGGTGACATGTCCGCTGACACCCGCTGCCATCCGTATCCGATCCTGTCTGTGAAATCCGGACGGATGGAAACCCTATTTTCCATCCGTCCTGGGGATCGGATGGGATCGGATGAGAGCAGAGAGGCGGTCCGCTCTCATCCGATTCCCCATAGAGAGCAGCGGGGGCTGTGACACCTCCCTCTCCACACTGCAAGCGGAGACGGAGCTGTCATCCGCCGGCTCAGCGGGGATCGCGGATCGATCCCCGCTGAGCAACACGGATCCGCCTACGGAGGTGGACCGTGTGAAAGAGCCCTAAGAGCCCATTCACACTAGCGCGACCTCTAAGTCGATTCATAAAGGGGCGACTTCTAACGCGACTTTTTTTTTTTTTCAAATATAGTTTTATTAAATCATTTCATACAAAAACCAACAAGACATAAAAATTCAACAAGTTCCCAAAACATAAACACAATGGCAACAGTACATCCTCATAGGTAACTCTCAACTTTATCTCAAGATGGTATTTCAGACCTTCATATATTAGCCCGTCTGGCACCTGATCCCAATGCTGTTGCCCAGTTTATTATACCCTCCCACCCCCCACAGAGAAAAGAGGAAAAAAAAAAAAAAAAAACCAAACAAGCATCTCCTCCTCCCAATCCCCCCCTCCCGTAGATGAACGACGCGCCCCCCCCCCCCCCCCCCTATCTCCAGTCCTCTATCAAGCCCTCTTAGCTAGCAAAAAGTCGTCTGCCTACCTCTGATAACATAAACAGGTTCCATTTATCCCAGATACTATTATATTTTTCCTGCTTATGTTGTGAGGACAAGATCAAGTCTTCCATTCTACTAATATTTTCTACCTTCCGTACCCAGTCTGAAATTGACGGTGCTCGTGTTTTTTTCCACAGTAAGGGGATACATGCCTTTGCAGCATCTAATAGAAAAGGTATTATTGACCTCTCATATTTTCCACTTGGAATTTCAGAAAGATGGAATAGGAAAAAGGCTGGGTCCTCCTCTATCTTATAATCTGTAAAAGTTTGGGTCAAGTTCCTTACCTCCGACCAAAAGGGCCTTATTACTTCGCATGACCAAAAGATATGTAAAATTGTGCCCTTCTCCTTCCTACACCTCCAGCATTTATCTGTCTCTTGTGGATACCATTTGTGTACTTTGTCCGGTGTGTTGTACCACCTGGTAAGTATCTTAAAATTTGTTTCTTGGGATTTAACGCATCTTGCAGGTCTAAAAGTAAATCTAAGAATCCTTTCTATTTGTTCCTGGGTGAGCTCACGGTTTAGCTCACTTCTCCATTTCTCTACCCATGGCCAATTCATCAACTCTTTTGGTGTGGTTAATAATTTATATGAGGTTGCTAGAGTGCGCGAAACACTCCTTCGTCCTTCACATAATCTCTCAAACTCCGTCAGTGGTCTATCAAATCGCTCTGGATTCGGTATCGATGATAGAAAATGGTGTAACTGATTCGCCTGCCAAAAGGGTAGGCCAAATGGTCCCCCTTCCTCTTTTAATTTTGCAATCGAGGGCCACTTTTTCGCTATCAAAAAAGCTGATACTTGTACCTGCCCTTTTTCTTTCAATTTTATATACTCTTTCCCCTCCATACCCGGAATGAATTTGGGATTTCCCATTATTGGGACTAAGGGTGAATCCATAGTTGTTAATTTTTGTTGAATACCCTGATAATGGCTTATACGAAGCGTATTACCTATTATTGGGTGGGTTTTCAGATTTCCAGGTAGACTTGGGTAACACCATAGTGCCCTCTTTAAATCCACCGTAGTTTGCGCTTGTTCAATTTGCGTCCAAAGTTTTGTACTGGACTGGTGCCACCACTCCAGTACTCTGCTTAGGTGTATACCGTGGTAATACTTGCGTACGTCTGGTACTGCTAGACCCCCGTACTGTTTTGACACCACCAAGGTACTACGGGCTAAACGAGGCTTTTTCCCTGCCCATATATATTTAATAAATAATGTGTGTACACTCATTATTTGGTATTTTTACCGGTAATGCTCGCATAAGGTATAAATATTTAGGGAGGATATTCATTTTCAATAAGTTACATCTCCCAAACCAGGATTGCAGCCCTCCTTGCCACTGTCCCAGCATCTTCCTCGTCTCTGCTAACAATGGCGGGAAATTCAGTTCAAAGACCTTAGATAAATTTGTAGGTACATACGTCCCCAGATATCTCACTGCCGAATCCTTCCATTTAAATTTAAAACTAGCTTTTAATGTAGATAATTTCAACTTTGGGATACCCACCCCCATTGCCTCCGATTTCCCATAATTTATTTTGAAATTGGAAAATATTCCATACTGCTCAATTTCCTTCAGTAAATTCGGCAGCGAGATCTCTGGGTTTGTTATCGTAAACAAAAGGTCGTCGGCGTATGCGGCGATTTTATATTGTGTTTGTTTCAGCTTTATCCCCCCTATGTCCGGGTTTGCTCTAATTCTGCACAGTAGGGGTTCCAGCGATAAAGCGAACAGGAGGGGAGACAACGGGCAGCCCTGCCTTGTACCGTTTTTTATTACAAAGGGGTCTGAAAGAATTCCGTTTGCTTTTACTCTTGCTGTAGGGTTTGAGTAAACTTTCGCTATTTTCTGTAACATTAACTCTCCTACTCCTATGTGTTTTAGGACTGAGAACATATAAGACCATTTCACCCGGTCAAAGGCTTTCTCCGCATCTGTGCTCAATATGACGCAGGGGGTCCCAGACGAGCTGGCCACCTGCATCAGATTGAGCACCCTAGTCGTGTTGTCCCTTGCCTCCCTGTCTGCCATAAACCCCACCTGGTCTAAATGTACTATGTTTGGCATATATTTTGTTAATCTTGTAGCAAGTATCTTAGTATATATTTTTAGATCCACATTTAGGAGAGATATCGGTCTATAGCTCCCACACTGCGATGGGTCTTTCCCTTCTTTTAAGATCAATGAGATATGGGCTGTCAGGGTATCTCTAGCCCAGATCTCATTTGCATCGACCCCATTGTATAGTCTTCCCAGATATGGACCCAGTATGTGAAATAACGTATGGTAATATTGGTTTGATAACCCGTCCGGGCCCGGAGCTTTCCCCTGTCTCATTGATCTCAAAGCTTGCTGGATTTCTTCCTGCGTGATGTCTGTCTCCATAGCTAAACATGCCTCCTGAGGTAATACTGGTAGACCAGATTGTGACAGGTAATTTTCTATCTCTTGCTCGATATTCTCATCTTCCGTCAGATTATATAGGGTCGAGAAGAAAGATTCAAATTCCCCTGCTATCTGTCCCGGGAGTGCTTTCCTTTCCCCCCCTGGCGCCACTATATAAGGTATATATGACCTCCCCTTCTGATCCCGCACTGTCTTTGCTAACATTTTCCCACATTTATTTGCCGATTCGTATGAGAATCTTTGTGTTACTTGTAGTGCTGCTTTTGCCTTGTATTGGAGTAGATCTGTTATCTGTTTTCTGACTAGTATTAATTCTGCTAGTAAAGGTGCTGATGATTTCTGCTTATGATTCTTCTCTAGGTTCTTTAATTTCTCTAGTAGTGCCTTTAGGTTACTATTTCTTTCTCTTTTGATTCTAGCCCCATGCTTTATTAGTACCCCTCTCACTACCGATTTATGTGCTTCCCAGAGAGTACCTATCGTGCATTCTGCTTGGTCATTAATCTCAAAATAATTTTGTAGTTCCTTTACTACGTCCATTAAAACCTCCTGGTTTTGTAAAAGGCTTTCGTTTAGTCTCCAGAAACGTTGTTTATGTGAATTAATGGAGGTCAAGCTATAGATCATTGAAATTGGGGCATGGTCTGACCAACTGATGTTATCTATCCCTGTATTCCTAACCGCCTGGAGTTGGGCATGGGGGACCAGGAAGAAGTCAATCCTGGAGTAGCTTTTATGAGGATTTGAGTAGAATGAAAATTCTTTCTCAGAAGGGTGTTGGAGTCGCCAGATGTCTATTAGCTGTTCTCTATGTAAGATTTTTACCACTCTTCTTCCTATTCCCTGTGGGGTTGCTGATAGCCCATTGGAAGTATCCACTACTGGTGTCAGGGTGATATTAAAGTCCCCCCCCAAAAGTAGTTGGCCTTCTGCAAATTCCCTCAAATCCGATAGTGTTCTGGCAATAAACTTATCCTGCTGGGTATTCGGTACATATAATGTTGCCAATGTAACTTGTATATCTCCTATTTTACCCTTTAGAAACAAAAATCTGCCATTTACATCAATTTTACTTTCTTGATATGTCCATGGTATACTATTAGCGATCAATATCGATACACCCCGAGATTTACTTTGCATATTGGTTGAATGATATACATACGGGAAGGCTCCACTATTGAGGTATGGTAATTTATTTGTCTTAAAGTGCGTTTCTTGAATGAAAGCTATGCTTGTTTTGAGACGTTTTAATTCCATCAATAGAATTTGTCTCTTTTCTGGGATATTTAATCCCTTCACATTAAGGGAGATGAGTTTTACGCCGTCCATCCCCGGGAGGGTGGGAGGACAGGAGGAGAGCAAGAAAAGCATACCGAGAAAGAAAAGGGAAAAAAAAAAAAAAAAAAAAACCCAGATACCCAAATATATTCCTCTTCCCCTAACTAATCCCCCTGAGTCAACGGCGAGGACCAAGGTTCGTCCCCGCTGGTCCCTCAGTGGGAAGAATATCTATTCTTTTTTTTTTACACACGGCATTTTGCTGCCATTTGTGTGTTTACCTAAATGGGGAAGTGAGCGGAAGAGGCCAATGAGTAAATCCCCTCGCCGCTTCTCCCCCCCCGCCCTTAAATTTCATTTTTCGCCCCTTTTATCTGTCATATCCCCGATGTACTCCCAGGATCTTAATTGCTCATACCAGTCCACTTTTCCTCAAGTTTCTCTCCTCCTCTTCCTTTCCTCTCGCCCCGAGAGAGAAAAAAAAAAAAAAAAAGAAATTCCCATATCCCTCCTAACCACTCCTCTAGTGTATTCAAGTACATCCACAATCAAACTCAAATTTACACTGTTAAGTTTATACTTTTATACAGCAGTACCCCCTCTCTCCCGTTCCCCCTGAAAGAGAGGTAGGGGCAGGATATTGACTCTTTAGTTTCAATGGTCCCCAAAAAGAAAAAAAAAAAAAAAAAAAAATGGGGGTGGGGAGGGAGTCCATATCCCTTCTATCCAATCTTCTAATATGTTCAAATACATCTACAATAAAACTCAAATTTGCATCGTTAAATTTATACTTTTATACAGCAATATCCCAGCACTCGCTCCATATGGTGGGGGGGGGGGGGAACCCACCTCCCTTCTATACAATCTTCTAATATGCTCCAATAAATCTACAATAAGACTCAAGTTTACATTGTTAAATTTGTACTTTCACCCCCTTCTCTCCCATTCCCCTAAAAAAAAAAAAAAAAAAAAAAAGAGGTGAGCAGGCTACTGGCTCTTTAGTTTCCTCGGTCCCCACATAGAGGAGGGAGGGAAGAAAAAAAAAAAAAAAAACCTCTTGCCCATGAGTGTATAAATCAACAACACCATCCTTATTGTAAGTGGCAACGCAAAAAAAAGAAACCCCGAAACCCGTGTCGCTATGAAGAGAAGGGGGGAAAAAAAAAAAAAACACCCCTTCATTTACATATCGTGAGAAAAAAAAAACCCGTGTCTTATGCACAATTTATTGTGAGAAAAAAAAAAAAAAAAAAAAAGGAACCAAAGAGAACCACCCCGTGATTCAGGGGGAAGAAAAAAAAAAAAACAAAAAGATCCCCTTCGTTACGTACTATGAACCCCAAAAAAAAAAAAAAAAAAACCCCTTTTACTAGTATTACTATTAGTGTTATTATGTGTAGGAAGAAAAAAAAAAAAAAAAAAAAAAAAATACCCTCTGCTCTATTACCACCCCTTATTCCTTGACTCTCCCCAAAACCTCTCTACTCCCACCCAACATTGTGGGCACTTCCATCAGCTACAGTGCATCATATGTCCACCTCTGAAAAAAAAAAAAAAAAAAAACGTTTTTTTTTAAAAAATCACAAAAAAAGCAAAAAGTTTTTCCTTTCTTTGTCCGTGCGTCACTAGGACAGAGGAAGAGAGAAAAAAAAAAAAAAAAGGAAAGGGGGGGAATCTTCCAGCCCCCCCTCCTCTCCTCGCTTCCACTTCTCATTTATTCTCTTCATTTTCTTCCTAAAGACTGGATTTCTGTATATCGATGATCCCCTCCTCTGTTATTCACCCCGAGGGGTCCCATCCAATTAGGGATATCTATGGGTTCCGTGCCCAGAAATGTAAACAGTGCATATTTCTCCTGTATTCTCCGCAGGGTAAAGTAATGTCCACTCCTACAAAATGTTATGGAGAAGGGAAATCCCCACCTATAAGTACAACCTTGCCTCCTGGCTAGGTCTAGTAGTGGCCTTAACAAAGCTCGTCGTTGTAGAGTCGCTTTAGCGATATCCGAAAAAAATTTTATGGGTGTCCCTTCATAATCCAGCTCTTTCATGCCCCAGGCCAGTCTCAGAATGGATTCTTTGTGTACATAACTATAAAGCTTACATATCACATCCCTCGGGTTGTCTTCCGATCTTCTAGGGCCGGACACCCTATGTATCCTCTCTACCTCCAGCTGTGCCGGGAATTTATCCCCCATAATTTTTTTAAACACCTGCTTAGATACATCTATAAGCTGTTCCTGCTTTACCGTCTCTGGTAAGCCCCGAATCCTCAGATTGTTTCGGCGACTACGATTTTCGAGATCTTCAAGTTGTATATAAATAATTCCTTCACTTTCCTCCTGTAAATCTCTTGCATGTTCCAATACCGTTACCCGGTCTTTAATTAAAGCTATTGTTGTTTCATCCTCTGCTACCCGGTTAGCCAACACCTGTATCTCCTTTCTCACCAACTGCATCTCCCTGCGGTGCGTTTCCTCCACTCGTTCAATAATTTGTTCCATATCCATTTTAGTGGGTAATGCACTCAGGATGGCTTTTAGTTCGGCTGTCTGGGTTGCAATTTGGGGGTTTACTAGGGGGCTCAAATCTCCTCTTTGACTCCCGTCCTGCCCCACCAGACTGGATTCTCCTGAAGGTGAGGTGACCCGAGAATCGGTCATATCACTAGTCTCTAGGTCAGTCTGTATCTCCTCCCTCCTCTCTGCCATCTCACCTTCCCTGGTTGTTTTTTTTGATAAGAACCGCCTTATTTCTCCCTCTGCTTTATTGTTTACCGGCTCTTTTCCCAAGCTTTTTCTTCCCTTGCGCCTTTTCGACAATGTCATATTATCTATGAGACACTGATGGGTTTTCCTTGAATACAATCTGAACCACACTTCTAGCAGGCTCCTCTTTCTTACTTTGCTGCCGGGTAAGGACTTAACTGCTAGTGAACCTCCAGCAGGTTTTATTTATAGGATAAAGTGTCTGCTCACCTTCTTCCAAGGTTTACCTCCTCGATGCTCCTGCCATACAGCGTCTCGGCGTTGCCTTCCCTGGAGGTTCCCGTGTGTCTCCGCCTAACCTCCCACAGAGCGGAAGGTGAGCAATCTCCTTAGCAGACTGTCACTGGTCCCCTCGGTCCTGCTGCAGGCAGTGCTTTTTCTCTCAAGAGCGGTGGGTGAACAACCTCCTTGGCGGTCCGTCACTGACCCCGCCGGTTCTACTGTCTGCCGAGCTCTCTCTCTCAAGAGCGGTAGTTACACACACTCCTTGGCGGTCCGTCACTGGCCCCGCCGATCCTGCTGCATACGGTGCTCTCCCTCTCCGGACAAGTGATTGAGGGCTGATCCGACCGTGTCACCGTCGACCCCCCGCGCGCTCCACGTGTAGGGCGTCTCTAAGCTACTTAGCTCTGATGCTCATTCGGACGGGGGAGAGAGCGCGAAGCTAGGGAGTTCACGGAGCTCTCACTCCCATGACCGCTTCCGACCACGCCCCCTAACGCGACTTTTACCGCGACTTCAGCGCGACTTCAGTGCGACTTGTGAATTTTTTTACACGACTTGTATGATAGACGACTTTGAACGACTTTGTATTTGGCCAATCAGAATATGAAAAAAGTGTCCCTGTGAAGTTTCATCTCTGTAGCATGTCCAGACCCAGAAAAAAAAAGAGCATTCCATTTGAAAGCCTCTGTAGGGCACGGCCCCACTCGCCGGGACTCATATCCCTCCTATATGCCTCCATTATTGCCTGCGATACACCCCCTTTCACGGTCTATCACTCTAACTGGGAACTAGAATTGGGGGGCGGGTTGGACAGGGAAGACTGGCGGCACATGACGGCGGCTCTCTCTAAGTGTTCCCGAAATGTCTTGATTCTGGAAAATGCTTATAAGGTATTTTACCGATTGTACTATACTCCGGCTAGACTGGCTAAATTTATACCCGCATATTCCCCCCTGTGCTTCCGGGGATGCGCTCAGGAGGGGACCATGGCACATATTTGGTGGACATGTCCCAAGGTGCGCAGACTGTGGATTAGGATTTATGCCTTGCTCCGTAATATTTTTCAAGTCACCCTGAAGAAGGACCCGTATGAGGCACTCTTGTGTAAACCTATACCTGACTTGACTCGTACACAACGTCAGTTAGCTCAGCATTTGTTTACAACTACGAAATTGACCATTGCCCGATCTTGGAAGACCCCGTTGCTTAGTTTTGAGGCGGTCAAGAACCGTATGAATGATATTCTCATTAATGAAAAGTTGACTGCGATAGTTTCTGATTCCCACGCTAAGTTTCTTAAGGTGTGGGATCCCTGGATCTCGACCGTTGCCCCTTCCAGATTCCAGACCACCCTTCTCTCTCTTTAAATGCCTCCTGGGCGCACGCCCCACAGGACTCGTTCCCCCCCTTTCTTTTTCCCACCCTTCTTTAGTCTTCCTCCATTGTCGTTTCTCTCTTTGTTTGTCCTACTTTCTCACTCCTTCTTTCTCTCTTTCCTTTGTCTTTTAATGTTGTTTTTTTTTTCCTCGCTTGGTATTCTCAGGCCCAGCCTCTGTTTGCTCATTGGAACGTAATAGAACTTTTCCTTTTGATAGTCTTCCTGTATTGTGAAACAATAGGGGACTTTAGGTCCCTATATATGCATTTCCGCTTGTTGATACTCATTATTTGGTCCGTGATGTTTCCCGGTTGGCTCACGCCCTATGTCTGTATCATGTTTTGCTGCTATCTTTTCCCCTACGTTCCATTTTCTTTTATCTAATTGTACACGTATACCATGTTTTTGATGTATGTTTATGCCTCTTCTCAAAATAAAAACTTTTGTACAAGAAAAAAAAGAGCATTTTTCTTATAATTTTTTTTATTAGAACAGGAATATGGCTTCTCTCCATCTGGCCTTTTTTCTTGCAGGCATTTATCGGGCATTTTTGGAGGCAGGCATGACTTTTTTTTGGATTTAGTGTCTGGGGGATCCAAAAAGTGTCCCTGTGAAGTTTCATCTCTATAGCATGTCCGGAACCAGAAAAAAAAAGTATTATTCTTATACTTTTTATTAGAACAGGAATATGGCTTCTCTCCACCTGGCCGTTTTTCTTGCAGGCATTTATCGGGCATTTTTGGAGGCAGGCATGACTTTTTTTGGATTTAGTGTCTGGGGGGTCCAAAAAGTGTCCCTGTGAAGTTTCATCTCTATAGCATGTCGAGAACCAGAAAAAAAAGCATTTTTCTTATAATTTTTATTAGAACAGGAATATGGCTCCTCTCCACCTGGCCGTTTTTCTTGCAGGCATTTATCAGGCATTTTTGGAGGCAGGCATGACTTTTTTTGGATTTAGTGTCTGGGGGGTCCAAAAAGTGTCCCTGTGAAGTTTCATCTCTGTAGCATGTCCAGAACCAGAAAAAAAAGCATTTTTCTTATAATTTTTATTAGAACAGGAATATGGCTCCTCTCCACCTGGCCGTTTTTCTTGCTGGCATTTATCGGGAATATATATAAGGAGTGGAAAACTCAAATGCAATATACTCAAATGAACATCAAATAGTGAATGATCTGCTAAATCATGATCTAAGTGCTCATATAAATCACAAGTGACTAGCTGTCGATGATGCAAAAATAATAAGCAATATATGAATGTGCAAATAGCGATACTAAAAGTGAGCAATTCAAAAAAGTGCAGCAGTGCCCAAATTGAAAGTGCAAAAAATGTCCACAAAATCACTCTTAAATAACTGACAGTCCCATATAATAATTAAAGTGCAAAGTGCCAAACAATAGTGGTATCTTCCAGTGCGACCTAAAGGTGAGGTTACACTTCCAAACACAGTAAGGTGAGTGTGTCCCGGTGAGCTCACGAATCCAACACGAGTGCAGTGGCCGCTCACCTCCCCAACACTCAAAAAGAGCGTTTAGGTATATGGAGGTCTCCTGGAGAAAGCTACGGGTGTTCGTAGCGCAAAGCGTCAGAGACAAGCTGTATTGACGTCACTTCCGGTCGTCGGCTGAGACCGGAAGCTTCGGATCTCACCGCATCAGTGGATGCACTGGGAGACTGTCTGCACGTTTTTGATCTTCCTAATTGTAAGTAGTTTGTACTTTGGCATTAATAAAGTATACCCGGCATACTGCACCATGAGAGTCTCTCTTGTTTGAGCACTAGACACAGGGATGAAGTGTTATCTGCGTGGACCAAGTTTAAACCATCTGATCCATAACAGCGGGAGGATAGTATATATATATCGGAAGATTGAGGAGAGGAGCCTGGAGACATATACCTAAACGCTCTTTTTGAGTGTTGTGGAGGTGAGCGGCCACTGCACTCGGTGTTGGATTCGTGAGCTCACCGGGACACACTCACCTTACTGTGTTTGGAAGTGTAACCTCACCTTTAGATCGCACTGGAAGATACCACTATTGTTTGGCACTTTGCACTTTAATTATTATATGGGACTGTCAGTTATTTAAGAGTGATTTTGTGGACTTTTTTTGCACTTTCAATTTGGGCACTGCTGCACTTTTTTGAATTGCTCACTTTTAGTATCGCTATTTGCACATTCATATATTGCTTATTATTTTTGCTTCACCGACTGCTAGTCACTTGTGATTTATATGAGCACTTAGATCATGATTTAGCAGATCATTCACTATTTGATGTTCATTTGAGTATATTGCATTTGAGTTTTCCACTCCTTACATATATTTTTTTTCTTCTTTTTACCATTTTTGTTTGTGATTCACCTATATATGTATACATATTTACCTATCACCTGATCATCGTTAGCTGTTGGTGACCATCCGACATTGTTTACTGAAGATAGAGGGAGTGGTCCCCCTCACTCAAAGTGAACATCAACACGTGTGTAATAAAATATAACGCAACGTTCATGCATTGTGGTATGAATGAGCCATCCGTATGTTTGTGCACCAGGGGCGCAGAGGAGAAACATCCAGACCTTTGTCTTCTGCTCTTTGTGCATGTATCCCTGATCACATACCGCCAGTACTGCGTCCAGACACAGCGAATTTCAACCTGTTGTACAATCTGATAGACAGCAGGGGCAGTGGCTGTGACTGTACCCAACAGGAGAATAAAAACGCTGTTAATGGATACTTGATGTAGAACCCTCCTAGGTAGGTGCTAGAAGAGAGCATAGTTTTTGGGTCTTTCTGCTTACCAGGAAGATTGCCAGGTAAATTTATAGTGCTCTCTGCCTACCAGGGAGCAGGATCCATTGGTCTCCTGGTCATAATGCTCGAGTGCAGCTCAGCTTGTCTAAATGTTTCACACTGGTCCAATAGGAAGGCATATTGGACAGTGGGAGGAAACCTGACAAGTGAGGGCACAGGCATTGTTACAGCCCTGGTGTTTGGCAGAGGAAAGTGCCTTGGTTCATGCTGGGTGACTGTATAAATGCCAGGGGCACATGTGCTTAGGGTCTTCGGCTGGAGAGCGGGGTCCCAGAGGGATGGAGCGGCTGCCCCTCCTCTGTAGAAGCTGCCATGGGGCCTTGGGTGGTCGACCTGAGGGCCTGAAGTTAGAGAGGAGCTGAACCCAGATGTCCTGCAGAACTGACTGGAAGGGAGACACTGGAAAGGATCTGAATCTGCCTAAAAGGAGTACAGATCTGTGTCAAGCTTTGCTTGACTTTAATTTCAAAGCACCCTTACCTTTAAAGCTTGCTGGCGTGGACAGAGCTAGAGTGTCAAACATTCAGTAGTATTTGGCCCTCCTACCAACTTCAGGTAAGCCGCTTATTAGACTTAGTTATGGCATCCCACCACCTGCCTACCACCTTTAGAGGTGATGCCACTGCTCATGCTGTCTTGATGTTTCCCACTGATCCAATAGCTATGGAGTATATTGGACAGAGGGTGGAAACCTAGCAGATGAGAGCATGGATGTCTGTACAGCCCTGGCCGAATAGAAAGAAATGTGCCCCAAGGCATGCTGGGTACCGGTATTTATATCTGAGGAGCACATGGGCTTTGTGGTCCAGTCTATCTCTAGAGAGAGAGGTCCAGGTGGGGGGGGGGGCCTGCTGCCTCTCCCCAGCACAGGTTGCCATGCGGCCTCAGGTGGTTGACCTGAGGGCCTGAAATATTGAAGTTGCATCCCATGGTCCTTTTGAGAGCTAACTGAGGGAGGATGTCCCCGGATCCGGTCTAGTACTACCGAGGAAGGCTGCCGTGTGTGCTTTAAGAGCCTTGCGAGTACAGACATCCCACAGGGGATCCCAGAGACTTGGACTGTTAGATCCCCCTCTGAGTTCTAGAAGTCAGTAACAGGAGACACAGGCTAGTGTCTTGAGGAAGAAAAGGTCACTGAGTTCCTTCAGCTACAAAGGGACTTGTTCAACTCATATATGCACTGTATGATCCTGCAGATGATCTGCTGTACAGTTCTATTGAGAGAGAGTTGTCCTCACCTGTGAATAATTAATTTGGAGTATCCTACTGAATCCCTTCTCCTTGTCAAGTTCTCCAAATAAAGGATAAAAACAAATCCCCATGACCGGTCATTGAAGATAACAAGCAGAAGAGTGTGTGCACTGGACTGTGAAAATACCCTATATCTGGCTGTGGAGCATGGCCACCATCAGAAATTTTGGGGCCCCTTACACAGCTATAGGCCTGTGCCCCTCTGTCTGGACCTGACCACCAACATTTTGCAGGGCCCGCCCTCTGGCCGTCCCACTGAATCCACCCGCTGGCCATTCCAGTTAGTCCTTCAGTGCACCCACTTCTATTTTAACACTCTTACAACTTAAGATATATGAAAATGAATCCAAGCCAGCCAAGAGACTTCCCAATATATTAAGCAAAGAGACATCCCAATCCAGCAAAGAGATGGCCTCATATATTCAGCAAAGAGACAGCCGCAAATATTCAGCAAAGAGACATCCCAATCCAGTAAAGAGACGGCCTCATATATTCAGCAAAGAGACATTACAATCCAACAAAGAGACAGCCTCATATATTCAGCAAAGAGACATTACAATCCAACAAAGAGACAGCCTCATATATTCAGCAAAGAGACGGCCTCATATATTCAAAAAAGAGACACATCCCAATCTAGTAAAGAGACGGCCTCATATATTTAGCAAAGCGACATCCCGATCCAACAAAAAGACAGCCTCATATTTTCAGCAAAGAGACAGCGCAATCCAGCAAAGAGGCATCCCTTCCGCTGCATCAGCTTCCTCTGCAGCCACCCTCTTTTAGCAATTGCTAGTTACTACAGCAGCAACAACTCAGTCTCATTGGTTGGGGCCTGGGCGGCCGGGCCCCTTGAAATGGCCGGGCCCCCTACATGTGTATGGGCTTTTCCCCCCTGATGGCTGCCCTGCTGTGGAGTAATCAGTGGGAGGCCCGGGCAAACCAATATCCTAACAGCTCATGTGGGGGTAGAGCTACACGTGCGTTGAGGCATGCTGCATTAGGCAGTCTAGTTTTTAGTTTTTTGCACTTGTATCTGGAGAATTACCTCTGTACTAATGCCATAGCTTCAAGCAGGCTCTCCTGTTCCTCTTTCCACCCCAATTATCCTTTTTGTATGATGGATAGACCCATAGGTGTGCACACAGGATTTGCCAGATGGGCCTGGGCACACCCTAATTACCTAGTGCGCATTAGCATTATGGCTCTATTTGGCAGCAGGGAGATAGGAAAGATTTCCTTCTTACCGGCGTACGCACTTCTCTTTCACTGTGCCTGCAGGGAGATCAATGTGCCAGGGCCAAGCAGTGCCCTCCCTCATTGCAAGGGTTAAATGCTCCTTATTTCTAGGAGCTAGAGCAGGGGTCTCCAAACTTTTCAGTACGAGGGCCACCTCATATAATTTACAAATATTAAGGGTCCAAAAAAAAAATCAGTTTTATATATTGTAACCTGGGGTAGCTCTGGAATGACCGCCAGCCAGTTCGGTGAAAGCAAAACAGTTCATTTATTTTAAGGACTGCTTACTTCAGCCAAAGTAAACAAACTGTCCAAATCCTGGTATTGGCAATCAAGCAGCAGGCTCACCGATAGTCTTTGGTAGCATACAGGGGTTAGGCTCCTACAAAGTAAGGGTGCCAGGCAGGCCACACAGGGGGGTTAGCAGCCCGTGTCTCAGCTTGTCTGAGAGCTTCCACTTGCAACACAGCTAGCAAATCTCTCTCTTCCAATCACTTCCTTGACACAGGTGCTGATTTTCCTCTGCTGTCTTTAAAGCCTCCCTCACCTGGGACTTAACCCTTTTGGGACCAAAGTCCTGGTAGTCAGGGTTTGAAGGCCCCCCCCCAACCCCCAAGTCTCTTTGAACGTTCAAAATCCTGGGTCCCTGATATAAACTTAGCAATCCAGAGAGTCCTGGAAGTCAGTCCTCTCCAGTCAAACTTAACCTGGGACACCCTACATGAGAACCCCTGAGTACCACAAAAGCTCTGCAACTGTCCCCATTAAAAGGACCACAACTCAAATATCGGGGGAATGTACCTGCCAATATGTACCAGGACATACTTCTGGTGTCCTGCACATATCCCCCCTCTGCCTCGACGTGGAGGTGTCAGAGACAATGTGGGACACCCTACAGTGTACCCTAGAGAGGGCATCCACATTCTGGTGTTGCTGGTCTGTGTTCAACTACAAATTTGAACTCTTGCAACGCCAAAAACCACCTGGTAACTCTTGTGTTTATTCTGTCTCATCCAGGTTAATGGGGCATGGTCTGACACTATGCGAAACTTCTTACAGAGGAGAAAATAGCATAGCGAGTCCAGAGCCGACTTAATGGCCGGGCAATTCTGCTCCACCACAGCGCAATTTCTCTCGGCGGCTGTGAATTTTCTACTCAGAAACACTATGGGGCGTTCCTTCCCATTGACCACTTGGGACAGAACAGCTCCTAAGCCTTCACTGGAGGCATCTGTTTGATCAACAAATTCTCTTGAGAAATCCAGAGCAACCAGCACTGGATACTGACACAAGTCTGTTTTAAGCTCCTGGAAAGCCTTTTCAGCCTTGTCATTCCATTTCAAAATAACTGACTTTTTACCCTTTGTCTGGTCTGTGAGAGGTAGAGCAATAGTGGCGAAGTTTGGGTCAAACCTGCAGTAGTACCCCACGATGCCCAAAAAAGCTTGCATCTGTTTCTTCATGACTGGGCTGGGCCAGGCCCTGGATAGCCTCTGCTTTGTTCATCTGTGGCTTCACCAACACTCTACCTACAATTTAACCCAAGTACTTGGTTTCTTCCATGTCAATGACAAACTTTTCTGGGTTTACAGTAAATCCTTCTTTCTTTAGAGAGTCCAAGACTGCCTGCACTCGGGGAAGATGGGATTCCCAGTCAGTAGTAAAGATGACAATGTCATCTAAATACACTGAAGTTTTTTCTGATGTGGGCGTAGGGTTTTATCCAGAGCTGTTTGGAAGGTAGTTGGAGCGAAATGCAAGCCGAACGGCATTCTTTTATACTGGAAAAAGCCATCTGGGGTAGAAAAGGCAGTCTTCTCTCCAGCTTCCTTAGTTAAAGGTATTTGCCAGTGGCCTTTGGTGAGGTCTAAGGTGGTGATGTATCAGGCTGATCCCAACCTCTCTATCAGTTCATCTACTTGGGGCATTGGATATGCATCGAACTTTACCATCTTGTTACACAACCCTTTTAAGCATTGACTTGAGAGTTTTATTGAACCCCTCTACCAGTCCATCTGTCAGTGGATGATAGGCCGATGTGCGCAGCTGTTTGATTTGAACAACTTGCATAGATCTGCCATCACCCGAGACATGAATGGGGTGCCCTGGTCTGTCAAGATTTCGTTTGGGAACCCTGTCCTAGAGAACATATTAAACAATTCCCTGGCAATTGTTTTTGAAGTAGTCTGTCTTAGGGGGACTGCCTCTGGATACCTGATGGCATAATCGAGTACCACGAGGATGTATTGGTGGCCTGAGCCCATTTCACCGATTTCACCAAAGGGCCCACAAAATCCATTGCAATGCGCTCAAATGGTACCTCGATAATGGGCAACGGCACCAATGGGTTCCTCAAGTGGGGCATTGGCACGGTCAGCTGGCAAGTGGTACATAAACTGCAATAACATCTCACCTCTGCTGTCACTCCCGGCCAGTATAACTGGTCTGTTATTCGTGTCTTGGTCTTGTCAGCCCCCAGGTGACTCCCCAATGTGTCATAGTGGGCTAGGTTGAGCACCATGCGTCTGAAAGGCTGGGGAACCAGTAACTGGTCGACCACTTCTCCCCTAACCTCAGTAGCCCGGTATAGCAGCTCACCAATGACCACAAAGCGGGGAAACCTTTTTTCGGCCTCAGGTATTTGGGACACCCCATTAACTACAGTAACCTGTTCCCAGGCATTTTTCAGTGTGGGATACCTCTTTTGGGCAGAAGAAAATGCACCCTGTGACACCTCGAGATCAGGATGGGCAAGACTAGAGGAGTTTTCTCCCTCGTCCTCCTCTGACATAAACTGCAGAGGGGAGGCTTCCTCTATGTTCTCCCCAGTCATGACCTGCATAAGAGTGAGTCCCCCCCCCCCAGGGGTCCCTTTAGCTGGGGGACCATCTGTCAAGGGTCCCTTTAGCTGGGGGACCATCTGCTCCAGATGCAACTCTATCATTGTTGGCGTCCAGCACCGTAAAGGGAACAGAGCAGTCCAGCTGTCCTGATAGTCCTTGGTTCACGTAGTCCCAAAGTTTACACACACAGCTAGCAAGTCTCTCTTCCACTCACTTCCTTGACACAGGTGCTGATTTCCCTCTGCTGCCCTTCAAGCCTCCCTCACCTGGGACTTAACCCATTTGGGACCAAAGTCCTGGTAGTCAGGGTTTAAAGGCCCCCCCAAGTCTCTTTGAACCTTTGAAAACCCGGGTCCCTGATATAAACTTAGCAATTCAGGCGGTCTTGGAAGTCAGTCCTCTCCAGCCAAACTTAACCCAGGACACCTCACCCTGCATGGGTGAGACCCCCTGAGTACCACAAAAGCTCTGCAACTGTCCCCATTAAAGGAAACACAACTCAAATACCGGGGAAATGTACCTGTCATCCAAGACACAGTTCCAGTGTCCTGTACAATATCAATAAATTAAGTTTAAATAGATTATTAAATGTAAATTGGAGTTTTTTTTTTTTGTAACCAAAATGATATGATTTAGGACAACAGAAAAAAATTGCAGTAAAACAAAGCAATTAAACTTGGGTCGATCAGAGTCTCCATCAGAGCCTCCTTACATTAGAGTCCTCATCAAAGTCCCACTTACAATGGAGTCCCTCTTACATCAGAGTATCCCTTATATCAAAGTCCCCCTTACACGAGAGTCTCCGTCAGGGTCCCCATTTACATCAGAGGGCTGGATAAAATCTTCCAATGGACCAGATTTGTCCTAGTTTGGAGAGCCTTAGTCTAGAGAAGCACATTATTACTTACACTTTCCCCTGTGCCAGCCTGCTTTGGGATTTTCCTCTTCTCCCTGAAGCTCTGGTCTGTGTGTGGGGGGGGGGGGGGGGGGGGGGAGGTCTCTTGGCATCATCATGTACATTACAGGACTTTTAACTCCTGTTGGGAGGGCAAACGTGGGACTGGAGCCCTGAGAAGCTTAGAGAACAGGTTGCGCTGTTGGAGGGACCCTACTGGGGTGTGCAATAAGGTATTCCTCTATATTCTTGAGCTCAAGACATAATGTGGAGGGTAATGACTGACAGCAAGGGACTGACTTTCTCTCTTGGCACGAGATTCAGAGCTGAAAACAGGGGGACTACCGTTCTCTTGAGACAGATTACTGGCCTACTCCTGCCGGACTCTGCCCATCAATTTAGCACAGCGGGGATGTGGATCGCTACACTGCATCACCTTCGCTGCATCGGGACTGTCACTGTACGGCCGCCACACAGGTATCTCTGCTCACTGCGCTGGCAGGCCATCAGGCCGTCAGGTGGTAATTCTGAACGCTATTCCTAGGAGGTCATTCTATCCATAGTATTGGTGAGGGGGCAGATGCTCAACATCTCTCTGTCATCAATTTAGGGACACTGAATGCAGACACCTTTACACCTCAATACCAGGAGACCTTTTGCTTTGAGAAATATCACAGCCCATCTGTTTAACAGAAGACAGCAGATTCCCTTATCACCAAAAAGACTCATGCATCACTCTAGTTACTATTCTAGTTAAAATAACCCCTTTTTTTCCATTGAGCTGAGTCAGAGAGTCCGGCTGATGATGTCACAACCTCTGACTCAGCCAATCAGAGGAGGCTTTGTATTCATTAATAGAATACATTGCTTGCTGTGATTGGCTGAGCACCGCAGTTAAAGACAAGACCAGTGATGGTGAACTTTGGCACCCCAGATGTTTTAAAACTACATCTCCCATCATGCAAATGCTCTCTGCGGAGTAGTTGAGCATCATGGAAAATGTCGTTTCAAAACATCTGGGGTGCCAAGGTTTGCCATCACTGGACTAGACTGTAGATTAGTCTGTGTTCCGGGAGTCTCCACTCATACCCAGAACACAGTGCAATATACTGTATGTAGCTGCAGCTACATACAGTTTTGCTGCACATGCAGTGGACTGACAGCTTAGGGAGAGACAATTCTCAGTCTCAGACGAACTATGCAAATTAGTTCAAAAGCTGGAGTTCTCTTTTAATGACTGAAGTCCACTTGCCATATTTAATGTGAATATTTTACCACTGCTAAATAATTTGAATATTTGTATTAGAGCCTACTGTTATTACTTTGGTTGAGGTTGTGCACATTGATATCGTTATTTTGTGATCTACCTATTTTTGAGTAAAAGCTCTATAAGGTGTTACTGAAGAATTGTGTCTTTTGCATTTCTGTCGCTATTTCAAATATATCTGAACCCAGAGTGTCGGAGGATTTGGGAGGCTTTCAAGGTCAGGGCAACTATTGGGGACAAGTATCTTCAAGCGTTTTACATTTGGGGGCTCATCTGGGATGTGTCTCATGGCTGACCCTAGCAAGCAGAATTACCAGCCAAGGGATGAAGAACCGATGGCCACCACAGTCATGTGGGGCCAGGAACAAGGAGGCTAACTGAAACTGTGTACGGTGATCAAGATACTAGGGAGTGAATTAACAGAAAGGGAAGTCCGTCAGTTGGTGAAGAATCTGGTGCCAGATCAGAGGGTCTATCTCATCGAAATGGAAACAGAGTTTGCCATGTACTGTACCTAATTATTACTGGTGGAAGGGAACTATACCTGCTTGTTTGAAAAGGCACTGCATACGTTTGGCAGAAGGGGTTGAAGCCTGGGTGATCCCATTTCTGCCTCCTGGTGATTCGCTGGAGGACCACACATATGCAAGGTCGGAAAGTCTTGTGTCTGTGGATCCCAAACCACCACCAGCCCGGGTTTCCCCCACCTCTTTTTATACAGACAGGAGTAAGCTAGTTGAGAACCTAGTGAAGAATCGGATCTGCTTCTGTCAGTGAAGGATGATGTAAGCTTCGCTTTTTCTCAGGGCGGGTTCCAAGCTCCGCAGGAGAGAAGGAATTTGAGATTTGACTGGATCAGGCCACTCAGGCTTTGGAAGAGTGTAATGTTCCAGAGTTAATAAAGAGACAGAGGCTGAATGAGAGACTTAGAGGTCCAGCGGCTGAAGTGATACGCAGCCTGAGCATGGGAAAGCAGAATTGTGTGGCAATGGACCATATTAAAGCTTTATATATGTGTTCGGCCTAACTTCCAGAGCTTCTATACAGGTTTGAACGTACTCACCCGCGAAGGGGTGAGAGGCTGTCTAAATATATCACTCAAGTAGATAGGATAGTGCATCAGATTATTCTAAAGGAGGAAATTGACACTGCTGATAAAGTTTGTCTGGATCAAGTCCTTTAAGGTGCTGGACCTAATCACCCGATTGTGTTGAAACAATTACTCAAAAGGTCACAAGTAAGCCCTATTTACCCAGAGCTAGTACGAGAGGAGGAAGCTCTATTAGAGAAGAAGAATCAGGAACCAAACAAGTTGACAAAACCAACCTCCAAGAAGGTGAAAGTGTCGACAGGTGGTGCATGTAGATTTCACCGCCGAAGATAATGATGGGGAAACAGAAGAGAATGAATACTCAAACACTCTCTCAGAAATGAAGCAGCATTGGGTAAACCATATTGCATCCATAGTGCATGCCTACAACAGCACAATAAACTATGCCACTGGGCATACCCCTTACAGATTAATTTTTGGAAGAGAAGCTCAACTGCCATCGATCACACATCCCTAACCTCATACAAGGGGTATATTGACCGACTAAAAAAAAAATTTGAAGCAAGCTTACGAGAAGGCGAGGAAAACTGCTACCATTCGAGGACAAAGAAACAAAGGGAACTTTTACTTTAAGGTGAAAGTACAAGATCCACAGCCGGGGGTTCGTGGGCTGTTGCAGAACTTGGGAGTACCTGGGAAGCACATCCCTATATCGTCTGCAAGCAACTTCCTGGCTGCCAAATCAACAAATCCACCCTGAAGGAAAACAGGCCCACTGGAAATGTGGCATTGAAATGACTTGTTGCCTATTTCAGATACCATATGAGTGCTCCAGCTTTCTACCACTGAATCCATTGAACCGCCCAATCTTAGGCCTCAACCACGTTGGCTATTTCAGACTAAAGTCCACACAGTGGAAGAGGATGAAAGTGATGAAGAAGAGATGGTGACTGACGGGTTATGGCCACTGCTTCAGGAAAGTAACTATACCCCTCTTTCAGTTGGGAAAACACGCCACAAGACTTTAGAGCCTGAAGTGGCAGCTCCCCCCCACACCCGTAGATAACAATTAAAACTGAAGTAGCCAGTCCACCTACAAGGAGAGACAATGAGACTCCGTCTGGTTCTAATAGTAAAGACAGGGTGGCAAGGCGCAAAGTTGGAGACACTTCTGAGTATGACTCACATCTAGTTGTCACAGATACACACTGGGAACTGCAGGCTCAAGAGGTTGAATCCTGTCCAAACATCCATAATGAAGTTAATATGCCTACAACTAAGGAGTCAGAACTTAGTCAACGAGCCACTGATTTCTCTTCTCGGCCCAATGCAGATACCTCTGATCCAAGTCCTGGGCACACACATAAGGACTATTTGAGTTCCTGACTGAGACGAAACATTAACCCACCTAAGAGACTGACATATGATACACTGGGAGAACTTATTCCCACTACTCAGCGTTCAAGTAAAACGCCAGATCCAACTACCATGCATTGGGAAGAAGGTGACCTTGATTCACCCTCTGCCACTACTGTGTGGGCCAATGCCATTTCACTGGCCTGTCAACAGGGTAATTGTACGTTGACTGACGAGATATGTGTTTACAGTGGTTACAGTTGAACCCTGATGTTTGTAAATTGCTTGTAAAAATTAGTTATGGTTGTTATTTTGCCGCAGTTAATATTTCGATTTTACTACTGATTATTTAGTGATTTATAGCATAAAGAACTCTACTGCCTCTTTGGGGACCAAAGATTTTAAGTGGGGGGAGGATGTAGCCAAGGGCTGGTTATGTGATCGCTCTATTCAAAAGACACTTTCCAGTGGGACTATGAATAGACTTGTTCCCCTAGTGCCCAGCATTAGGACAGCTACATCATTTCCTGTTTGCATAGGTAACCCCCTTCTATCTGCCAGCAGAGGATCTTAGGACCTGTAGTCCTTCTGGCAATATACACTTTGTTCCTGAGTGCTAATCAACTACAACTACCAGTGAGTTGGCAAAGGAAAAGGAGGTTGGGAAAGCAAATATATTCTACAGCAAGGGACTGAATCAATCTCTTGCTGAGGGATTCAGAGCTGAATGCAGGGGGACTTCTGCTGCACATCAATTCAGCACAGTGGGGATGCCGATTGCCCCACTGGGATTGCATCAGCTTCAGACTGTCACTGTCCGGTCACCACACAGACATCTCTGCTCACCGTGCTGGCAGGCTGTCAGGCGTAATTCTGTAAATTCCTGCAAACAGCCAAGAGCCTGGCCAAGAACTCTGTTCTTAGGAGACCGTGCTATCCATAGGACTGGTAAGGGGGTGGATGTCCAACCTCCTTCTGGCATCATTCTAGGGACACTTAATGCAGACACCTTTGCAACTCAATACCAGGAGACCTTTGCTTTGAGCAGTATCACAGCCTGTTTAACTTTACTGAATTAACAGTATTCGCTAATGTTTATGGATGCCACCGTTGCTAGCAGAAGACAGCGGATTCCCTTGTCATCAAAGAGACTTCTGCATCACAGGACTCTAGTTACTATTCTAGTTAAAAGAACCCCATTTTCCATTTAAGGCTCTAACCACTCATTCTTTTTTTTTTTTTTATTTCCAGAGTTAACGCTGGGGGATCAGAGGGAGTTGACTGACCAATAAGTCTCCACTTCTCCCTCTTGAGGCCGGGGTTGCAGTTTAATGATTGAAGTCCACATGCCATTATTGTTGTAAACAACTTACTACTGCTAATTAATCAGAATCTTTTTATTAGAGCCTACTGTTATTCCTTTGGTTGAGGTTGTGCACATTGATATAGTTTTTTTTGGGTCTACCTGTTCTTGAGTAAAAGCTCTTTGGGGTATCACTAAGGAATTGTGTCTTTTGCATTTCTGTTACTATTTGAAACACACGCTTAAAAAAAAAAAAAATAAATAAATAAAGGAACACTTTGAAAACACTTGAGATCTCAAAGGGAAAAAAATATCATGCTGGATATCTATACTGATAACTGGGTAATGTGTTAGGAACGAAAGGATGCCACATCGTTTGATGGAAATGAAAATTATCAACCTACAGAGGGCTGAATTTAAACACACCCTGAAAATCAAAGTGAAAAAATGATGCAGCAGGCTAGTCCATTTTTCTGAAATTTCATTACAGCAACTCAAAATGGTACTCAGTAGTTTATATGGCCCCCACATGCTTGTATTCAAGCCTGACAACTTTGGGGCATGCTCCTAATGAGACGATGGATGGTGTCCTGGAGTATTTCCTCTCAGATCTGAACCAGGGCATCACTGAGCTCCTGAACAGACTGAGGTGCAACCTGGCAGTTTAGGATGGACCAAAATATAATGTCCTAGATATGTTCTATTGGATTTAGGTCAGGCGAGCGTGGGGGCCATTCAGTGGTATCAATTCCTTCTTCCTCGAGGAACTAGCTGCATACTCTCCCCACATGAGGCCAGGCATTGTCTTGCACCAGGAGGAACCCAGGACCCACTGCACCAGCATAGGGTCTGACAATGGTTCCAAGGATTTCATCCCGATGCCTATTGGCAAATAGGGTGCCATTGTCTAGCCTGTAGAGGTCTGTGCATCCCTCCATGGATATGCCTCCCCAGACCATCACTGACCCATCACCAAACGAGTTATGCTGAATCATGTTACAGGCAGCATAACATTCTCCACGGCCTCTCCAGACTTTTTCATGTCTGTCACATGTGCTCAGGGAAAACTTGCACTCTTCTGTGAAAAGCACAGGGCGCCTGCCAATTCTGGTGTTCAATGGCAAATGCCAATCAAGCTCCACGGTCCCGGGCAGTGAGCAGAGGGCCCACTAGAGGATGTCGGACCCTCAGGCCACCCTCATGAAGTCTGTTTCTGATTGTTTGGTCAAAGACATTCACACCAGTGGCCTGCTGGAGGTCATTTTGAAGGGTTCTAGCAGTGCTCATCCTGTTCCTCCTTGCACAAAGGAGCAGATACCGGTCATGCTGATGGGTTAAGGACCTTCTACGGCCCTGTCCAGCTCCTCTCCTAGAGTGCTACACTACACTAAATCTTATATACATATAATATACCCTTTATAAATTTACCTGCCCGTCTCCTGGAATCTCCTCCAAGCTCTTGAGACTGTGCTGGGAGACACAGCAAACCTTCTGGCAATGGCACATAATGATATGCCATCCTGGAGGATTTGGACTGCCTGTGTAACCTCTATAGGGTCCAGGTATCACCTCATGCTTACCAGTAGTGACACTGACCCTAGGCAAATGCAAAACTAGTGAAAAACAGTCAGGAAAGATGAGTAAGAAAAAAATTGTTAGTGGCCTCCACCTGTAAAAGAACTATTCCTGATTTGGAAGTCGTCTCATTGTTGTCCATCTGGTGCACCTGTTTTAATTTCATTAACACCAAAGCAGCTGAAACTGATTAACACCCCCTCTGCTACTTAACTGACCAGGTCAATATCCCAGGAGTTTACTTGACTTGATGCTATACTCCGATTAAAAAGTGTTCCTTTAATTTTTTTGAGCAGTGGTATGTCAGAACCTACAGTGTCAGAGGTGTCGGGAGGCTTGCAAGTTCAGGGCGACCATTGGGGATAAGCATCTTCAAGTGGCCCCTCTGGGGGTAGAGCTACACTACACTAAATCTTTTATAAATACAATGGCATTTGTTATTTTGAAAATCCAGAGTAAATGTATCATATGTCAGTCTCTTAGGTGGGGAATGTTGTACTGAAAAAAAAAATCACTTGTGGGTTTACCTAATCATTTTTTTGAGTATTAATTCTTCATGGTTCATGTAACAGGGCTGCTTGAGCCACTGTTCCTGAGGGGGATCTATCTTACACAGGACCCATGGTGATTATAATCGGTCTTGTCAGTCTTTACTACTTCTACACTTTGAACCCCTGGGCTGAAGACTTTGTTGGGCGGTCAGTTCGCAATGGGATCGCTCTGTGCGGCCGCCCCATCTCATGGGGGAACACTGGTCACACTGCTCTGCTTTGTGTACCCCCTCGGGATGTGCCACAGTGATTATTTGTTTTTACTATCTGGTCAATTCACCTATGTCTGATCCACCTGATATTCCCTGAGGAAGATTATTCTTAATTGAAACTCATTTGAAAGAATCAATAGTTATCTACACCTTCATGTGTACTAATGCACTTTTTTTTGGGTCACCCCCAATCAGATGACCATTAGATTACTGTGTCCAGACCAGACATCTTTGGTGTATAGATGTAACTTTTAATCTTGTGTATTAATAAAGCTTTCTTACTTCTTAACCATTTTGTTCCTAAAAATTCTTCTTTGGTGCCATAAAGTCCCATGACCCAACTGGGGTGTGGCAGGGACGCGTCCTTTGGCAACATACATGCACATAGCCAGCATAAAATCCCAGCATTTATGGGGCGTCCAGGGGCACAGGTGCAGCGTCCAGCTCATCTGCCAGCAGCCTATCAAAATCTATTGGCAGCTGAAATACGCCGTGGCTTGACACTATACCAAGTGGAGTTTGTTTTTATCGCTGTGTGCGTTCAGGGACATATACCCCAAACATAGAATTGCCTGGTGTGTGCAGTGGAGGAGACACTCTGGCTTGTCTCAGCAGTATTTGTTAGCTGTGGTCAGAAGGTTTATTGCTTGTGTTCCATCCACAAGCTCCATCTCTCCCAGGGATGAAGGGAGGGAGCAGATAAGCTCCTAGCCGCCAGTGTTTTCTGCAGAGCTGGAGATGTGGCCTATTTATCACATCCCCTCTGTAATAAAATTGTCATCATGTCTTCTCAGCCTCCACACTGCAGAGCCAGGCTGAGCTCCTCTACACCTCACACATTGGTGTCCTATTGCCAGCTAGATTGAAACGAATCGTGTCTATGCTGCAATTTAAATCGGAGATGTGTAGCGTTTAGGAATGGCAATTTTTTGGGAGCAGATATATGTCCATAACAATGTCTTATTGGACATCTGAAAAGTCCATCTATCTATCTATCTATCTATCTATCTATCTATCTATCTATCTATCTATCTATCTATCTATCTATCTATCTATCTATCATCCGTCTTGGATTGGGAAATTTATATACAGTTAAGTGGAACTCTAGGCAGATATAAAAGACACTTCTGTTACCATCACACAAGTATTGTTAAACCCTAAAATTCTAAGAGCAATTATAGGGGATTACCTGGGAACCTGCCTTGCCTGATGCTTCTTCCTTAAAAGCTTGCCTTTCTAATTCATTGATCTGGTTCAAATATCCCTGTTGCAGGTTCCTTAGCTGAGGAGGTTTAATTGCCTTGTGAGGTGCTATGGAGCCACCCTTACATGTGCTCTTTCAGGAGAGACATTGCCTGCACTGACATGCTCAGGCAGCAATAGAAAAATAGATGGGTCATGCATGCACAGTGGTGCTTGGACTAATGGGACATGTAGACCGAAGGAGGAGGATCAGGAATCATTTCTGTTCTGTTATCACAGTGCACTCTTCAACTGAAGAGGCTGTCCAGACCAAGTCGGAGGTTGCACTACTAAGCACATCAGATTTTAAGTCTTACTGCACTTTTTAAAGCAAAAAGTGTCCTTTGTTCAACTGGCCTATATACACCTGATCCTGAAGCGGAATCATTGGTGCTGGTACTAAGCATTTGCACGAGTATTGGATTTAGGCCCTGGCCTTAGACTAGTGTAGTAGAAACAACCAGACAGAAATGAGAATGAAGGTAATGCATCCTGTCTGAAGCCAAGAAATATTGTTAGAGTCGGTGCAGCGGGATTCAGGGGAATACCCATCTGGCCTATCCCTGACCTTAAGCCATAGGTCCAGGAATGCTTCTGATTCCTCTGATCAAACAAAGCAACTGCAACTGCAACTGTGGAGCGAGGAGCCAGAATCTTATCAACACAGTGAAGAACGACCACGTGTTTAAAAGACAGAACAAGGGAAAGCGCCTGAAGAATCTTCCTCAAAAGGCTTTTTTCTGAGGTTAGGCCCTAAGAGGACCTAACCTCAGAAGAAGTTCCCTTACCAGCCATCCGATGTAGAGGCTAAGTAAGCATGCCAGGAACTGCCTGGTCCATAGAGACAGACACAGCAATGCATGATACTCCTACAAAAAGGAGAGAGGTATGTCCACCCTTAGACCTCTTATTATCAGACAGAGGGTAGCTCTGTGAGGGACAAAGATGATTACCATCTCTATTATAGGTGACAGACAATATTTAAAGCTAAAACCTGACAAGACTAGACACAGCTGGATCTTGCAGGAATTGAGCCCCTCAGGATTCACAATGCTTACTCTCCTCATTGGAGGTCATCTTAGTGTCCCACAATGGGGGTGCCAGTGTAGTGTCCCCCTGACCTCCAGAGACGTGGTGGCGACCCCCAGAGACAGGAAGGGCTGACATTTCACCTCAAGGTGCTGATTCTTAGGCATAGTGGGTGTAGACAGCTGAAGAAAAGATGGGCGCCAATCACTTTTATGCTGAACAAAGGTGAGTTTATTGCTCACAATAACAAAATGTATGGAGAGAGGGTTAGGGCAGAGGACACCGAAAGTCAAATAAAGCAGCAGACTAGCAGATTTCCTAGACCAAATAATGGATTTTTAATTCATACTTACCTGTAAAATCAATTTCTTGAAGTACATCACGGGACACAGAGTCATAAATCACAACATATGGGACGTCCCAAAACAATGCATCTGAGGGGAGGGGGGACATAAAAAAATACCGCCATCTGACCCTATAGAGAAGGATTACACTGCCGCATGCAGCACACTGCAGCCAAAAGCAGACTCCTCCAGGGTCCCAACATCCACTCTATAGAAACGAGTGAACATATGAACCGATGACCAGGTCACGGCCTTGCAAATCTGAGCCATAGAGACTTGATGGCGATGTGCCCAAGAGGTACCTACTCTTCTGGTAGAATGTGTCTTTACAGGACAAGGTGGAACCTTTCCTACTAAACCATATGCCTGGGTAATAACCTGGCGAATCCAACAAGAAATCATAGATATAGATGCTGCCAACGCCTTTCTGGGGCCTTCTGGCAGCACAAACAAGATCTCGGTCTTACGAATCTGAGCTCTTTCCTGTAAATAAAACTTGCAAACATTACATCAAGAAAATGTAATAACTTTTCATCTTCTGAGTGAGGATCCTGAAAAAAAGAAGGTAGTATAATGTCCTGATTCAAATGAAAGGTGGACACTACCTTGGGCAAAAAATCTGGGTAAGGACGTAAAATCACCCTATCTTGATAAAATATCAAGAACGGCCCTTTACAAGAAAGAGCTGCTAGCTCCGTTTCCCTTCTAGCTGAAATTATCGCAATCAAAAAGACCAGTTTTCTGCTCAAAAGAACCAGTGGAACCTGCCCCAGAGGTTCAAAAGGCTGTTTTTGCAAAACTGCCAATACCAAATTTAGGTCCTAAGGACACAATGGTGGCTTCACTGGTGGAAGCAAATGCAATATTCCCCGGACGAAAGTTTGAACCAACGAATGGGAAGTGATAGGTTCCTGGAAAAAAGATAGAGCTGAAATCTGCCCTTTAATCGTGCTCAGGGCTAATTTCGTATCTCTCCCTGCTTGCAGGAATAATATAACTCTCCTGATAATATATGTGCGGGGATGCCATTTCCTGGCTTCGCACCATGCAAAGTAGGATTTCCAGACCCTGTAATAAATATTTCTAGAGACTGGCTTCCTGGCGTTTATCATTGTATGAACTGCAAGGCCAGATACACCCTGCTCTTCCAAGGTTAAGGCTTCAATAGCCAAGCCGTCAAATTTAGAGACTGTACAGCAGGGTGAAATATGGGACCTTGGGAGAGTAGGTCTGGATGCAGTAGAAGAGCCCAAGGCCTTGTCACTGCCAACCTTTGGATTTGTGCATACCAAATCCTCCTCGGCCAAGCCGGAGCTACCAGAATTACTGAATTCCCCTCCAGCTGGATCCTGCGCAACAAACGCAATATCAGCTGTACCAGAGGAAAGGCATAGATCGGGGAATACTCCTCCCAAGGAGCAGTGGTGTAGCATGGGTTGTCAGCACCCGGGGCAAGGCAAGTAATTTGCGCCCCCTAACCCACGGGATTTTAGCATTTGAGTCTCTTCCACTAGATTAGTTAAAGAAACCCTTACCCCCTAAGCACATGTACTGTTTGTTATGAAAACACTGATGTATTTAAAGTAAAATGCATCTAAATACAAGTTTGAATGACCAGCGTGCCCCCTTTCAATGCAGAGTGACCAGTGTGCCGTGCCCCCTTTCAATGCAGAATGACCAACGTACCCTCTTTCAATGCAGAGAGACCAGCGTGCCGTGCCCCCTTTTAATGCAGAATGACCAGCGTGCCCCCTTTCAATGCAGAGAGACCAGCGTGCCCCCTTTCAATGCAGAATGACCAGCGTGCCCCCTTTCAATGCAGAATGACCAGAGTGCCCCCTTTAAATGCAGAGACCAGCATGCCCCCTTTCAATGCAGAGAGACCAGCGTGCCCCCATTCAATGCTGAGAGACCAGCGTGCCCCCATTCAATGCAGAGTGACCAGCGTGCCCCCTTTCAATGCAGAGTGACCAGTGTGCCCCCTTTCAATGCAGAGTGACCAGCGTGCCCCCTTTCAATGCAGAATGACCAGCGTGCCCCCTTTCAATGCAGAGAGATCAGCGTGCCCCCTTTCAATGCAGAATGACCAGCGTGCCCCCTTTCAATGCAGAGAGACCAGCGAGCCCCCGTTCAATGCAGAATGACCAGCGTGCCCCCTTTCAATGCAGAGTGACCAGCGTGCCCCCTTTCAATGCAGAGTGACCAGTGTGCCCCCTTTCAATGCAGAGTGACCAGTGTGCCCCCTTTCAATGCAGAATGACCAGCGTGCCCCCTTTCAATGCAGAGAGATCAGCGTGCCCCCTTTCAATGCAGAATGACCAGCGTGCCCCCTTTCAATGCAGAGAGACCAGCGAGCCCCCGTTCAATGCAGAATGACCAGCGTGCCCCCTTTCAATGCAGAATGACCAGCGTGCCCCCTTTCATTGCAGAGAGACCAGCGTGCCCCCTTTCAATGCAGAATGACCAGCATGCCCCCTTTCATTGCAGAGAGACCAGCGTGCCCCCTTTCAATGCAGAATGACCAGCGTGCCCCCTTTCAATGCAGAGAGACCAGTGAGCCCCCGTTCAATGCAGAATGACCAGCGTGCCCCCGTTCAATGCAGAATGACCAGCGTGCCCCCTTTCAATGCAGAATGACCAGCGTGCCCCCTTTCCATGCAGAGAGACCAGCGAGCCCCCGTTCAATGCAGAATGACCAGCGTGCCCCCTTTCATTGCAGAGAGACCAGTGTGCCCCCTTTCAATGCAGAGTGACCAGTGTGCCCCCTTTCAATGCAGAATCACCAGCGTGCCCCCTTTCAATGCCGAGTGACCAGCTGTAAGATTCTGGTACCTTTGGTACCCTTAATTACCATTTTCCTTTCAAACATTGCGTCCCACCTTTCTAGTTAGGTGGAACGCATACACCTTTAAGACGGATGACGTCATCGCTGAGCGCCGCTGAGCGGCTATTTCAATCGCCAGCGTTCTCTCTCACGTTGTTCGTTCAATGTGTCTCTACATGCTTACAAGCCTTGTCTTGCTGTCAGAACCTCCAGCTATTTGCCTTTACCTGGAACAGACCGGAACCTCGCTACTGATCCCGTATCTCGATACCGGATCACTCCCTCACTACTGGACCCCTCTACTTACTAAACCTTACTAGTGATAAGTACCCCACAGGGGAATCCTCCATAACTAACTTACACTATCATTTTCTGCACATTAAGGACTGTTACTATCTATGCATACTAATTCTACCATCTGCACTGTTACATAGATTGCTAGCTCTTGAGTCTACTACCATCTATCCTTGCACTGGGTTAGTCTATCCTGTATATGTCATCTGCTGTCCTTACCACCTGTTACCATACATGATTACTAACCTATCTGCATTCTACCTATTACCATCTACTACTCTCCTGAACATTACTATCAAGTGCTTACCATTACTGTCACTGCTCACACCTGTCCCTTCAGCACATCATCTCCATACTATCATATACATCCTATCACTCCAGGAACATCTTATTGAGTGTGTGTATATCTGTATGCTGAAGCAGACAGGCCCACAGTGATGAGTCTGGAGAGTTGGATCTGGTATTCCAACACATCTCTACATGACTGCTGAGTGGAGATTCTGCAGCTGCAAATCCAGCTTACAATAAAAACGCAGGAGCGTTACACCAGCGTGCCCCCTTTCAATGCAGAGAGATCAGCGTGCCCCCTTTCAATGCAGAATGACCAGCGTGCCCCCTTTCAATGCAGAGAGATCATCGTGCCCCCTTTCATTGCAGAGAGACCAGCGTGCCCCCTTTCAATGCAGAATGACCAGTGTGCCCCCTTTCATTGCAGAGAGACCAGCGTGCCCCCTTTCATTGCAGAGAGACCAGCATGCCCCCTTTCATTGCAGAGAGACCAGCGTGCCCCCTTTCAATGCAGAATGACCAGCGTGCCCCCTTTCAATGCAGAGAGACCAGCGAGCCCCCGTTCAATGCAGAATGACCAGCGTGCCCCATTTTCAATGCAGAATGACCAGCGTGCCCCCTTTCAATGCAGAATGAACAGCGTTCCCCCTTTCGATTCAGAATGACCAGCGTGCCCCCTTTCAATGCAGAGAGATCATCGTGCCCCCCTTTCAATGCAGAGAGACTTACCTGCAGAGGCGACTTCTCCTCAGTTCCCACGCGTCTCCTAGAGTCCTCCCGCCTCCTCCTCGGCCAATGGCATGCGTTCGCCTTTCAGCCAATCAGGAAGCGGGTCTCGGACCCGCTTCCTGATTGGCAAGGAGGAGGATCTGTGTGACAATAGCGAATTTTCATTCGCTATTGTCACACAATGGGTGGGCTCAGGGCGCACTGCTCTGCGCCTCAGGGCCACCCTTTTTTGAAGTCTATTAGAGCCTCTGGCTCTAATCAGGTGATTAAAAAAAACCCACTCTGTGACAGCGCCAGGCTGCTGACTCACTCGCTGCTAAACTGACTGAGCAGTGAGGAGAGTCGGTATAGGTGGGGCTTAGCTTGCAACGCCACCCCACCCTACACCAATGGACAGGTGAGGCACAGTCCAGCCCCGACCCGCCATTTTCAGCCATAGGGCGGCTGCGCTGGACACCTCCCAGCCTAAAGTGGAGGCAGCCGCAGACAGTGTGTGAACTGTGTATGTCAGAGTCAGACAGACAGTGTGGATGCGCCCCCCCAAATGTTGCGCCCCGTGCGGCCGGCCCTCCCTGCACCCCCCACGCTACGCCACTGCCAAGGAGTCACCAAAGCATCCACTCCGACTTCGAGTGGATCCCTGGTCCTGGACACAAATCTCTCCAACTTGTTGTTGAACCTGAATGCCAACAGATCTATGTCTGGGACTCCCCCAGCGTAGGCAGATCAATTGAAAAATCTCGGGATGCAGGGGAGGACTGGGCCAGGGGGCAGGAGGGCAATTGCCCCCCGGGCTGCTCTGATGCCCTATAAAAAGGCTGCACTGCTTCTGCCACAGACTATGCCTAAAGGATTCCTGGTGAAAAGTAAAAAGTCCCCACCGCTGACCTACTGAGTGCGGGTTAAAGACAAGGACAGAGTCCAGCCCCCCCCCCCCAATCTCAGCATGGATAATGTAAACTGTATCCGAGCAGAGGCCGGTTTCATGCCCCACTAGAGACCCTTCTCCCCCCGCCAGCCCCGACCGAGCCGTCCCAGCTCCCCTAACCACCCCGTTGGCCAGGTCGGGAAACCGGATTCAGCCAGTAAGTAGAGAGTATCTGGAGCAGGGCTTCAGCTTGGAATGAGGGTCAGAAGGAGGATGGAAAGGGGGAGAGTGGGAGGGGGGCTGAGTCGATGCACCATGGGCCTCTGGTTTGTACTTGCCCCCTGGGCCAAAGGTAGCCAGTCTGCCCCTGTCGGGATGTAATGACCATTCCCCCGGAAACATCTGTTGACGGCTCAAAAAATCTTCCTGCCAGTTCTCTATTCCTGGAATGAACACTGCTGTCAGGCATGGCACAAACTTCTCTGCCCGGGACAGGATAATATCCTCCTCTTTCTGGGCTGATCAATTCCTTGTGCCTCCTTGATGGTTGACATAAGCCACGGCCGTGGCATTGTCAGATTGCACCCTGACAGGGTGACCCTGAAGTCTGGGCTTCCAGAATTTCAGAGCCTGGTTGACTGCTCGAATTTCCAAAGTGTTGATGGGGAGACAACTGTCTACCAAAGACTATTTCCCCTGAACAGTAGCTTCCTCCAAAACCGTTCCCCAGCTGGAGAGACTGGTATTTGTCATCACTACCTTCAAAGTCACTGGAAGAAAGGATTTTCCCTTCTCCAGATTTTTGGTCAACAACCACCAATTCAGACTCTGTCTTACTCTTGGTAGCAGAGATATGGACCAGTCCAAGGACTGAATTTTTCCGTTCCCTGTAGACAGAATGTAGTTCTGCAAGGGTCTGGCATGGAATTGAGCATAGGAAGTGCCTCGAAAGTGGACACCATCTTTCCCAGTAAAATCATGCAAAGACGTATAGATGGATATCTCAGTCTTACTATAGACCGAACCTGATCCTTCAGGTCTGAGACCCTTCTTGCTGGCAAGAATATCTTTGCCTGCTCCGTGTCAACAGGAAGCCCCAGGTATTCCGGATGCTGACTGGCTGTAATGCTGACTTTGCTAAGTTCAGTATCCAACCCAGACATTTCAAAAAATGTACAGTCTGAAGGATATTTTGGCTTAGAGCCAACGCCGATCGATCTATTAGTAATAGATCGTCTAGATATCCTATTGTCGATATCCTTTGGAACCTTAGAACAGCCAATACTGGAGCTAGGATCTTTGTGAACACTCTTGGTGCTGTGGCCAACCCGAAGGGCAGGGCCACAAGCTGGAAATTGTGGTTTCCAATCGCAAAATGAAGGAACCTTTGATGGGTCTGAAATATAGGTACATGAAGATATGCATCCTTGATGTCTATGGATGCTAGAAATTCGTCTTCCTGCAGGGAGGCTACGACTGAACAAATTGATTTCATGCGGAAAGAACGAACGTTCAGAAACTGGTTCAGCGTCTTGAGATCCAAAATAGGTCTCAAATCCCTGTTTGGTTTGGGAATTCTGAATAGTTTTGAGTAAAAACCCTTGAACCTTTCGTTTACTGAAATCTCTGTTATCACCCTCTGAGCTCTCAGCTGGTCCAATGCCTGAAAAAGAGATCTTTCTTTTAGGGTAGGGGTGGGGAACCTTTTTTCTGTCAAGGGCCATTTGGATTTTTGTGACATTATTCGGGGGCCGTACAAAATGATCAACTTAAAAATTAGCCTGTTATATTTGGTCAAACATTTAGTTAACTTACCCCTAATGTGATGGCTGGAACTGCTTCTCTTTGGTGAGGTATGTGTGATGTTAGCTGATATTGATGATGTTTCTACTCGCAACTGGTTTTCCAGGTTTGCGTCGGTCAGTCTGGAGCACAGTCGACTCTTTGCAATGGTAAGTTTTGAAAAGAAGGCTGGTACACTGCTGGCTTGTACTGCTGTGGGTATGGCTGTGGGTACTGCTGGCTCAGGCTGGTACTGCTTACTGGTACTGTGCTGTGGGTACTACTGGCTGGTACTGCTGTGGGCACTGCTGGCTGGTACTGCTGGCTCAGGCTGGTACACTTCTGGCTGGTACTGCTGTGGGTATAGCTGTGGGTACTGCTGGCAGGTACTGCTGGCTCAGGCTGGTACTGCTGACTGGTACTGTGCTGTGGGTACTACTGGCTGGTACTGCTGTGGGCACTGCTGGCTCAGGCTGGTACACTGCTGGCTGGTACTGCTGTGGGTCCTGCTGGCTGGTGCTGCTGGCTTAGGATGGTACTGCTTGCTGGTACTGTGCTGTGGGTACTGCTGTCTGGTACTGCTGGATGGTACTGCTGGCTCAGGCTGGTACTGCTGGATGGTACTGCTGTGGGTACTACTGGCTCAGGCTGGTACTGCTGGGTGGTAATGCTGCGGGTACTGCTGGCTCAGGCTGGTACTGCTTTGGGTACTGCAGGCTCAGGTTGGTACTGCTAGATAGTACTGCTATGGGTACTGCTGGCTCAGGCTGGTATGCTGTGGGTACTGCTGGCTCAGGCTGGTACTGCTGGGTGGCACTGCTGTGGGTACTGCTGGCTCAGGCTGGTAATTCTGGGTGGTAATGCTCTGGGTACTGCTGGCTCAGGCTGGTACTTCAGGTTGGTAATTCTCTGGGTACTGCTGGCTCAGGCTGGTACTTCTGGGTGGTAATGCTCTGGGCACTGCTTTGGGTTCTGCTGTGTGTGCGATTCTGGTGGGAAATTCTGACTAGAGAAGAGCAGCGCCACACTGGATGAAGAAAAAGCCGATGCTTGCTGTCTCCTGTCTCAGTCTGTCTCCTCACAAGCAGGCAAAGTGCATTCGATATCACTCCACCTGTGACTCACACTGTCAGGACGGAGCCAAAACTATAAAGGAAACATCGGCTCCAATCTGACAGCTCCACTGGCATACACAGGCTCAGCGGCACGGGGGGGGGGGGGGGGGCGGTTTGAGACGCAATGATTTTGTGGGCCGCATGCACCCAAAGGATTCTGTGCATTTGCACTGTCATCAGAACAAACCGTGACATTTGCCTTATGGAGTCCATAAGAGCATCTACTGCGAAACACAGAGTGCGAGGTAGATCTGATAGATCTTCCATAGACTCTCCCTGAGAAGGAACTGTCTTGGCCACTCGCTTTATGTGGTCTTTCAAAGACTGACACACTCCTATGGCTGCTACCGCTGGTTGTATTGCAGAACCTGCAACCGCAAAGGAGGCTTTCAATAAAGATTCCAACTTTTTATCTGCTGGATCTTTAAAAAACTGGGCATTATCCACAGGACAGGTTAAACTCTTGTTAACCGAAGAAATGGCAGCATCCACAGTGGGACTATTCAATTTCTTAAAAAACGTATCCTCCATAGGATATAATAGTGAAAACCTTTTATGAGGAACAAACATCCTATCAGGATGGTCCCAATCATTATACATTTCTTGCTCCAAGAGCGGATGTATGGGAAATGTCAGAGGACTATGAGGAGGGCGCAATGAGCCTGAAGAGGAAAAAGAGACTTCAGCTGTTTTTACGGGAGGAAATTTGTATCCAGGGCGGACCATTTCAATAAGAGACTGAATAAATAATCTCTGGGTTTGAGAGGCTGATAGAGACTCCTCTGACCCTGACTACCCAGAAGGGGAAACCTCAGCTTGACCTTCCATAGGGTCACCATCAGCTACATCTTCCATATCCTCTGCCCAATCCTGAACTGATTCAGGGGGTGGCTCAGCTTAGGGGGATCTAACACGTTTCTTCCCTCCCTGTGATGCTGCAATCATGCCAGCAGCTCTACCCTCAAGGCTGGCTAATGCCGATGCCAAATCCTCCTTAGTGACGTAGGCTGTGGCAGAAGTACTCGGAGTAGCTACTATGCCTGACAACCGTAATGGCTCAGCTTGGCTAGTCGCCTCTGGCTCTTCAGGAGGAGTAGACATAGTGGTAGCATGGCTAGGACCCTCAAGGGCTGACGGTGGCATCATAGTGCCTCTTCCAACTGTGCCCCCCTCAGCCCATTTTTGGGGGGAAATTGCTTTATAGCAAGACAAACTTGAGGTACTAACTTAAGTGTACTCAAGGTCTGTGCCAAACTCATACAGCTTATCACACACAACACTGATTAACCAAAGATACAGGATCTGTTTGTGCCAGTAACATACACCCACAGTGACTCATGCAACCCAGCTGCTGCTGCTCTGTGTCCCCTTCAGCCTCTGACAAAAGCTAGCGCATGGAAACAGTTCCTTATAAATCGCACCTATTTATGCTGAATAATGCATGTGCGGCATGTTACATGGCGTCCACGTTCAGGCCATTGCGTTTAAACCCACCCTTCATGTGGCATACGCCTGTTTTAAAAGGCAAAGATTCTCGCGTGCGAGCAAACGGCCCTTCGCCACAGAGGCAGGAGACGAACATGCAGGCGCTTATGTGCCAAGGCAAAAAAGGCAACCATATGGGGTGAGAGCAGCTTAGGCTGAATCTTGTTTGTCACAGCTGATACTTTTCAGGTGATCGGCCCAGGGTAAGAAAACAGTGTAATATCAATATCCAAAGAAAAAAAAACCTGCCACAACAAGATGTATCCATAGTCTCATACAGAGACACACATGGCACTTGTCTCTGTTATCTTATTAAAGGTAACAGTGCATAAAATATTTACAATTTGCAATTATGCCAGCAATTTTTACCTTTAAGGTTTGCTTGTATGTGTAATTATTTTAAATTGGACTCATTACTCCCGCCGCAGGATTCTGCTTTAAAACAGGAATCCAATCTTCCCTCATCACAGTGAGCTTTGTCTTGGCGGCCTTCAAGGACTGGGGTCCCTTTGTTTTAGAGGGGCCACAGCCCTGGACCTGTAGAGCACCCTGCAAGGAGCGCCCTTGGGGTTTTGTATCCCAAGGGTCCGGATCCCAGGGTCCAGCACCTAAAAAGGACAACATTACAGGCAAAACCTTGTATCTGCTTCCCGAGGCTCAGGTACCATCTTTTTAGTCCATTGACTGTTTAAGATGGATCTGATAGCTAACCCCTTAGATTCATTGATCTTTGATCAGGATATGTAGCATATATTGTTTCTTTTTTGAAGAGAAATGTGGAGAGACTCTCCACAGTGACCATCACCTTTAGACACTGGTGAAAAAACTGAGGTACTTCCTGTGTGGGAGGAGTTATATAGGGGGATATCCTTTATGATTGGTTGCCAGTGTCCTTCACCTGTAGGTGGCTATATAACCCATATGTTATGATTTATGGCTCTGTGTCCCATGATGTACGAAGAGAATTATTAGCTTTTATACTGCCCAAGAACAGAAGTAGAAATGATAACTTTATACATAAAGATTCCCCCATTTCTTTCAGTGGATACAATTGTGTTTCTCTCCATCTACCACCCTGCAGTCCCTGATGCACACAGCTCAATATTCTCTGCATCCTCAGTTCTAGTAATTACGTTTCAGCAGAATTCATCTCACAGTCTGCACGGTCTGAACACCGCCAGGCACTGCTAATTACTGCATGTTGGAAGTCTGGTTGAAGACATTAGTCTAGGTGAGTCACTCCTGGTACAAGCCATCAGCTGATTGCCAACTTCCCACTGTAAAAAAAGTTATTATCTAGGAGCAGGGGGATGTGAGAGAGTTGTGGCTGCATTATCCATGGATCTCCTGTATGTATTCTACAACTAGACAGTTGACTTGCACTATGGTAGCATGTACTAAATGAAAAAAGGAAAAACACAAAATATTAAATCTTCCAACAGCAAAACAAGAATAGCATTGGAACTCTGAACTTAGCTGTACCCTTTTCAGATCTTTTTTTTCTGATTAAGATTACTTCTTGTTGCTCCCTGGTGATTGTTATATGACACCACCATGGCATTCTTCAATTGGATTTGCACCTCGAGTTAGATGGATTGCCTTTAATTCCGGGACGTTGATAGGCAGCATCCTTTCCTCCACGGGCCAAGTGCCCTGAACCCAGAGGTTCTCTGGGACTATGCCCTAGTGCAGGGGTGTCAAACTCAATTTCATTTAGGGCCGCATCGGCATTATGGTTGCCCTCAAAGGGCCAGTTGTATCTGTAAGACTATGTATGCAGAGTTCAGGAGTGTGCTACACACAGAGTGCAGAGTTCAGGAGTGTGCTACACACAGAGTCAAGGGTTTAGGAGTGTGCTATGTACAAAGTGCAGGGTTCAGGAGTGCACTACATACAGAGTGCAGAATTCAGGAGTGCACTACGTACAGTGTGCAGAGTTCAGGAGTGCACTACATACAGAGTGCAGAGGTCAGGAGTGTGCTACACACAGAGTCAAGGGTTTAGGAGTGTGCTATGTACAGAGTGCAGAGTTCAGGAGTGCTCTACGTACAGAGTGCAGATTTCAGGAGTGCGCTA
Source organism: Pelophylax lessonae (assembly GCF_965119305.1). Classification (NCBI taxonomy): domain Eukaryota; kingdom Metazoa; phylum Chordata; class Amphibia; order Anura; family Ranidae; genus Pelophylax; species Pelophylax lessonae. The sequence goes on along the minus strand of NC_138769.1, from coordinate 715,237,777 downwards.
CGTACAGAGTGCAGAGTTCAGGAGTGCACTACATACAGAGTACAGAGTTCAGGAGTGCGCTATGTACAGAGTGCAGAGTTAAGGAGTGCTCTACGTACAGAGTGCAGATTTCAGGAGTGCGCTACGTACAGAGTGCAGAGTTCAGGAGTGCACTACATACAGAGTGCAGATTTCAGGAGTGCGCTACGTACAGAGTGCAGAGTTCAGGAGTGCACTACATACAGAGTACAGAGTTCAGGAGTGCGCTACGTACAGAGTGCAGAGTTCAGGAGTGCACTACATACAGAGTACAGAGTTCAGGAGTGCGCTATGTACAGAGTGCAGAGTTAAGGAGTGTACTGTTTACAGAGTGCAGAGTTAAGGAGTGTACTGTGTACTTGCAGGAAGATCATCTGTCCCTTCCATGAGTTCATGCAGTGCAGGCAGAGGCAGGTTAACAGTAGGTGAGAGCTGCGTGCCGCCAAGAGGAAAGCTGTCCTTTACAAGTGATAGTGGTGAGCGAGGAGCAGAGGGCGAGAGCCAGAGGTGGCGGAATGGAGTTCCAGCATGTTCTGGCTAAAAGAAAGCCCTGGTTGCAAGGGCCACATAAAATGGCCTGGAGGACCAGATTTGGCCCCCGGGCCTTGTGTTTGACATATGTGTCCTAGTGGGTCAGGCTGACATCAATCATGAGAATTTTTCAGGACATTAGAAGAAACTATTTTCCCACATCCAACATCCAAATAAATAAATAAAATAATAAATCCTCCAATCAAAGTGACATTTTTGTCTCCGGGTGCATAAAATAATAAAAACAGTGCAGACATATTGGAGAATCCAGAAACAAACAAATACATTCAGGTAGACTTTCTTGGTTTCCCATGAACAAGACCACACACATAGTATAAAAAAGACAAATTATTTAAAACTGTAGCCAACTGCTGGCTATGTTATCGCTCTAAACAACAGAATGGTTGGGCAAACGGTTCAGCCCAAACATGATTTCGGCCGAATATTGTCAGGATGTTCGACTGTTTGTTCAGCCCGCCGAATGACCACCATGCACTGCGCCGCTGCACGGTGCATTGGAAGCTCTGACTGGCTGAAGCAATGAAAGCTTTGCTCAATCAGGGCACATAGCACTGTCAGAGCCATGACTGGCTACTGTCATGATGACTCTATCCAAAGTGTGATATCGGAGTTGAGAGAGGTAGAACAAGGCTTTGTTCACTGCTACTAGAAAGTTTGTGTGCTATAGTGTGCTATTCTGTTTCTATTGTCAGTACCTAGATTTTTATATTAAGCATATGCGGTAAATAGATCGTACAATATATGATAACTATATACATACTTTATATATGCTCCAAAGTGGGAAGCCACCAGTCCTTAGCATAGGGTGAATGAATAAAGTAAATACATATCAACTCAAACTAACAACAGGATCAACATCCGATGTTAACATAAACTCCATACATCAATAATACAATAATAATGCTAAAATACTCAAATAAAATTGTATGTATAAAATACACATATAAAATGTATATACATACGTATACATATACAGTATATATACATATATTTAACAAACCCTTCAATTGAGATCTATACAAAGCTTTCATAAAATTAGATAAATGTTCCATCTAAATAAAATACCATTGTCCCAAACTCATATATAAACATAAGAAAATATTACTATTTGTTAATGGTGAAATGTCAAACCCATTCCCAGCACTAAAACGTATAAATTGACGAATGACTGACTATGATAGGGAGAGCCATGGATTCAGCTGATATTGCCAATAGGAATCCCTCTCACAAGTGGTCTTGAGGAAGCTACGCTTGTTAGCGAAACGCGTCGACCTGTGACCAGTGGAGGTGACTTGGTACAATACATGCAGCCGTTATATTTGGAGAATATTCCATCCCGGATGGGATTTAGGGATATGTTGTACTAGGACCTCATCCTACTGTTTTTACAGTTTTTTTTTAAATATATATATATGTGTTGCTGTACTGTATTGATGTGATACCAATTATGTGTTTTTCATTATATGTATTAATTTCATTTTGATATTGGTCTGGTCTTATGCTTATTCCAGTAAAGTCCACTTTTGGCAGAACAGGGGTTCTGCATATTTTGTTTATCTGCACTATGGGATGTGGCATAGATAGAGGTTTTTCTTTTTAGTGATGTTTATATTGTGTTGTCATCTTTTGTTTATAACTTGAATTGTATCCCCTCCATCTCTTGAAGAAGCAGTTTGCATCACAAAACATGTAAAGGAAAACCATATCTGGAGTCTGTTGTTCCTGTTCTACTATTGTTCTCTTTTATCCATTGCTTTGAGGTAGTATATATTTTTGGATCATAGAACAACAACCAGTATGTTTTATAATATACAGTACAGGGGCGTAACTACAGGGGTTGCAGGGGTTGCAATTGCTACCGGGCCCCATGCTCCAGGGGGCCCGGTAGCAAACCAGTGGGTGAACTTCCAGGATCTCAAAGGTCATACTTGCGACCGGGCCCTGGCATTGCACCACTGTGGGGAGGCCCCAAGATTGCAGGAAGGGGGCCCACTGCAGAACTTGTGAAAGGATCCTGCTGCGGGACCATAATAAAAGGCCATGCAACAAGAGTAAAGAGCCCCAGGATTAGTGGGAAGAGCCCCGGGCTTGAAGGGAAGGGCCCCGGCCAGGGGTCTGGGGGGCCCTTCATGATTTCTTGCATCTGGCCCTGAAGGTTCTAGTTACGCCTCTGATACAGTATCTCACAAAAGTGAGTACACCCCTCACATTTTTGTTAATATTTTATTTTATATTTTCATGTGACAACACTGAAGAAATGACACTTTGCTACAATGTAAAGTAGTGAGTGTACAGCTTGTATAACAGTGTAAATTTGCTGTCCCCTCAAAATAACTCAACACACAGCCATTAATGTCTAAACCGCTGGCAACAAAAGCGAGTACATCCCTTAGTAAAAAAAGTCAAAATTGGGCCTAAAGTGTTAATATTTTGTGTGGCCACCATTATTTTCCAGCACTGCTCTTGGGCATGGAGTTCACCAGAGCTTCACAGGTTCCTCTTCCACTCCTCCATGGGAACATCACAGAGCTGGTGGATGTTAGAGACCTTGCACTCCTCCATCTTCCATTTGAGGATGCCCCACAGATGCTCAATAGGGTTTAGGTCTGGAGACATGCTTGGCCAGTCCATCACCTTTACCCTCAACTTCTTTAGCAAGGCAATGGTCATCTTGGAGGTGTGTTTGGGGTCTTTATCATGTTGGAATACTGCCCTGCGGCCCAGTCTATGAAGGGAAGGGATCATGCTCTGCTTCAGTATGTCACAGTACATGTTGGCATTCGTAGTTCCCTCAATGAACTGTAGCTCTCCAGTGACGGGAGCACTCATGCCGCCCCAGACCATGACACTCCCACCACCGTGTTTGACTGTAGACAAGAAACACTTGTCTTTGTACTCCTCAGCTGATTGCCGCCACACACGATTGACACCATCTGAACCAAATAAGTTTATCTTGGTCTCATCAGACCACAGGACATGGTTCCAGTAATCCATGTCCTTAGTCTGCTTGTCTTCAGCAAACGGTTTGCAGGTTTTCTTGTGCATCATCTTTAGAAGAGGCTTCCTTCTGGGACAACAGCCATGCAGACCAATTTGATGCAGTGTGCGGCGTATGGTCTGAGCACTGACAGGCTGATCCCCCACCCCTTCAACCTGGCAGCACTTATACATCGATTTCCCAAAGACAACCTCTGGATATGACGCTGAGCACGTTCACTTAACTTCTTTGGTCGACCACGGCGAGGCCTGTTCTGAGTGGAACCTGTCCTGTTAAACCGCTGTTTGGTCTTGGCCACTGTGCTGCAGCTCAGTTTCAGGGTCTTGGCAATCTTCTTATAGTCTAGGCCAGTGATGGCGCACCTTGGCACCCCAGATGTTTTGAAACTACATTTCCCATGATGGTCAGCTACACTGCAGTGTAATTGAGCATCATGGAAAATGTAGTTCCAAAAGATCTGCCAAGGTTCGCCATCACTGTCCTAGGCCATCTTTATGTAGAGCAACAATTCTTTTTTTTAGTTCCTCAGTTTAGATCCAGAGTACTTTGCCATGAGGTGCCATGTTGATCTTCCAGCGACCAGTATGAGAGAGTGAGAGCTATAACACCAAATTTAACACACCTGCTCCCCATTCACACCTGAGACCTTGTAACACTAATGAGTCACATGACACGGGGAGGGATAAATGGCTAATTGGGCCCAATTTGGACATTTCCACTTAGGGGTGCACTCACTTTTGTTGCCAGCAGTTTAGACATTAATGGCGTTGAGTTATTTTGAGAGGACAGTGTGCTCATTTTTGTGAGATACTGTATGTTTTAGTCTACTTGGATATGCTTGCAATGTTGTAATTCAATTGTATTTTTATACTATATGTGTGTGGTCTTTTTCATGGGGTGCCAAGAAAGTCCATCTGAATTTATTTTTTGTTTGTGGATAAGTCTACATTTGGGACGAGGTACCCTCCATTTCTCTTTTAATTATTTTTTGGTTTATTTTTCATGGCACTGACTAGGGGAATATACAATTAGTCTACATATTGGAAAATACAGTGACTGTATCCTTTTGTCCTACACTGACAGGACTTTCAGTTGAAGGGCTCTGGAATGGAGCTGGGCATATGATACTGTCTCAAATAAAGCGACCATCTTCCCAAGAACTCTCATGCAGAAGCGTATCTTGGGTTGTGGTAAAACACAAAGCAACTTCACCTGAGTTTGCAATGACAGCCATTTTTCAATACTTTTGACTGATTTGTTTCCAAGATCGGGCCCAGATATTCCAGCCATTGAGTTTGAACCAAGACTGATTTTTGGAAAATTTAGGATCAACCCAAATCTTTAGTACCATCTGATGAATATTGGACTTCAGATGTGAAGCAGATTGCTCCCGGAGCAAGAGGTCATCCAGGTTACCCACAGTGGAAACACCTTGAGAACGCAGGAGTCCAAAGACTGGAGCCAACACTTTAGTGACTACCTTGAAGGACGTGAAGAGGCAGGTGGCAGAGCAACAAACTGAAATCTCTGTTCTGCACTGTAAACCGCAAGAACTATTGGTGCAGAAAATAAATTGCAATGTGTAGTAGATACAGTACATATCCTTTATATTTACAGACGCAAGACAATTATGTCCTTTGATTGTACTTAAAGGCAGAGACATCTCCACACTAGATTGGAGAAAAGCCAAGATGAGCCCCACAGCATACTATTGGGGAAGACATTTTTCAAGCCTCCCACCAGACAAAATAGGCCTTTGATGTAGATGGTAACCCTTTCTGGAGCTTGACTTTTTAGCCTTAAGGAAGGTAGGGATACCCACCATTCCAGAGAGGACCTGGTCTTGGATGTCAGGTGCATTGGCAGATCCAAGGAATACAAATGTTTGTCCCATAGACACAGAGAGAGAGACCAATAACTCTGTAGGCAGACAATGGAAATACTTGGGTTCTCCTAATGCTACCTGTCCTGTATCTCGCCCAACAACTGCCAACATTCACGCTCCAGTCACTAGTGTCCTTTTACAAGTTATTGCAGTTCTCAAACTGGAGAGTGGGTTTAGGGATGCAGGAAGCCCAAAAAGCACAACATAAGAGAACATATACTGTATATCTAGTGGTAGTTAGTTGCATTTAACCTGATGTCTTCTGTAATGCTGAAGACACGTTGTAGCTTACCAATCCACTTCCTCAGTTTCTAGAGTGTCAATTAGATACCCCAGCATATACAGCCACCATTTAGAATACCTTAAAGCATGGGTGTCCAACCTTTCGGCTTCTCTGGGCCACATTGAGTGTAGAGAAATTTTCTCGGGCCGCATATAAAATATATACTATAGTTAAGGTATATAAGCAATAAAACGCTGCCACGCCCTTCCCGCGCCGCGCCCCCCTCCCCTGCAATAATTTAACACAACTAGAGGATGATCAAATGAAATGCAATCAGTATACAGAGGTTTACGTCTTCTGAGAGATTTTAAAGAAACACTCTAACTACCATGACCACTTCAGTGATTTGAAGTGATCAGCGTCTACAGATCAGTGTCTACAGTTATGTGCTGGGGGATAGTTGCACCCCTAGCACATGTGACTTAGGCAGCCAGAAAATGTCATGTCCTTATTCATACATGTATAAACAAGGACATGACATAATATGACAAAACACAACTGGTTATTAAAAAACATATTGCAACAATTTACACACACTAATGCACATAACTTTTCTACTTATTTTACAGACTGCTGGCGGTTACTGCTGGTGAGGTTACTGCTGGCAGGTAATGCTGGTCGTGTGGGTACTGCGGGTCATGACGTTGGGTACTGCTGGAGGAAGCAGCGGCTGCAGTAGAGAACAGAGCCGCTGCTTCCTGTATGGCTCCTGTCACAGGCGGACTGCATTTCATATCACTCCGCTTGTGACAGAGCTGGAACTATACAGGAAGCAGCGGCTCTATCACTGACGGCAGACATCCTAAGTCTCCCGCGGCAGCCGGGGGATCGCACGGCACTTGCAGCCTAGTGCGAGCACATCCAATGCAGTCTAAACCGTGCTATCCAATGCAGCTTCACCAGTGCGTGCCCATCCAATGCAGCCTCACCAGTGCATGCCCATCAAATGCAGCCTGATCAGTGCCCAAAAATGCAGCCTCACCAGTGTATGTCCATCCAATGCAGCCTGATCAGTGCCCATCCAATGAAGCCTCACCAGTGCCCATCCAGTGCAGCTTCACCAGTGCATGCCTATCCAATGCAGCCTCACTAGTGCATGCCCATCCAATGCAGCTTCACCAGTGCATGCCCATCCAATGCACACTGATCAGTGCCCATCTAATGCAGTCTCACAAGTGGATGCTTATCCAATGCAGCCTGATCAGTGTCCATCCAATGCAGCCTGATCAGTGCTCATCCAATGCAGCCTCACCAGTGCATGCCCATCCAATGCAGCCTGATCAGTGCCCATCCAATGCAGCCTCACCAGTGCGTGCCCATCCAATGCAGTCTGCAATGAAGAGAGAGGAGAGCCGCTGGATTACACAGAGTGGGGAACTCCCGCTTACCCGGCGACTGCTGTCATACAAAGTCCTGCCTCCTGGACCAGTTCCTATTATAGAAGTCACCAATGTGCTGTCTATCATAGGAGCCGATCCAGGAAGCGGGGCTTCCCATGACAGCAACTGCTGGGTAAGCAGGAGATCCCTGATCTGCTTGTAATCCGGCAGTGCTCCCCACCTCCCCTCCGAGGCAGCCTCTGCCTACAGTTAGGTAGAAGGCACTGTGGCAGTGCCCCCGACTCAACTTCCTTCCTCCCAGCAAAAAAATAATAATTGTCAGGGGGCAGTGGGCCACATTGCCTGTGGTCCCGGGCCGCATGCGGCCCTCGGGCCGCAGGTTGGACATGCCTGCCTCAAAGGATGAGTTCACCTTTTCAAAAAAAATAACAAATGCACATCTTTTTGCAGGTAAAAAAAGTGTGTTTATTTATTTATTTTTGGGTGCCTGCAAAGCATTGCACCCGTGATCAGCAGAACGTTGGTGCTATGCAGGGCTCTTGTAGACTCTGTGTGTAAGTTGTATGCTTGTACCTTGTACGAGCATTTAGTTACACACTGATAGGAACTTTCAATGAACTACCACAGCGCTCAACAGCGCCATGTTAGTTCATTGAGAACAACAACCTGACAGCCGGAAAGGCTGTCGGTAGTTGTAGTTTCCCATTCACTGAACACTGTGAATAAGTGACGCGGTTGGGTGGGTGGAACCCTGCACAGCTGTGCCTTTTTTGAATTGTGGCAGCAGACAAAGGGAAAAGATCCCTGGTCTGCTGCCACCTTTAAAATAGATGTAGACAGAGGAGAGCTAAATAAACCTGTGACCCTTTGAGTCTCCAACCATCTCCTGTGGTATGTCTGCAGTCTCTGACCATCTCCTGTGGTATGTCTGCAGTCTCTGACCGTCTCCTGTGGTATGTCTGCAGTCTCTGACCATCTCCTGTAGTATGTCTGCAGTCTCTGACCATCTCCTGTGGTATGTCTGCAGTCTCTGACCATCTCCTGTGGTATGTCTGCAGTCTCTTACCATCTCCTGTGGTATGTCTGCAGTCTCTGACCATCTCCTGTAGTATGTCTGCAGTCTCTGACCATCTCCTGTGGTATGTCTGCAGTCTCTGACCATGTCCTGTAATATGTCTGTAGTCTCTGACCATCTCCTTTAGTATGTCTGCAGTCTCTGACATCTCCTGTACAATGTCTGCAGTCTCTGACCATCTCCTGTTATATGTCTGCAGTCTCGGACCATTTCCTTTAGTACGTCTGCAGTCTCTGACCATCTACTCTAATATGTCTGCAGTCTCTGACAGCTTTCAGTAACATTCCAATCACTGAATATTATGTGTGGCCATTTGGTAATGTCAGGGAGCACATTTTGGGCTCCCTATATTCATATAGATGTTTGTTTTGCCCTCTGGTGCATCTGCCTGCTATTCACACAGTGACATCATAGACCCACTGCAGATGCCTTCCTGTACACCCAGTTCAGGATGATCACATGACCCCTCCAGTTTGGGCTGATGTCTTTGCCTCCTTGCTGGATATACAATGATATGACAGCTCCTTCCAGTGTGTGTGCAGACTTGTCATTGTATTCCCCGGATCTGTCAGTAAGCTGGAGGAAACCCCTGACATGTCACAATACACAGATGGTAGGGCAGCTTATCAATAAAATACCATCTTTTATTATTATTATTATTATACACGCGTTGCAGTGCCGCTGTGTGGCCTGCAGGTGGCGTCCCCTCAGGCAAAGATATTTAGTAAATGTCCTTGTATTATTTAGAAGGTGCAGTACCACTCCATGGCTGCTTCTCAGGCAATGATACATTGTATCTGTCATTGTACTTTACAGGGGGTGCAGTACTATATGGTCACAAGCTGGCGACCCCTCAGACAATAATACATAGCACATGTAATTTTATTAAACAGCCAATGCAGTGCCCAGCTTTGCACCCTACTTATGTATTATTGCCTGAGAGGCGGCCACACAGCGATACTGCAACACTTGTTTAATGCAATGATAGATTCTATGTATTATTGCCTAAGGGGCGACACCTGGTGGCCAGGCTGAGGTACCTCACCCCCTAGAAAGTTAAATGATAAATTCTATGTATTATTGCCTAAAGGGGCACCATCTATAAGCAGCCAGTGCAGTACTGATCCGTAACCGCCAGGTGGCGCCCCCCTCAGGCATTGAATTTGTCATTGCATTTTATAAGGGGTGCAGTACTGAGCTGTAGCTGCCAGGTGGCACCCCTCAGGCAATAATACGTAGTATCTGTTGTACTTTATAGTGGGTGCAGTACTGCACTATGGCTGCCAGGTGGTGCCTTATCCGGCAATAATACATAGTGTCTGTCATTCTACTTTAAAGGAGTGCTGTTCTGCTTTGTGTCCAGTAGATGGCACTCTTCTCAGTCAATGATTCATCGTATCTGTCTTTATATTAAACAGACAGTGCAGTACTGTAGCTGTCAGGTGGTGCCCCCTTGGGCAATGATGAGATGAATCTATCATTGCATTGCATAGCAGCACTGAGCTGTTGCCGCCTGGTGGCGCTCCATCAGGCAATAAAACATAGCGTTTCTTGAATTACACAGAAGGTGCAGAACTGCGCCATGGCCACCACTTGATGCACCGTTGGGCAATAATACATTGTTATAGTATCTGCTGTACTTTATAGTGGGTGCAGTACTGCACTGTGACCGCCAGGTGGTGCCCCATCAGGCAATAATACATAGTATCTGTTGTACTTTATAGTGGGTGCAGTACTGCACTGCGGCAGCCAGGTGGAGCCCCATTGGGAAATAATATACACTATATTACAAAAGTATTGGTACACCCCTCCAAGACATTGGATTCAGGTGTTCCAATCACCTCCATGGCCACAGGTGTATAAAATCCAGAACCTAGGCATACAGACTGCTTCTACAAACATTTGTGAAAGAATGGGTTGCGCTCAGGAGCTCAGTGAATTCAAATTGGTGTTGGTTGCCACCTGTGCAATAAGTCCATCTGTGAAATTTCCTTGCTACTAAATATTCCACGGTCAATTTGCGGTATTATAATATAGTGGAAGCAACTGGGAACAGCAACTCAGCCACGAAGCAGTAGGCCATGTAAAGTGACATAGTGGGGTGAGAGCAAGCTGAAGAGCACATTGCGCAGAAGTCGGCAACTGTCTGCACAGTCCATAGCTATAGACCTCCAAACTTTGTGTGGCCTTCAGATTAGCACAACAATAGTGCTTAGAGAGATTCATGAAATGGGTTTCCATGGCCGTGCAGCTGCATCCAAGCCTTACATCACCAAGTGCAATGCAAAGTGGCAGATGCAGTGGCGTAAGGCACACCGCCACTGGATTCTGGAGCAGAGACGTGTTCTCTGGAGTGACCAATCACCCTCCTCTGTCTGGCAATCTGATGGACGTTTCTTGGTTTGGTGGTTGCCTAACTGCATTGTGCCATGTGTAAAATTTGGTGGAGGGGGGATTATGGTGTGTTGTTGTTTTTCAGGGGTTGGGCTTGGCCCCTTAGTTCCAGTGAAGGGAACTCTTGAGGCGTCAGCATACCAAGACATTTTGGACAATTTTATACTCCTAACTTTGTGGGAACAGTTTGGGGATGGCCCATTCCTGTTCTAACATGACTGCGCACCAGTGCACAAAGCCAGGTCCATAAAGACATGGATGAGCGAGTTTGGGGTGGAGTGGTCTGCACAGAGTCCTGATCTTAACCCAATAGAACACCTTTGGGATAAATTAGAGCATAGACTGTGAGCCAAGCCTTCTTGGTCAACATCAGTGCCTGGCCTCACATATGCAAATCTGGAAGAATGGTCAAACATTCCCATAGACACACTCCTAAACCTTGTGGACAGCCTTCCCAGAAGAGTTGAAGCTGTTATAGCTGCAAAAAGATGGGCCAACTGCATATTAAACCCTACAGACTAAAGCCCCGTACACACGGGTCGAAAACTGGCAGGGAATTTTCGGCCAACGTCCGATCTGCCGATTTTCGGCTTGTTAAGGGCCATACACACTATAAGATTTTCTGAAGACTTTTTCCTTCAGATTTACCTTTTCTATGTAGTGCAAGGGCAGTAGTTGCATACAAATTGAAAGTGTTTAGGTTTGACCTCATAGTATCTGGTTTTGGTAAATCTAAAGGAAAAAGTCTTCAGAAAATCTTATAGTGTGTATGGCCCATTAGTATGATGCTTCCGACAATCAACTCCGACTTTTCGGCCGAAAAAAATCTGGTGTGCAGACTATAACATTTTTGTTAGCCGTCAACACAACGACCGATTTTCGTGCAGTCAGTACAGATTTCGACAGGGAAAAATCTGATGAGCAAGCCTGGGCATGCTCAGTGAAGAAAAAACACAAAGAAAACAAACCAAAACGACATCACTTCTGAAGTAGAATTTTGTTGGCCAAGAAAATTTGTGTGCAGTCTAGGCACATTCCAACCAACAAAACGCAACTTGGACAAAAGTCGGACAATCGGTCGGCCGATAATCGTTGCGTGTGTACGAGGCTTAAGACTGGGATGCCATTGAAGTTCATGTGTGTGTAAAGGCAGGCGTCCCAATACTTTTGATAATATAGTGTATTTTTCTTACTGTATTATACAGAAGGTGTAGAACCGTGCTATGGCCGCCAGGTGGGGAACCCGCAGGCAATAATAAATGTAATTGTACAGTATATTTTAACAGACAGCTGAGCGCTCCCTTCCAGGCCAAGTGTGGTACTGCATCCCCGGTAAAGTGGAAGGTCAGCTATAATGTATATTTGACAAGGCAAGTGGGGGGTTTACCACCTGGTGGGCACAGTGCAGTACTGCATCCCCTGTTTAATACAGGAACTGTATATTATTGACTAAAGTTCGCCACCTGGCGGCCACAGTGTGGTACTGCATCTCCTGTGTAAATCAAGAATTATGAATTATTGCCTCAGGGGCACCAATTGGCGGCCAGAGTGCGATACTACATCTCCTGTGTAATACAAGAACTATGTACAGTACTGCCTGAAGGGCGCCACATGGTGGCCACAGTGTGGTCCTGCATCTCCTGTGTAATACAAGAACTATGCTTTATTGCCCGAAGGACGTCACATGGCGGCCAGAGTGCAGTACTACATCTCCTGTGTAATACAAGAACTATGTATTATTGTCTGAAGGGCGCCACCTGTCGGCCACAGTGCGGTACTACATCTCTTGTGTAATACAGTAACTATGTATGATTGCCTGAAGGCGCCACCTGGCGGCCACAGTGCAGTATGTACATCTCCTGTGAAACACAAGAACTATGTGTAGCACCCTCCTAGGTAGGTACAAAAATTTAGTGTATAGTTTGGGTCTTTCTGCTTAGCAGAGAGATTGCCAGGTAAATCTATATTGTTCTCTGCCTACCAGAGAGCAGGATCTGCTAGTGAGGTCTGCTCATGGTGCTCAGGAGCAGCTCAGTTTGTCTGAAGTGTTTCACACTGGTCCAATAGGGGAGGCATATTGGACAGTGATAGGAAACCTGACAAATGAGTGCTCAGGCATTTACTACAGCCCTGGTGATTGGTAGAGGAAAGTGCCCCGGTGCATGCTGGGGTACTGTATAAATGCCATGGGCACATGTGATTGGGGTCTTTCAGCTAGAGAGCGGGGATCTGGAGGGAGGGGGCAGCTGCCCCTTCTCTGTAGAAGTTGCCATGCGGCAGTGGTTGATCTGAGGGCCTGAGAGACAGAGAGAAGCTGAACCCAGTGGCCCAGCAGAAGTAACTGGAAGGGAGACACTAGAAAGGATTTGATTCTGCCTACAGTGAGTACAGATCTGTGTCATGGGGCCTATTTTGAGAGGGCCACCCCTTCTGCTAGAAGAGTCAGTGGATGGGTGTCAGTAAAGGGGATGCTAGAGAGTGTCCTAAGATAATGTAGTTGCATCAAGTCTGTTGCTATAGCGAGCAAGAAGGCTAAATTCTTCCATACAAGTGGCAGTATGGTTAAAGCAGTGTGTCTGCTTCCACAAATAACTTGGTGAGGCCAAATGAGAGTTGTCCTTATCTACTGTGAATAGTTCAAGTTGGAGTATCCCACTATTCTCTTCTCCCATCCAAGTTCCACAATAAATATAAAAACCAAAGCCCTTGGACTGTTTATTGAGTAACGAGCCATTGGGAGTCAGGATAGATGTGTGAACTGTCCCTTAGTGACTGTCTGCAGGTAATCAGATGAGGCCCAAGAAGTCATCACACATCACACAGCAAGGCCTATGGGGACAGTGCTACATACTGTATGTATTATTGTCTAAAGTGCGTCACCTGGCGGCCACAGTGTGGTACTACATTTTCTGTGTAATACAAGAATTATGTATTGCCTAAAGGTCGCCACCTGGCTGCTGCTTGTGTGGTACTGCATCTCCTATGTAATCAGGGCCAGTGCAAGAATTTTTGCCACCCTAGGCAAAATAAAAATTGCTGCCCCTCCATATACCTTTAATTTCTTAAACTTGCGTTTAAGTCACTTAAACTTTAATCGCTTGCCGACCGCTCACGTTGCTGCTTTTGCAGCAGAGTGGCTCGGCTGGGTCAATCTACATAGACCTACGTCGCTAGATTCCTTCCTCTCTCAGCGCCGCACGTGCCGCCGGAGGCTCGCTCCCACTGTATTCAGACACAGCGGGAGTTGGGCCAGGGGAGGAGAGGCGGTGATCACCGCCGCTCTTCCCCGATCGTCGGGGAAAGTGTGAGGAAATCCGCCAGCTTGTGTAAACAAAGTAGGCAGATCTTCTCTGTGACAGGCAGGGACAGATCACAGGATTCAGCATAGCTGAACCTGCGATCTCTGTGTCTGTCACAGAACCACCTCCCCCCACACATGTCAGTAAGTATGAGGCATACATTTAACCCCTTGATCACCAACAGTGTTAACCCCTTCCCTGCCAGTGTCATTATTACAGTAACCATGCATATTTATAGCACTGATTAATGTAGTAATATCACTGGTCCCCCCCCCAAAAGTGTCAAAAATGTCAGTTAGGGGTCCGATCTGTCCGCCGCAGATCGCCGCCATTACTAGAAAAAAAAAAAAGTTAGTAAATGCAATAACTTTTGCGCAAACCAATCAAAATACGCTTATTGCGATTTTTTTTTACCAAAAATATGTAGCAGAAAACAAATTGGCCTAAAATGTTAAATTGTGATTTATACATTTTTTTTGGGAAATGTTATATATCAGAATTGCAAAATATAGCCTGGTCAGGAAGGGGGTAAAATATTCCGGTCTTAAAGTGGTTAAAAATACGCTTATTGAGAATTTTTTTGTCAAAGACATGTAGCTAAATACATTTTGGCCTAAATATAGGACAAAAATTGAATATTAGGTAAAAATATACTAGGTATATTACACGCGCCAAGGGAGGGAACCTATGAGGTATTCAAGGGCTTAAAATATATAAGTTTAAAGTGAATTCAATAAATAGTGATGTATACAAAAAAAGTGGGTAGCAGCAGCTATAGTAAAGTGCTAGTGCTAATAGTGAATGAAGTAATCATTGTGTAAGTGATTACCTACAGCGCTTGCTACAAGTTGATGAACCAGTCTATGAAATATATATATTGTGACAATATAAATAACTTGCTATAAATAGTGACAAATAAAAGTGCTTATTAAATATTGAAATAATTAAAAATTATAAAAATATTCACTTTCTAAAACCATATATTATCACTTTCAAGAGATAAATAAATGAATATATGTGTATCTTGTGCACACACAATGATAAATGTAAATAAACGGTCCATAAAAAATACAAAAATGGATGCAGAAAAACAAAAATTGATGCAAAAAAAAAACACCAAACAGTGACTTCTTGGTGAAAAATGTCCGAGATAATAAATATATATTAAAGTGCAGGTGCTTCTCTCTTGCCCTGGTGTCTCTTCACCGTGGAAAATACTGTAGATAAATTTCACACTCACCAGAAGACGTGGGTCCTATATGCCTTATGGCACTAGGACCAATCGTGCTTGAATGACCCTCTCCAGGTCAGGGTGCGTTCCCTCCTGGCGTGTAGAGCTATCCTTCTGCAGTACCACTCTTACTACTGGTAGTCTCCAAATCGGGTGCCTTTTCTTCAAACAGAACTGCTCCTTCTAGTAATAATAATCCCCCTGTTGAATCACCTCCAATCAAGGGGGTTGTATAAAGGAAAGAAGAATCCGGATAGTGCAGTACCGTTTAAAAGTGGTTTATTAATGCACACAACCCCGGTCAATCCAAAGAATACATTCCCAATGGGGGGAAAAAAAAATTGAATATATTGGATATTTTTTAACTGTCAAAGTAGAAAATGTCAATTTGTTCGCAAAATTTTTGCATTTTTTTATTAATATCGCAAAAAATTAAAAGCGCAGAGGTGATCAAATACCACCAAAAGAAAGCTCTGTTTGTGGGAAAAAAAGGACGTAAATTTTGTTTGGGTACGGCATTGCACGACCGCGCAATTGTCAGTTAAAGTTGCGCAGTGCCAAGTTGAAAAAAGTGGCCTGGACGTTAAGCAGGAAAATCCTCCGGGGCTAAAGTGGTTAATATATTGCACTGTTATCTTCTGGCGCTCCAGCTGCCATCTTCCAGCTCAGCGATGGCCGGCGGGTGCCCTGTGATTGGATAGACATGGCGGGCTGGCCTGTGCCTGTTGGACTGTCCAGTGGCGTAGTCTGGGTGGTGCATGCGCAAACATGAGCCCTGCCTCCGCCTCACATCTTCTCCCACCTCAGCTCAGCACTTCCCTTCAGCCACCCGCTCCAGACCGGATCATTGTGGCAGGCAGCCAGCAGCGCTACAGAGTGAAGACAACACCGGTGAGAGTCGCTTTGCTGGCCCCAAGCCCAGGGAAGTGGACATGGTCGGGAAGGGGAGAGGTAGGTCAGTGTAGGGGGGGTCAATGTAGGTGTCAGTGTAGGGAGGGGGGGGGTCAATGTAGGGGGGTCAGTGTAGGGGGTCAGTATAGGGATAGGTCAATGTAGGGATGGGTCAATGTAGGGGGGTCAGTGTAGGGGAAGGGGGGGGGTCAGTGTAGCGGTCAGGCAGGCCTTTGTAATGGCAGGCAGGCAGGCCTGTGTAGTGGCCAGGCAGGCCTGTGTAGTGGCCAGGCAGGCCTGTGTAGTAGCCAGGCAGGCCTGTGTAGTGGCCAGGCAGGCCTGTGTAGTGGTCAGGCAAGTCTGTTTAGGTGTCAGTATAGAAATTAGGTAGGTCCGTGTAGTGAGCACGTTGGTTAGTGTAGGAATAAGATAGGTCAGTGTAGGTGTCTGTGTATTGGTTAGGTAGGTTTGTGTAATGGTCAGTGTAATTGTCAGGTAGGTTTGTGTAGTGGTCAGGTAGGTTTGTGTAGGTGTCAGTATAGTAATTGGGTAGGTCAGTGTAGTGATCAGGTTGGTCAGTGTAGCTGTCTGTGTAGTGGTCAGGTAGGTTTGTGTATTGGTCAGGTAGGTTTGTGTATTGGTCAGGTAGGTTTGTATATTGGTCAGGTAGGTTTGTATATTATAAAAAGTGGGGGGTACTGCGCTTCTGAGTTGATAATCAATAATGAATCAATACATAAATCAATAAATAAATAAATAGTGTTATGTGTATGTGCCTGTCACAATATAACTAAAAGGGAACTCAAATAACTAAAATAAATCCATACTCATAGTAAACAAATAACAATGTTGAAATATTGGTGCACAAGTCTAAAATCCACTTAAAGTGCTAATGATGTTTTGGTGGCAAATAAAGTGCTCAAGTGTAAACAAATAAATATATCAAAGTGTCCTTAGTGCTTTACAAAAATATTAATAACGGTCTAAAAGTGCAAAAAAGTTCAAATAATAGAGGTAAGTGTTCAGGTGGGTAAAATATATCCACAGGTGCTACTCCTTCACCAAACACCGTGCAAAAAATAGTGGGGTGCTTCTTCTTATCCCCTCTAGGTGTACTAGCCGCTCACCTTGAGGACTAAGGGAAAAAGCCTTATCAGTAATCCAGGGGGCTCCTCTCCAATCCTATACCATGTTCCACTCGGGTCAATAGTCAGGGCTGCTGTAGGTCACTTGGCTCCCTCTCTCTCTCCAGATTACCAGCGGTCACAGTAGATCTCAAAGTGAAACACTCAACATAGTGCAAATATGTCTGGGTAACAGGTACTTTATTGAAAAATAATTAAAACCACTCACATTTGTGGAAAATTCAAAGCGCAAAAGGAAAGCATCGGAGTGGGATCGCAGTCCTCACTTCCACAATGTGCGTCACTTCCGGTCCGAACATCCCTACGCGTTACGCCACTTCCGCGTCACGTGGCTTCTTCAGGGGATCCCCCACTTTTTATATTTCTAACACTGTATGGTTACCAGTCCTGGTACTAGCAGCATCTGGGACTTTCCACACCCCCTTTATCGCTCCTTTTAGACAGCGCAGGACTCACCTTACCATTCCTAGGTTTGTATATTGGTCAGGTAGGTCAGTGTAGGTGTCAGTATAGAAATTAGGTAGGTCAGTGTAGTGAGCACGTTGGTTAGTGTAGGAATAAGATAGGTCAGTGTAGGTGTCTATGTAGTGGTCAGGTAGGTTGGTGTATTGGTCAGGTAGGTTGGTGTAATGGTCAGGTAGGTTGGTGTAATGGTCAGGTAGGTCGGTGTAATGGTCAGGTAGGTCTGTGTGGTGGTCAGGCAGGCCTGTGTAGTGGTCAGGCAGGCCTGTGTAGTGGTCAAGCAGGTCTGTGTAGGGGTCAGTATAGTAATCAGGTAGGTCAGTGTAGGGATAAGGTAGGTTTCTGTAGTCAGCTAGGTCAGTGTAGGTGTCAGTGTAGTGGTCCCGTAGATTTGTGTAGGGGGCGCAAATTACTTACCTTGCCCCGGGCGCTGACAACCCACGCTACGCCACTGTATTGTTGGAATGTGCAGAAAAATGGGGAAGGGACGGAAAAGGAGTGGAACAAGATAAAAAAAATCACCAGGCAGAGACAAAGGAACAAAATAGAGCAGAAAAAAAAAAATCAGAAAGAAACCCAGAATAAAACCCCATACCTCATGACAGAAGAATCAGTATGAAACAGGTACCAAGGCACAAAGGGGAAGAGTACCTCCTACGTCTTCTGTGGGCTTGATCCAGAATGGGGAAAGTGGGATTTAGGTTTATATATAAAAAACGTATGTACATGACAAGCTTGGTCCAAGATGAGAGGGAGAAGGGAGACATGGGATGAAGTGAACAGGGGAAGAGGGGGGGGGGGGGCATTGATTGGGTGTATGATTTATGTCTTTAACAAAGGTTCATGTGGCCTGGTCTCAGGCTGTTTTTCTGCGGCTAAGCCCTCTTAGGAAGGGGCAAAAGTTCTCGGCCTCATTCAGGACTGAGGAAATCTTTGGCGAAGGTTCATGTGGCCTGGTCTTAATCTGTTTTTCCTGAGGCAAAGCCCTCTAGGAAGGGGCGAAAGCTCTCAGCCTCATTCAGGCCTGATCCAGCGCATTTCACTTTGGAGAAGCTTCTTGTTCCAGTCTCCCCCTCTTGCTGGTATATGGAGCCTTTCCAGGGCCATAAAGGTGACCTTGGGCATCCTCCTGTAGTTGTGTGCATGTGCGATGTCTCCCTAGAGGTAGGCAGAAATTTCCAATTTGCATACTTTGCATGTGTTTATTGACCCTTTTTCCGAATTCCTGAAGGGTCTTACCCACATAAAAACGCACCACATTCGCACTACATCAGGTATATAACTCCTTGCGTCTTGCAACTGACGAAATGCATAGCTTTAAAGATCTCCCCATTTGGGAGTGTTTTTGAGGTGCACCTACGTATGACTTTGCACTGTATACAGCTGCCACAGGGGAAGGTGCATTTGTCTTTGCAGGGGGTCCTTCCTTGTATTTGTTATGGACCGATGATTCCTTGAGTGATCTAGCTTTTCTGAAGGCGAGTAGTGGTTCGTTGGGGACAAGGTCTTTCACTGTGGGGTCCTCGGTCAGAATGGACCAGTGCCTCTTTAGAACTTTGCGTATTTGGTAATGTTGGTTGGTATACCATAGGATGATTCTGGTTTCCTCTTTCTTTTCAGTGGGTCCTATCTTTGCTCCTTTCTTGAACAGAATCTCTTGCCGGTCCTTTACTTTGACTCTATTAAATGCTTTCCTTAAGAGTAGTTTTTGTGTAACCTCTTTGTAACAATCGTCTGGTAAGTGCATCGGACTCTTTTTGAAAATCGTCAGGATTGGTGCAGTTGCGCTTGATCCGTAGGTACTGGCTATAGGGGGGATAGATTTTTTCAAAGTTATTGGGTGGAAACTTTCCGCATGGAGGATTGTGTTCCCTGCAGTTTCCTTTCTGAATAGTGTCTTGTTGAGGTTCCCATTTGCATCTTTAGATACCCATGTGTCTAGAAAGGTTACCTTATCCATACTATATGTCATGGTAAAAACATATTGTATTTGTTGTTGTTCATTCTGTTTAGGCATTCCTTGATTAGATGTTTCGGGCCGTTCCAAATGATAAAGATATCATCTATATATCTTTGCCAGAGCATGCTGTGACAGGAGTATGGGGAGTTTTCTTCATCTGCCAGGAAGTCCTGTTCCCACATCCAAAGATATATATTGGCGTAGGACGGTGCACAACTTGTACCCATTGCTACGCCGCAGGTCTGAAGGTAGTATGACCCCGAAAAGGAGAAATAGTTGTGGTAAAGTATGAATTCCAGCATCTGCATGATGAAGTCGTTGAATTTTTTGTCATATCTATTTTGTTGTCCCAAGACTTGTTTGACTGCCGTAAGTCCTTTCTCATGTGGAATATTATTGTAGAGTGATTCTACGTCCCCCGTGATCAGAAATGCATCTTTTGGAATCTCCATGCCGCCAAGTGTTTGTAGGAAATGTATGGTGTCTTTTATGTATGAGGAGAGCTTTATAACATGTGGCCTAAGGTAGGCATCGATCACCTGGCTCGTAGCTTCTGATATATTTCCATTCCCAGAGAGGATGGGTCTGCCTGGGGGATCCTGTATGTCTAAATACTCCCATTACTTTTTTCTTTGCTACATCATCATATGACGCAATACCCAAACTTAAATACATTTGTCTCAGCAGCATACATGGATATTCAAGGACATTTCTCACTACCACTTGGTCTCTATTGTCCCCCATCTGCTCCCCATTAGGATGTTTGTCACCCCACACCTCCAGCTCCAGGACTGTGCCTTCACCACCACCGTGGGATTATAGTGGCATTTCATTCAATTTGGCTTCATCCCATTGCAAGTATGTATTGCCAGCATAGGGTCCTTCATATGTCTCTATATTTTGTTAGACAATATGATACATATATATATTTTTACAATTGATATTGATACTTTTATGTACTTTTTAGACCAGTTGATGAGCATGTACTCCTGAAGAAGTGAGCTATGTTCCTCACGATACGCGTCGAGTTTTATGATGCTCCAGTTCAACTATGCAATGTGTTAACTTTACTTGAAAAAAAAGTCCGGGTCCGTGTCCCGGACTTTTTCCGAACTTTACCCGGACACCGAACCCCATTGAAGTCAATGGGGACCCGAACTTTCAGGCACTAAAATGGCTCTAAAACACCAATGGAAAGGGCTAGAGTGCTGCAAATGGCAGCAAAACGTAGTTAAGAGCATGGCAAGTGCTCTGCAAACAAATGTGGATAGGGAAATAACTTAAAACAACAAAAAAAAAAACAGAAAAATAAAACAATGTTCTTCATCTGTGAAGGACGAGGCCCATATGGAGAAGGAGGGAGGTTGAGGTGGTGGTGGATGTGGCGGTGTCATAGGTGTGCGCACAGGGTGTGTCGGGTGTGCCTGGGCACACCCTAATCACCTAGGGCACATTAGCATTATCACTCTGTTTGCCAGTGAGGAGATGGGAAAGATCTCCCTCGGACCTGCTCTGCCATAAGAGAAGTGCCACACACTTCTATTTCACTTTGCCAGCAGGGAGAGTAATGTATGGGGGCCATACACATGTAGGCAAACACATGCATGTGTATTTAAACTTTGGGGTGCACACCCTAATGCAATAGGCTGCGCACACCTATGGGCGGTGTAGGTGGAAGCGGCGGTGGAGGAGGACGAGGTAGCTAACACTGCTTTTTTTCAGTCATTTTAAATGAGGGTACACCCCAAAAGAGTGAGAAAGATCAAAAATAGAACAATGGCTGGGTAAGGTCGGTATCCATCTCTATTCTGCACAAGGTACGGAAAAGTCCTGTGGGATCCATGCCTGGTTCATTTTAATGAACGTGAGCTTGTCCACATTGTCTCTGGACAGGCGGCTGCGCTTGTCTGTGATAACGCCCCCAGCCATGCTAAATACACGTTCAGATAATACACTGGCTGCAGGGCACGCCAGCACCTCCAAGGCGTAAAGGGCAAGCTCAGGCCATGTGCCCAATTTGGAGACCCAGAAGTTGAAGGGGGCAGACCCATCATTCACTACATGTAGGCGTGTGCACACATACTGCTCCACCATGTTGGTGAAATGCTGCCTCCTGCTAAGACGTTCCTTATGAGCTGCTGGTGCTGCTGTTTGTTGTGGCGTGCTGACAAAGCTTTTCCACATTTTGGCCATGCTAATCCTGCCTTCTGAGGTGCTGGCAGTGCCCTGGTTGCGTTGGCGACCTCTTCCTCCTCCTCTGCCTTGGCCTTGTGCTTCCACTGTGGCCCCGCTGTCAGGTGGGAATGCCAGCAGCATCGCGTCTACCAGCGTGTGCTTGTACTTGCGCATCTTGCGATCGCGCTCCAGTGAGTGAATTAAGGACGGTACGTTGTCCTTGTAACGGGGATCCAGCAGCGTGGCCACCCAGTAATCAGCACAAGTTAGAATGTGGGCAACTCGGTGGTCATTGTGGAGACACTGCAGCATGTAATCGCTCATGTGTGGCAGGCTGCCCAGAGGCAACGAAAGGCTGTCTTCTGTGGGAGGTGTATCGTCTGTGTCCTCTGTATCCCCCCAGCCACGCACCAGTGATGGCCATGAGCTGGCCTGGGTGCCACCCTGCTGTGAACATGGTTCCATCTCCTCCGCCATCTCCTCCTCCTCATCCTCCAGAACTGTGCCCCTGCTGGACAATTGTGTCCCTGGCGTTTGTGGGTGCAGGAACCCACCGTCGGAGCCACTTGCGAATGACTGCCCTGAAAGCCTTGGAAATGTTACCTCTTCATCCTCCTCCTCCTCCTCATCCTGTGCCACATCCTCTTCCATCATTGCCCGAATCGTTTTTTGAAGGAGGCATAGAAGTGGGATAGTTAAGCTGACAACGGCGTCATCGGCACTGGCCATGTTGGTGGAGTACTCAAAACAGCGCAACAAGGCACACAGGTCTCGCATGGAGGCCCAGTTATTGGTGGTGAAGTGGTGCTGTTCCGCAGAACGACTCACGCCTGCGTGCTGCAGCTGAAACTCCACTATGGCCTGCTGCTGCTCGCACAGTCTTTCCAGCATGTGCAAGGTGGAGTTCCACCTTGTGGGCACGTCACATATGAGGCGGTGAGCGGGAAGGCCGAAGTTACGCTGCAGCGCTGACAGGCGAGCAGTAGCAGGGTGAGAACGCCGAAAGTGCGCACAGACGGCCCGCACTTTCTGCAGCAGCTCTGACATATCGGGGTAATTTTTAAGGAACCTCTGCACCACCAAATTCAGCACATGCGCCAGGCAAGGGATGTGCATCAAACCGGCTAGTCCCAGAGCTGCTATGAGATTTTGCCCGTTATCGCACACCACCAGGCCGGGCTGGCAGCAACCACTCATTTGTCTGCTGTTCCATGCTCCTCCACAACTCCTGCGCGGTGTGTGGTTTTTCCCCCAAACAGGCAAGTTTTAAAACTGCCTGCTGTCGTTTACCCCTGGCTGTGCTGAAATTGGTGGTGAAGGTGTTACGCTGACCGGATGAGGAGGCGGTACAGGACGAGGAAGCGGAGTAGGAGGAGTTAGGAACAGGAGGCAAACTGAAGCGCCCTGCAATCCTTGGTGGTGGAAGGACATGCGCCAAATTGCTATCCGCCTCAGGCCCATCCGCCACTGCATTTACCCAGTGTGCCGTTAGGGAGATATAACGCCCCTGACCGTGCTTACTGGTCCACGTATCGGTAGTTAGGTGGACCTTGCCACAGATGGCGTTGCGCAGTGCACACCTGATTTTTTCCCCCACTTGGTTGTGCAGGGAAGGGATGGCTTGCCTGGAAAAGTAGTGGCGGCTGGGCACGACGTACTGTGGGACAGCCACCGACATAAGGCTTTAAAACTGTGCGTCTCCACCAGACGGAATGACAGCATTTCAAAGGCTAAGCATTTTGAAATGCTGGCATTCAGGGCCAGGGATCGCGGGTGGGTAGGGGGGTACTTCCTCTTCCTCTGAAGTGTTTGGGAGATGGAAAGCTAAACGCTTCCATGGGACATTGTGGAGATGGTTGGTGACCCAGGTGGTGGTGTTGCTGACAGATCGTCTGTTTGCGGGGTGGCAGGTGCCGGTATCACTACAGAGGTGGATGGAGAGGCGGAGACTGCAGCAGAAGAGGAAGCAGGAGGAGCCAGAGACCTTTCTTGGTTTTGAAGGTGTCTACTCCACTGCAGCTCGTGCTTTGCATTTAGATGCCTGATCATGCAGGTTGTGCTCAGGTTGAGAAGGTTTATGCCTCGCTTTGCACAGGCTCTGATTGCACAGGGTGCAAACCACTGGTGTCCTGTCATCAGCACATTTTCTGAAGAACTTCCACGCTAGAGAACTCCTTTGAGCTGGCTTTGGTGCGCTCGTTCCCTTGCTGCGTTGGGCAGTAGCAGGCGTAGTGTCTAGGGCACGGCCGCTCCACTTCTGCACCCTGCTCCCTCTTCTGCTGTGCTGGTGGCTCTGTGCGACCACCGCCTCTTCCTCCAAACTACTCAGGTCACCTGCATGACCTTCATTCCATGTGGGGTCGAGGACCTCATCGTCCTCCACATCATCTTCCACCCAGTCTTCACCCCTGCCCTCCTTGTCGGTCTCCACAATTCTGAGTGCCGCAGCAGTTGGCACCTGCGTTTCGTCATCATCGGAGACATGTGCGATGGTCCTTTCATGTACTCATCTTGAGAAATAAGTTGTTGGGCATCGCTGCACTCAATCTCTTCCACTTCTGGGGCAGGGCTAGGTGGATGGCCCTGGGAAACCCTGCTGACAGAGTCATCAAAAAGAAGAAGAGAGACTGCTGCATGACTTGGGGCTCAGACTGCTTGCCTGATTTGTAAGGGGGTGAGGTGAAAGACGGTTGGACATTGGCTGCAGGTGCCAACTCTGACCTTTCTGCAGTAGACTGGGTGGGAGACAATGTGAAGGAACTGGAGGCACTGTCAGCAGCAAACCAATCTAACTATCGCCTCTACTTCTTCTGGCCTCATCACTTCTGGAGGCCCATGATGCCCTACCAAATACTGCTGCAGGTTCTGTCGCCTACTCACACTTGAGGAAGATGTTTCACTTGTGCGTGTAGCTGGCACAGATCGACCATGTCCTCTCCTTGCAACAGGAGCTCTACCAGCAGCACCACGACCCAGGCCACGGCCCCTATTTGACGGTGTCCTCATATTTCTGTAATTTAGGATCTTGCCCTAGAAAGGTGTTTATTGAATAGCGGAACAAAACAACAACAGTATCGCACGGGTGTATCTCACAGTCAAATATGTAAACTATGCCGCAATTTAATTTTTTTTTACCCCAAAAGGGTGTATATTGAATAGCGGAATAGAAAAAAGGATAAAAAACGGTGTATCTCACACGTACAAACACAGACTAGGCCCCAATTACAATTTTTTGTACCCTAAAGGGAGGATGAGGAAGAGGAGTAGTAGGAGTTCGGAACAGGAGGCAAACTGAAGCGCCCTGCAATCCTTGGCGGTGGAAGGAGATGCGCCAAACGAATTTAAAAGGTGTATCTCACACGTACCGATACAGACTATGCCGTAATTTAATTTTTTACACTCCAAAAGGGTTTATGTTGAATAGCGGAATAGGAAAATTTTTATAAAACGGTGTATCTCACACGTACAAACACAGACTAGGCCCAGATTACAATTTTTTGTACCCTAAAGGCAGGATGAGGAAGAGGAGTAGGAGGAGTTCGGAACAGGAGGCAAACTGAAGCGCCCTGCAATCCTCGGCGGTGGAAGGAGATGCGCCAAACAAATTTAAAAAGGTGTATCTCAAATGTACCGATACAGATTATGCCGTAATTTAATTTTTTACACTCAAACAGGGTGTATATTGAATAGCGGAATAGAAAAAAATTTACAAAACGGTGTATCTCACACGTACAAACACAGACTAGGCCCCGATTACAATTTTTTGTACCCTAAAGGCAGGATGAGGAGTAGGAGGAGGTCCGAACAGGAGGCAAACTGAAGCACCCTGCAATCCTCAGCGGTGGAAGATGCGCCCCCAAAATTTGGAAGGTTTATCTCACACGTACCGATACAGACTATCCCGCAATTTAATTGTTTTTACCCCAAGGGTGTAGATTGAATAGCGGAATAGAAAATATGATATCAAAAGGTGTATGTATCTCACACGTACAGACCCAGACTAGGCCCCGATTACTATTTTTTGTACCCCCAAAGGCAGGATGAGGAGTAGGAGGAGTTCGGAACAGGCAGGAGGCACACTGAAGCACCCTGCAATCCTCGGCGGTATGAGATGTGCCCCAAAAATTGGAAAGGTGTATCTCACACGTACCGATACAGACTATCCCGCAATTTAATTGTTTTTACCCCAAGGGTGTAGATTGAATAGCGGAATAGAAAATATGATATAAAATTGGTGATTTTTCAATAGCACATGTGAACACAGCAGTGTCTTATATCAGTCAGCTCTGCTGCAGGCTATGAAGGGAAAAAAAAAAGAAAATTCCCCTTTAAGTTTGTCATTTTTAAATAGATTAGTACAGACTATGCCACAATTTAATTTTTTTAACCCAAAAGGGTGTATATTGAATAGTGGAATAGAAAAAAGTGTATAAATTTTAAAATCACTCAATAATAGCACATGTGAACACAGCAGTGTCTTATCACAGTAAGCAGCACTGAAGGAAAAACGCTGCACACAACTGACTGATAAAAAAGATTTTTTTCGCCCTCCTCCTCAGTGGGCAAAAAGATTGTGTTCACTGCACCACCCCACACACAGCAAAATCGATGTAGAACACTGACCCTGCCTATTCTCCAGCCTCGCCCTAAAATGCCCTAATAACTCGCCCTGCCTGCACTCCGACCTGACCCTGAATTATTTTCGGACACAATATAATTTTTCACTGTCTGTCCCTAATCAGCAGCCAACACGTATGATGTGTGCTCTGTCCCTATACTACAGCAGAATGACGCAGCGGCGCTCGGTCTCGAACTTATAAAGACATGGTCACATGCTTCAGATGGCCAATCACAGCTACTAATACATTAGTAGGCATGGCTGGGATGGCTTAAGGCACACCAGTTAAACGCTTGTTGATTGGCTGTTGAAAGCCCGCCACTAAAAGCGCACCATTACATACAAACCCGGAAATAAAATGACCGAACAGGGATTTTAAACCCGAACATACAGTAAAGTTTTCGGGTCCGTGTTCGGGTAACAAAAATCCAATTATTCGGTAGGAACACGAATAATACAGTCCGTGTTCGCTCAACACTACTTGTGAACATATTTTATTCTTGTATGTACACGTGGTCATATATTATGATTGTTATACTTTCAATAAACCTATTTGTATTACTACATCCATCAGCCCCTCTGGGATCACCTCAACTCAAAGTCCCAGGGCACCTTTCTTCCTGCTTTGTATTGTTATTAGGGATGGAGGTGTTCACTGATAGTACCAGACCTTTTTATCCTTGTTGTATGTCTTTATGCACCTTTGGAAGGGCATAAAATGTCAGGGTTCGTGGGTGTTTCGTCCGTATATATTCCCAAAGTGTTTGGGATATAGCCCCTTCATTTAAGGCTTTGTCCACCTTCTTGTAGAAATCCTCGTTGTAGGCTTTGATCATGACAGGAGAGATCTTTTTGTAACATTTGTTGTTTTCTAATATCCTTAGGCACATCGGTGGTATACCGAAGAAGAACACACTGCCCAGAGGAAAGAGCAAAGAGCAAATAGCAAAGAAAATATTGTTTCTGGTTCAAATCATGAGTTAAAATTAAAGACATGTTTTCTGCATTGTTTTTATTGTTGCACCACAAAAAAGAACAAACAAAAAAAGTTTACACATAAATTGTAAAAACATTTAAAAATAAGCCAAACATAGCTAAGGGGGGGGGGGGGGGGGGGAGGAATGAGTTAATAAGGGGTAAATAGAAACTGTGTTTTTGTAAAACAAAAAAAAAGAAAATTAGGAACAAAAAACCTTGCATATTTTTTTCAAAATTATCATTATGTACACCACAAAGGACATGTCTGTGGCATGCGCATAAGAACTAAACAAAATACATTGTAACCATGTTTTTTTTTAATGAAACCTGCAAACAGTATATAAGTGCTTCATTCATGCGGGAGTTACTGTAGTAATTTTCTCTTAGCTCAGTGAATAAGGTGAAGCTCTGCAAATTGTACCACTACCCATTCACCCCAAAAAACGGCAGAGTAGTGTTAATAATAACAAGAGATGGTTTTGAGAAGTCCTTTATTAAAAATCTTCCTCCTGTCATCTCCCTCTGGTCTTCTCCCTCCTGTCTTCTCCCTCTGGTCTTCTCCCTCCGGTCCTCCTCCGATGATGTCTCCAGTGATTATGCTGGCTCTTCTCCCTCCGGTTATCTCCCTCTGGTTTTCTTCCTCCTGTCTTCTCCCTTCGGTCCTCCTCCGATGATGTCTCCCGTGATTATGCAGGCTCTTCTCCCTCCGGTTATCTCCCTCTGGTTTTCTTCCTCCTGTCTTCTCCCTTCGGTCCTCCTCCGATGATGTCTCCCGTGATTATGCAGGCTCTTCTCCCTCCGGTTATCTCCCTCTGGTCTTCTTCCTCCTGTCTTCTCCCTCCGGTCCTCCTTCGAAGATGTCTCCCGTGATTATGCAGGCTCTTCTCCCTCCGGTTATCTCCCTCTGGTCTTCTTCCTCCTGTCTTCTCCCTCCGGTCCTCTTTCGATGATGTCTCCCGTGATTATGCTGGCTCCACTGTTTCCTGCTTCTTATATAGCCATGGGTGTGTGGCCACTCGGTGGCATCACACGGAGACCCCGCCCCCTTGTGTTATCATGCATCGTCAGAAGATGACACAAGGGGTGGGGTCTCTAGGTGACATCACCAGGTGGCTCTGCCCCCATGGCTATATAAGAAGCTGCAAACAGCGGAGCCGGCATAATCACGGGAGACATCGTCGGAGGAGGACGGGAAGGAGAAGACCGGAGAAAGAAGACCAAAGGAAAAAGACCAGAGGGAGAAGACTGGAGGGAGAAGACCAGAGGGAGAAGACTGGAGATAGATTTTTAATAAAGGACTTCTCAAAACCGTCTCTTGTCATTATTTACACTGCTCTGCCTTTTTTGGGGTGAATGGGTAGGGATACAATGTTCCCCATACTCATTCACATAGGGGGCCTCCAGATTCCGATAAGCCCCCTGCCCTCAGAGCCCCACAACCACCGTCCAGGGTTGTCAGGAAGAGGCTCTTGTCCTCATCAACATGGGGACAAGGTGCTTTTGGGTGGGGAGGTGCAGAGCCCCCCCCTGCTCCAAAGCACCCACCCATGTTGAGGGAGTGTGGCCTGGTATGGTCCAGGAGGGGGTGAGGCCGCTTGCTAGTCCCATCCCCCTTCCTGATCTGCAGGGCTGTATGCTCAGATAAGGGTCTGGTATGGATTTTGGGGGGGGACTCCACGCCATTTTTTTTTGCATGGGGCTCCCCTCAAAATCCATACCAGACCCAAAGGGCCTGGTTTGGAACCTGGGGGGGAACCCCCACACCCTTTTTTTCCCCATTTTGGTGTGGAGTTCCCCCTCAAGATCCTCTGAGCGAAAGTCGCACCACAAGTCAGATCATCCTGATCCGACTTGGATGCGACTTCCATTCTGATCAATGGGCTCCCGTAGGGAACCATTAATTTTCAATAAAAAAAAAAAAAATTCTGTATAAGCAACATTAAGAAACGTTAATCAGCCTTTAGCAGCGCTAGACGTTTTTACAGCTCTGACGCTGATCCTCAGAACGCACAAGCTCTGGGTTTTTTTTGCAGCTTGAAAACGCCTATGCCACTTACAGCTGCAAAACGTCTGTTGAGGCCATACGATAACATGGAGGGGCGTTTAAGCTGTAAAAAAAAAAATGTCTGACACTCCTAAAAGCAGCTGCAAAAATGCCCTGTGTGTATGAGGCCTAAATAGGAGGATCACAGGCTCTCTGTGCTCATTCCTGAGAGAACAATGGTCTACTGTGTTTACAACAGCAGACCGCTGTTCTCTCTCCACGGGGAGTGATTGCGGAGGCCCGGCGGCAATTGCGGCCACCCTCCCCGTGGATCATCTTCCCTGCTGGCTAATGGGGGTGCGGCGTGCCCCCAGGATCGCTCCCGCCGATCGCCATACAGGTACGGCCATTCGTGCAGCCGAGCCAGCCTGCCACAGTACATCTACGGCGGGCGGTCGACAAGTAGCTAAAAATAATGAATGCAATAATATTAAGGATGACTAAAATGTGTGCAATTTAAACAAGCCTAGCAGTGGAACCATTTATTTATACCAGGGGTTCTTAAGTGTTTTAATTTGAGACCCTAAAAAGGAAAAGTTGTACTGGGCCCCAAACAGGGACTTTTTACCAAAATTTGAGAAAAGACCTATAAAGGAAAACAAAAAGGTCTAAATAATAATAATAATGAAAACGCACACACAGGTAGTAATCCCTTCCAACCCGGGCCTAGCGTCCATTTAAGGGGAGTTTGGAAAGGACTGCCCAATCACGTGACCATGGTGATTGGCTTTCACAGTGGGCACATGATCAGGGGCCGGTGTTCCGTGAAAAATCCATACCCGTGAGAAAACCATACCCTCGTCACTTCCGGTTCCGCTACGGAGGGTATGGATTTCTCACGGTAGTTAAACTTGCGGCGCTTACATTAAAACAGCTCATCTGAAACGTAAATCATCTCCGCTCTTCGCCCTGTCAATGCCCTCATCTCCGGTAATAAATATAAAAGCGGATCACGGAGCCGCGATCGCCGTCACATTTACATCTCATACTCCCGCCGCCGCTTTTATATTTATTACCGGAGATGAGGGCAGTGACAGGGCGAAGAGCGGAGATGATTTACGTTTCAGATGAGCTGTTTTAATGTAAGCGCCGCAAGTTTTACATTAGACACAGTGCCGTGAGAATTTCATGCCCACCGAGCATGCGCACTTGTCTAATTCTTTAATGTTCAATCACGTATCCGGGGCTCTGAGCATGCGCACTGCTGCGCTGCTCAGCTGTTTCAGCCCGGAAGTGACGAGGGTATGGTTTCTCCACGGGGTATGGTTTTTTAACGTTACACCGGTCCTGCTACCATTCAATCATTACTAGAGATGGAGAGCTGTCTATGCCAGCTCGATTGCTGGACTGGGAGCGTGCAATGAGTGAGCTCTCAGTAAAGAAACCTCAACATGGATGCCTATGGGTGGCATGTGAATGGTAAATCCCACCCTCTTTGAGTTGTGTGGGAAGTGGCAGCTCTTGACACATAATAAAGTATAGGGGGAAGGCGGGCACTGCACATGAAAACCATTGTTCTTTTAAGCTTTCTGCTTTGGCATTAAAGAATCCATTGGGTTTGTTTTAATGCTGTTGATGTTTTGTGTTATTGCCGTTTTAGCCTATTATCTACGTGCCGACCGTTTAACTTAGCTACATGGTAGAAAAGTGGCACGGCTGTGCTGGATCACGTACCTCGTACATGATCCGACACTTTCAAGTCTGGGGCACCCATGCACGCCGCCGGTGGCCCGCTCCCGCTGATTATCCACTTTAAGATCGGAAGGATTTACCCCCTTAATGACCAGGCCCTATTTTGCGATTTGGCACTGTGTTACTTTAACGGACAATTGCGCGGTCGTTGCGATGCTGTACCCAAATAAAAAAAAATTTCCCCACAAATAGAGCTTTCTTTTGGTTGTATTTGATCACCTCTGCGATTTAAATTTTTTGCGCTATAAACAAAAAAAGAGAGACAATTTAAAAAAAAAAAAAAAAACATTTTTTCACATTCTGCTTTATGACATTCTCAAAATAAAAAAAAAGTAAAAATCACAATTTTTTAACATTTTAGGCCAATTTGTATTCTGCTACATATTTTTGGTAAAAAAAAATCGCAATAAGCGTATTTTGATTGGTTTGCGCAAAAGTTATTGCGTCTACTAACTACGGGAAAGATTTATGTCATTTTTATTGTTTTTTTTTTTACTAGTAATGACGGCGATCTGTGATTTTTTTGTGGGACTGCGACATTGCAGCGGACAGATCGGAACCCTAACTGACATTTTTGACACTTTTGGGGGGACCAGTGATATTACCACAGTAATGAGTGCTAAAAATATGCACTGTTACTGTACTAATGACACTGGCAGGGAAGGGGTTAACACTGCAGGTGATCAAGGGGTTAAATGTGAGCCTAGGGGAGTGATTGTAACTGTGGAGGGGGGGGGGGCATGGCTTGTGAAATGACCATAGCGACATGTGTTCCTATATAGAAGGATCACATGAGTTCTGTGATCATTCCAGGGAGAAGAACGGTCAGCTGTGTTTACAACAGGCGACCATCCTTCTCCCCCAGCGGGGAGCGATCGCGGATGTCAATCGGAGCAGCCTGACCCATGCATCAGCTTCCCCGCTGGTGAGTGGGGGCGGGAGCGCGTCGTCGGCGGCGTCCGCTCGCCCCCTAGCTTCCCTCGCGCGATCGACGTAGACTTGCGTCGGTTTGCGCAGGACAGCCACCTTGCCGCAGTAAATAGGCGGCGGGTAATTATACACAGAGAAAGCTGATCAGTGGGTACCACGGACTCAATGTCTGCCGGCACCTGCCAATCCTTTGGTACAGAGGGAGAACAGTAGTCTGCCTATGTAAACAACGCAGATCCCTGTTCTGTCAGTACAGAAGGCATGGATCCTGTCTTCCTGCAAAGCAGGGGCACTGATCCATGCCTTCCTATAGGAAAAGGACCTCCCCCACAGTAAGAAAACCCTGGCTAGGCACACGGTTAACCCTTTGATCTCCCCTGATTTTAACCCCTTCCTAGCCAGTGTCATTAGTACAGTGACAGTGTATATTTTTTTTAGCACTAATCACTGTATTAGTGTCCCTGGTCTCCAAAAAGTGTCAAAAGTGTCAGTTAGTGCCTGATATGTTCACCGCAGTATCGCAGTTCCGCTATAAGGCTCCATGCACACATGGCGTCATAAAAACGTGCTCCAAAGCTGTTTACATAACGCCGGGAAACAGCAGCTGTAAAAACGTGCTTTCAGTAGCTTTTTCTACTAGCGTTATTGCACGTTTGGCCACAGTAGCTGTTAGCAGCGTTTTTTCTGCCTCCATTCAAAATCAATGGTTCCCTATGGGAGCCTATTGATTTGAATGGAAGTCACACCGCAGGTCGGATCAGGGTGATCCGACTTGCGGTGCGACCTGCACTGTGAGAATCTTGAGGGGGAACTCCACGCCAAAATGGGGAAAAAAACGGCGTGGGGTTCCCCCCCAGGTTCCAAGCCAGGCCCTTCGGGTCTGGTATGGAATTTGAGGGTAGCCCCGCGCCGAAAAAACGGCGTGGGGTCCCCCCCAAAATCCATACCATACTCTTATCCGAGCATGCAGTCCGGCATGCCAGGAAAGGGGAGGGGACGAGCGAGCGGCCCCACCCCCCCTGGACCATACCAGGCCACACGCCCTCAACATGGGGGGGGGGTGTGGGTGCTTTGGGGCAGGGGGGGCTCTGCACCCCGCACCTCAAAGCACCTTGCCCCCATGTTGATGAGGACAAGGGCCTCATCCCCACAACCCTGGCCGGTGGTTGTGGGGGTCTGCGGGCAGGGGGCTCATCGGAATCTGGAAGCCCCCTTTAACAAGGGGGCCCCCCCAGATCCCGGACCCCCTCCCTATGTGAATGGGTATGGGGTACACTGTACCCCTACTCATTCACCCCATAAAATGCAGTGTATGGAAATAACGACAGGAGACGTTTTGGAAAATTTATTAAAAATCTTCATCCGGCTCTTGTCCTCTCCGGGGGTCTTCTCCTCTCCGAGGGTCTTCTGCTCTTTTGCTGTCCGCCCTTCTTGTCTTCTCCTCTCCGGGGGTCTTCTGCTGTCCGCCCTTCTTGTCTTCTCCTCTCCGAGGGTCTTCTGCTGTCCGCCCTTCTGCTGTCCAATCTTCTTGTCTTCTCCTCTCCGGTCTTCTGCTCTTTTGCTGTCGGCTGTCCTTCTTCCTCCGGTCCTCCTCCGACGACGTCTTCAGCGATTATGCCGGCCTCTGGTCTCCGCAGCTTATTATATAGCCATTAGGGGCGTGGCCGCCAGATGACGTCATCGGGAGACCACGCCCCCTTGTGTCACCGATGACGTCATCGGTGACACAAGGGGGCGTGGTCTCCCGATGACGTCATCTGGCGGCCACGCCCCTAATGGCTATATAATAAGCTGCGGAGACCAGAGGCCGGCATAATCGCTGAAGACGTCGTCGGAGGAGGACCGGAGGAAGAAGGACAGCCGACAGCAAAAGAGCAGAAGACCGGAGAGGAGAAGACAAGAAGATTGGACAGCAGAAGGGCGGACAGCAGAAGACCCTCGGAGAGGAGAAGACAAGAAGGGCGGACAGCAGAAGACCCCCGGAGAGGAGAAGACAAGAAGGGCGGACAGCAAAAGAGCAGAAGACCCTCGGAGAGGAGAAGACCCCCGGAGAGGACAAGAGCCGGATGAAGATTTTTAATAAATTTTCCAAAACGTCTCCTGTCGTTATTTCCATACACTGCATTTTATGGGGTGAATGAGTAGGGGTACAGTGTACCCCATACCCATTCACATAGGGAGGGGGTCCGGGATCTGGGGGGGCCCCCTTGTTAAAGGGGGCTTCCAGATTCCGATGAGCCCCCTGCCCGCAGACCCCCACAACCACCGGCCAGGGTTGTGGGGATGAGGCCCTTGTCCTCATCAACATGGGGGCAAGGTGCTTTGAGGTGCGGGGTGCAGAGCCCCCCCTGCCCCAAAGCACCCACACCCCCCCCCCATGTTGAGGGCGTGTGGCCTGGTATGGTCCAGGGGGGGTGGGGCCGCTCGCTCGTCCCCTCCCCTTTCCTGGCATGCCGGACTGCATGCTCGGATAAGAGTCTGGTATGGATTTTGGGGGGGACCCCACGCCGTTTTTTCGGCGCGGGGCTACCCTCAAATTCCATACCAGACCCGAAGGGCCTGGTTTGGAACCTGGGGGGGAACCCCACGCCGTTTTTTTCCCCATTTTGGCGTGGAGTTCCCCCTCAAGATTCTCACAGTGCAGGTCGCACCGCAAGTCGGATCACCCTGATCCGACCTGCGGTGTGACTTCCATTCAAATCAATAGGCTCCCATAGGGAACCATTGATTTTGAATGGAAGAAAAAAAACGTATAACGTGGCTTAACGCACGTTAAGCAACGTTATGAAGCCTTATGGAGCCTTTAGCAGCGTCAGACGTTTTTTGCAGCTTGACGCTGGAGCTCCTGAACCCACAGTTCCTGGGTTTTTTTTGGAGCTGTAAAACGCCTATGCCACTTGGAGCTCCTAAAAGCTCTATGTGTGCATGAGGCCATAGAATAACATGGATGGGCGTTCTGCAGCTGCAAAAAAAAACGTCTGACGCTGCTAACAGCAGCTGTAAAAACGTCCAGTGTGCATGAGGCCTAAGTCTCTGGTACTAGTAAAAAAAATAAATAAATAAATAAATATCCCATAGTTTGTAGACGCTATAACTTTTGCGCAAACCAATCAATATACACTTATTGGGATTTTTTTCCCCCAAAATTATGTAGCAGAATACATCTTAACCTAAATTGATGAAGAAATTAAATTTTTTCAATTTTGTTATCATGTTTTATAGCAGAAAGTAAAAAATACTGTTTCTTTTTTCAAAATTGTTGATCTTTTTTGTTTATAGTGTACACAGAGGTGATCAAATACCACCAAAAGAAATTCCTATTTGTTGGAAAAAATTACATACATTATATTTTGGTACAGCATCGCACGACCGCGCAATTGTCAGTTAAAGTAACGCAGTGCCGTATCGCAATAAAAATGGCCTGGTCATGAGGGATGGGGGGGGGGATATTTCAGAGGGCAAGTGGTTAAAATAAAAGCTTTAATTATTAACCACTTGCTGACCGTTCGCCAGACATATACTGCGGCAAACTGGCTCTGCTGCGCGAATCGGCGTATGATTACGTTGGTTCGCGGGAACGCTGGTGAGGGGCGAGCGCATGCTGCCAGTGGCGCACTCCCGCCGATCCATCGCGAGGATGCCAATCCATCGCTTCCCGCTGAGAGAGAAGGATGGTCAGCTGTTTTTGTTCTCTCTGAAGTTATCACAGAGTCCCTCCCCCCACAGTTAGAAAACAGCCCCTAGGTTAATCCCTTTGATCACCCCTAGGTTAATCTCTTCCCTGTCAGTGTCATTAGTACAGTAACAGTGCAGGGACAGAAGATCCTCTGCCCGCTGTCACAGGGAGGAGGGATTGGAAGGTTATGGAAGAAGGTGCTGGAGCATGTTACATGTTACAACCTAATTATGGGTGAAATGAGTAACATGCTCCAAAAGTGAACTTATCTTTTAACCACTTAAGGACCGCCCACCTTAGATTTACTGAGGCAGGCAGCCCCTCCTGTGCGAATCTACATAACCGTACATCGGTCGTGCACCTGCAGCTAGGGGGCGAGCGTGCGCTGCCGGGGGGGTGCTCCCGTCCCCACTCTGCAGCGGGGACTCCGATGCATGGGGCCGGCGGCTCCGATTGCCGCCAGGCACCCGCGATCGTTCCCTGCTGAGAGAGAAGAACGGTCAGATGTTGCAAACATAGCTGACGTTGTAAACAAAGTTGACCGTTCTCCTCTCTGGAATGATCACAGAGCGCCTGTGATCCAGGATGCATTGCAGAAATGCCCTCCCACTGGGACTGCCATAAAACATGATGTGTCACTGGCTAGGTTTCCTCCACTGTCCAATAAGCTCCCTCATTAGATGCAGTGGGGACACTCCCTCAGACCCAGTGAATCACACTTGGAGACATGCAACAGGCAACCTAATGCCCCGTACACACGTGAAGATTATCTGAAGACTTTTGTCTTCAGATTTACCTTTTCTATGTAGTGCAAGGGCCTGCTGGATTGCATACAAATTGAAAGTGTTTAGGTTTGACCTCATATTATATGGTTTTGGTAAGTCTGCAGACAAAAGTCTTCAGATAATCTGCACGTGTGTACGGGACATAACAGATCAAGCTCCCCTGATAAGCAGAAGGAGTAATAGATGCTTTTTCCTAGCATCCTTCTATGAAGGATCACAGGCCTCTGTTATCATTTCAAAAGCCCAACCCCCATACAGTTAGAAACACTTCCCTAGGCTTACATTTAAGTCCTTGATCACCCACTGTGTTAACCCCTTCCCTGTCAGTGTCATTGTTACAGTGACAGTGCATATTTTTAGCACTGATTACTGTAGTAATGTCACTGGTCCCTCCAAAAGTGTCAAAAATGTCAGTTAGGGGTCCGATCTGTCCGCCGCAATGTCGCAGTCCCACTAAAAATCGCAGATCTCCGCCATTACTAGTAAAAAAATAAAATAAATAAATAAAAATGACATAAATATTTCCCCTAGTTTGTAGACGCGATAACTTTTGCGCAAACCAATCAAAATACGCTTATTGCGCTTCTTTTTTTTTTACCAAAAATATGTAGCAGAATACAAATTGGCATAAATTGATGAAAAAATCTGATTTTTATTTATTTTTTTGGGAATGTTATATAGCAGAATTTGAAAAATATTGTTTTTTTTTTTCAGAATTGTCACTCTTTTTTTGTTTATAGCGCAAAAAAAAAAAATTTATTTGGGTACAGCGTCGCACGACCGCACAATTGTCCGTTAAAGTAATGCAGTGCCGAATCGCAAAAAATGGCCTGGTCATTAAGGGTGCAAATCCTTCCGGGGCCAGAACTGGTTAAGAACTTCAATAAAAAATGATGAGGAGGAATCCAAATAGCTTACATATAAAACATCAGTTGTTAAAGGATGAATGACCACATGATAACACTAGAGCTAACCAATGTGCTATGGGGTTGATTCAGAATTTTCATTACTACAAGCTCCATCAGATAGAACATATTGTAGGCATTCTTCTCTAATACTGCAAGTTTTGGTAAAGCCAAGAGAAATTAAGCCTTAGTTGTACTTTCTTCCTTCGTAGTTGGCCTTGGGTTGGGTAACGGTTGGGTCTCTTCATCTCTTCGCTCCACAATCTTGTCTGGGTAGGTGTGTCTGCCCCAACCTTGCATCTACTCCGGCTCTCTATACATGTCTGTGTTGTCATCCATAGTCAGTCCTGACATAGGGCTTGGATACAAAGTCAAATGGTGACCTATTCTAATCCCAATTTGGGTACTGACCCAAAATGATAGTGTATCTATATCCAAAACCTTTTCTTATTTCTAAATGGTGGGAAAGGGTTAGCAACCTTGTCAGGTCTCTGTTAGAGAGACTTTTCCTTAGCCTCGGTTTCCACTAGTGCGGCTACGAAGTCGTGCTACTTCTAGCACGACTTCGTAGCAAAAGTAAACCGCGGCTTCAGTTAGACTTGTCCCTCATATATAGAGGGAAGTCGCGCTCAAAAGTAGTACACGATTTACTTTTGAGGTTGCGGCAACTGAAGCCGCGGCAGTGGAAACGTGCCCCATTGAAAACAATGGGTTTTGACTTGCTGTGCGACTTGACATGTGTCAAGTCGCACCGCAAGTCGCACTAGTGGAAACCGAGCCTTACTGTCCTGGGGACAACATTTTACCAGATAGGAAAACAATAAAAATCTGCAATGGGGAAACACATATAAACATAAAAATATAACACCAATAATAAAAATAAAATAACAGGGGTTCTAGCATCTCCGTTCTAGCATCTCCCCACCTTACTCTAAAAAAACCTCAACATTTTAACATTTGTCTGTGTTTCTATTGGAGAGTTTACTTTACTTTCTGTGTAACGAAAAGATTGTCCCTGGTACAGGACGTGAGGGGGAAATCTCTCTAATGGAGAGTAAAACCTGACAATGGTTGTAATCCTTCCCTACGCTATCCAAAACAAAAAAAAAAAAAGTTTTTGGATAAAAATAAATTTAAAGAAACATTGGGTTTATACAGACCTCTGCATCAGAGCTGAGAGGCCAATTCAAGGAATGAGGGACAAAGCAATTTGGTTCCAAAAGATTGATAGTCCCCGGACAGTTTGGAGCTATGATGAGCCAAAAGCTTGACTTACAGTTGCAGGCACTTTAGCCCCATTGTAATTTGCCATTTGGCAAGAAACCCCCCCCAAAAAAGCAGACATTTAGGGGCAGCAGGATCACCTTCTCCTGAAAGCCTGGCAGTGGCTGCTTAGTCGCACTGAACGTGGATCGCTATTCAGAGCATAGGATAGTGTGAACCCAGCCTTAGGCCTTTCTTCTGCATAAGTATGCATTGCATTTAGAAACAAGTAATTATTGGTGCAGAAGTAAAGCTGATGTGTAATTAAATGGCTGACAGGCAGAGTATTTATGACAGAAGAGACCCTATTGGTCAGCTGTCATAATCACTGAGCCGCACGTGCGCAGCTCAGCAAACATTTATTGCCCTGATCAGCCCCAATCCATGCTTCGGTGATGCGACTACTATGTGCATGCGCGGGAGTGGTGTCATCGCGGCCTGGCCCATCAATTGGTCAAAGGCACGGGACCCAGAAGGAAGACCGGGCGAAGATGGAAGTGCCGGGGGCCCACCAGATCAGTCCCAGCGCTGTGCTGGAGGACACCATATGACAGGTAAGTCTGCCATAATGTACTAATATGCTGTGCATACTAGCACATTTTAGCATTACCCACCTAGGGTCAGGGCCGGATTAAGAGCATCATGGGCTTGGTGCTGAGGATTTTGAAGGGCCTTAAGGGCCGTGCCTTGGCATGCACCCAGAGGAGGAAGGGTGCAGCCATGCATGCCTAATTCAACATGGGATGCTGTCTCTGAAGCCCATAAACACATCCATGCATCGGCAACTGTCCCTCCTTGTCTGGCCTTCGTGCTGTGTGGGGAGGTTCTGAGGGAGCTGCCTGGGGAAGCGAGCATAGAAGCCAGACTTCTGTGTTTACAAGTAAAAGAAGAGCGGTAACAGTGAATATGGCCAACCTGGGGCCTATATAAAGGTAGAGGCCTGGAGCTGCAGCTCCAATAGCCCCTACGTTAATCTGGCCCTGCCTAGGGTGCCTAAAAAAAATAACAATAAATTATAGCAGGCTTTACTTCTGCTTTAAACCACTTACATTAAAGTGGAAGAAAAGCCTAACTCTAACTATTCTTAACCACTTTAAGACCAGAGGATTTTGCTGCTCAATGACCAGGCCACTTTTTTCAACTTGGCACTGCATGACTTTAACTGACAATTGCGCGGTCATGCAATGCTGTTCCCAAACAAAATTTACGTCTTTTTTTTCCCACAAACAGAGCTTTCTTTTGGTGGTATTTGATCACCTCTGCGCTTTTTATTTTTTGCGATATTAATAAAAAAAGAGCAAAAATTTTGCAAAAAAATTGACATTTTCTACTTTGACTGTTAAAAAATATCCAATATATTCAATTTTTGTCATATATTTAGGCCAAAATGTATTTAGCTACATGTCTTTGAAAATTGTCAATGAGCTTATTTATATACACTTTAAGACCGGAAGATTTTACCCCCTTCCTGACCAGGCCATATTTTGCGATTCGGCACTGTATTACTTTAACGGACAATTGCGCGGTCGTGCGGATGCTGTACCCAAATAAAATTTACGTCCTTTTTTCCCACAAATAGAGCTTTCTTTTGGGGGTATTTGATCACCTCTGCAATTTTTACATTTTTGAAAAAAAAAACAATACTTTTCACATATATATATATATATATAACATTCCCCAAAAAAAATTTAAAAATCAAAATGTTTTAACATTTTAGGTCAATTTGTTTTCTGCTACATATTTTTGGTAAAAAAAATCACAATAAGCGTATTTTGATTGGTTTGCGCAAAAGTTATCGCAATTACTAACTACAGGAAAGATTTGTCATTTTTATTGTTTTTTTACTAGTAATGGCGGCGATCTGCGATTTTTTGCGGGACTGTGACATTGCGGCGGACAGATCGGACCCCTAAGTGACATTTTTGACACTATTGGGGGGACCAGTGACGTCACATCCGGGTAGAAGAAAGGACAGGAGGTGCACGCGTTCAGAGCATCCGTGCTCCTTTGTTAGTCTGTGAGCCGGATGTGACGTCATCGGGCTGGAAGTCGGAACACGGCCGCGAGTCCTTCACCGACCTGTGGGCTACAGCTGCCTACAACCAGCCTCCCCACAGGAACGCTCATACTCCACTCCCACCCTGCGCTGCACCAACCAAGAAGGAATCCGATGAACCACCACTTGTACCACACCGTTTTACGCTTACCTTGAAGTGAGTTACTATGTTATTTGTCAATCTATTAAATCTATTGCTACACTAAGCTGGCGCCACTCTCTCCTGCTTCTTGTTCTCCAGAGCCCCTCCATGCTCCAGCTGGCAGCCGCTGAATGTTGCCACCTCTACTATCCATTACAGATTGGAACCTACAACACCCCTCCCCCTTACCACTGACCTATACTAGCAGAGCGCCATGATATACTGTTTGTATATAGTGTATATCAGAGCTGTCATTAAATTGCATGATGTATTCCAAGAACCTATCTATCAAAATGGACAGCTCATCAATGAGATTCATATGTCAACAAGTCCAATATCCAATTTCTTTTAAAACTAAGAAACAGTAAAAGTTGGTTGGCACTTCAGGAAGACCCATAAAGCGAAACTTTATTGAAGGAGGTTAAAGGCAAATATCGCTACGTATTTCAGGCTAGAAATATTCTTTGTCGAGCAATAAAAAAAAAATTCAGAAAAAAGACCATGATAAAATATTGTTGAAATCTGATTTAAAAAAATATAATTCATTCAAGAAAATTAAATATACGTAACAAGCTCCAATGAATAATAAAATGAACCCTATCTATCCATCATATACAGTAAATTACAGTACATGACCATGTTAACATCTACATGATTAACCACTTGCCGACCGCCGCAAGTACATATACTGCGGTGGTCAGCCCTGGCCAGGCAAAGTGATGAACCGGTACATCACTAGCCTGTCACCGGCTTGTGAGCCAATAGCGGGCGAGCGCGCACCCTCTGGGGCGTGCGCCCGCCCCGGCTCATTCCCTGGGAAGTCCGTGCGTGTGACCGGCGGACCCGATGTCCACCGGTCACTCGCGATCGTTCGCCTGGGAAGGGAGAAAGGCAGGCGGCTAATGTAAACAAGCCACCTGTCATTCTTCCATGTGTAAAAATGGAGATCAGACGGTTCTACTATGTAGGACCGTTGATCTCTGTTTTTACACTAGTAGCCATGTCCCATCACAGTTAGAAACACGCCCCTAGGACACACTTAACCCCTCCCTCTCCAATACAGTTAACCCCTTCTCTGCCAGTGTCATTTTTACAGTAACAGTGCATATGTATAGCACCGATTACTGCAGTAATGTCACTGGTAACCCCAAAAGTGTCAAAAATGTCAGTCAAGGGTCCGATCTGTCCGGCGCAATGTCGCAGTCCCGCAAAAAATATCGCAGGTCGCTGCCATTACTCGTTAAAAAAAAACACCAAAAATGACAAAAATCTTTCCCTTTATTAGTAAACGCGATAACTTTTGCGCAAACCAATCAAAATATGGTTTTTGCGATTTTTTTTTACCAAACATATGTAGCATAAAACAAATTGGCCGAAAATGTTAAAAAATTTT
This sequence comes from Pelophylax lessonae, assembly GCF_965119305.1. Classification (NCBI taxonomy): domain Eukaryota; kingdom Metazoa; phylum Chordata; class Amphibia; order Anura; family Ranidae; genus Pelophylax; species Pelophylax lessonae. Next base: position 715,195,587 of record NC_138769.1, on the reverse strand, counting down.
GATTTTTACATTTTTTTGGGGGAATTTAATATAAAAAAATGTGAAAAATATTGGTATTTTTGCAAAATTGACGCTATTTTTTTGTTTATAGCGCATGATCAAAAAATCGCACAGGTGATCAAATACCACCAAAAGAAAGCTCTGTTTGTGGGAAAAAAAGGACGTCAAATTCGTTTAGGTACAGCGTCACACGACCGCGCAATTGTCCGTTAAATTCACGCAGTAAAAAAATCGCAAAAAACCCCCTGGTCAGGAAGGGGGTAAAATCTTCCGGGGCTTAAGTGGTTAATAAAAACAATTACTGAGGCTGAATTAAGACCATGGATAAAATTTGTTTAAATCTCAAAAAAAAAAAATATCATTCATTCTAGAAAATTGAATATATATGAAAAGATCTAATGAATAATAAAATTAACTCTATGTATGCATCATATACATTATGATTACATTAAATATGTTACACTACTTGAGAAGCTAATAGATTAGAATAAATTCTGTGATGGTGCCTCTGGCAGGTGATGTGGACTCATCTGAGGTGCAGTGTGATCTAGTGTTCCCTGGTTTTATTTGCTGCAAAATGGCACCAGGTCTTGGTCCCCATGATTGCCCCATCAAAGAGTTGCTGGAACAGAATTTCAGTGTAGAGACAGTACATGAGGTAGCAGACCTAGTTGGGTCCAAGCAGAGGTCATGGCAGGTAGCAGGGAGTAGTCAGGTCCAGGAAGAGGTTGTGGCTGGCTGTAAATGAGAAGGTAGTCAGGTCTGAGAAGAGATCTAGGCAGGAAGCAAAAAAGAGAGTGGTCCTATAAAGTCAGGGTTCTTGGCAGGCAGCAAGCAAGAGTGTTATCACGTCAAACTGGCTTGACAACAAACAGGCACTTGGCAGGTAAATATTGTAGAGCTTTTGTTCTCAGGTAGCTGGCAATAAGACACAGAACCAGGCATTTCAGACTGGTGCTTAAATACCCTTTTGGTCAGAGGATTTGCCAAGCATCTTTACTGGGAACCATGGAAGTCATAGCAAACCTGAAAATCCTACCAGAGATTCTGTGAAGAATCCTGAAAGACCTGGAAGGCATCCCGTGAGGAATCTTGGATGACCCAGCAGGGATCCTGGAAGGAATCCTGAAAAACCTGGCAAAGATAAAGTTGTATATACAGTATATATACAGTATCTCACAAAAGTGAGTACACCCTTCACATTTTTGTAAATATTTTATTATACCTTTTCATGTGACAACACTGAAGAAATTACACTTTGCTACAATGTAAAGTAGTGAGCATACAGCTTGTATAACAGTGTAAATTTGCTGTCCCCTCAAAATAACCCAACACACAGCCATTAATGTCTATACCACTGGCAAGAAAAGTGAGTACACCCTAAGTGAAAATGTCCAAATTGGGCCTAATTAGCCATTTTCCCTCCCTGGTGTCATGTGACTCATTAGTGTCGCATGGTCTCAGGTGTGAATGGGGAGCAGGTGTGTTAAATTTGGTGTTATCGCTCTCACTCTCTTATACTGGTGACTGGAAGTTCAACATGGCACCTCATGGCAAAGAGCTCTCTGAGGATATGAAAAAAAGAATTGTTGCTCTACATAAAGATGACCTAGGCTATAAGAGTAAATAAAAGTTCAGCGCTAATGTGAATCTGTGAACTGGGAATGTTCACATTAATGTGCATGGGATGAATAGTGATAACCTGAGCACACCTCCTGAATCAATATAGTGATATATGTAAGTCAAACGGATATCAAATAAGTCCCATATAATGAATCAAAAAGGAAAAATTATGAGTCCAAATGTGAAATCCAAAATCCAAAAGTAGTACGGGTTGTTGTGGAAAATTTGATTGTGGACATTTCTTTAGTTAAATAGTCATAATGTCTCCCAGTGTCGGTTTTACCGATAATCGCTATTCACAGGGATTATCGCTTTAACTGTCATTGCAGGAAAGACTTGTTAGTGAAAACCTTCCATTGGGTGAGATGGCACAATACTAGTAGCAAAGAGAGTCCATCGCACAGATCTATATCCGCAGTTTGGGGCCCTGTACTGCTGAGTTATGTTTGTGATATGGAAATTCTTATCATTTTAGCAAGATTAATAGATGGCACCTTTTAGTCACATTCGATCGGTGTGACTGAATGACTGCTGCTATTATCTTATGCAGATAAAGCCTCATCAACTGGAACAAATAGAATGGTCACTATCAAATATGGTTTATATATGAATCACGTTTGATTAGATCCACTAACAGGTAATGTTTATGGATGAACACAGACAGGTCCTTAAGATGGCAGCCATTTCTGCTCATCTCTGCACATGGCTGTGTTTCTACATAAGCACTGCCCATTGTACTTTTTGAATATATACATATTCTGTGATTGGTGGTTGTAAAGCCACTCCCTGTAACTCCCTTTTGTTCACTTGCTGTAAATAAACCAAGCCCTGCCCTGAGACGGACACAGAAGACACAGGAAGCACACACACACACACACAGTCACAAGCTCACACAGCCATTCATCCATGCAGACACACAGAAACTCTCACACACAAACACTTGCTCTTACCCACACACACGCATGCACACACATACATATCCGGAGAGAGACCTGGCAGATGGCATCGAAATGACCCAGCGTGTCTGTTCCTTTTTTTGTCGCCGAGCTCTTGGAAAACCTTTATACAAAAGAGCGGTACAATTGTACTTTTCAGTACAAGCTATTAATAGTGTTTGGTGCGTATTAAATTTGAGCGCACTGAAGCGGGTTTCTACGCTCCAAGCCCTATTCATTTCCACGACAGGGTAGCTCTTGGATCCCTTTCACAGACGGAAAAAAGATGTTTATTAAGGATGTCCCGAACTATTCACCGGCGAACAGTTCCCGGCGAACATCGCTTGTTCGCGTCCGCCGCTGCGGGTGAACATATGCGATGTTCGATCCGCCCCCTATACTTCATCATTGAGGCAAACTTTGACCCTGTACCTCACAGTCAGCAGACACATTCCAGTCAATCAGCATACCCTCCCTCCCACACCCTCCCACCTCCTATAAAAAAGCAAGGGCAGCATCCATCTTAGACTCATTCTGAAGCTGCAGTGTTAGTGAGAGCAGGGAGAGTGCTGCTGCTGCTGTTAATAGGGACATTGTTAGCTAGTGTTCTGTGTCCACTCCTGCTGTAAGGACAGCGTCCTGACAGCACCCCAAAAAGCCCTTTTTAGGGCTGGTATTTCAGTCAGCTTTTTTAATATATATATATATATATATATATATATATATATATATATATATATATATTGTGCAGTTGCCTGCCCGCCGTGTGTGAGAGGCCACAGACCCACCACAGACTGTACTGTGTGCACACCACACTCATATCGGGTGGCACAGTACCTTGCAGTTAAAAAAATATTTTTTTTTCCTCTGTCATAATTACAGCTGCCTGCTGGCTGCCAGTGAGTGTGTCGGGGTTATTGGGGGTTGATTAAAATAATAATAGGTAAAAAGAAAAATGATTTTAAAAGCCATGTGTATTTCATATTATGCATAAGAGATTCTGAATGGTGCTGCATGGCGTCCATCTTGTTTTTAAGGTGAAATAGAGTTCATATATGTATTCTAACAAAATGTCTCTCACAGGCTTACAAAGGGTCTATGGTTTCAACAGAGATCTTTGTATTTCTATGTAATCGTAAATAAGATCCCTTTTGACATCTCGATCAGATAAAACTTAGTCAGTCTGACGCTATGTTAAAGGGGGTGATATCTCAGTCTGTCTATAAGTATTTAACAATAGACAATGGCTCAGTGTTTCTCATCAAACATTTAAAGATGAACTATATAAGTTTTTTTAAAGGTACATCATTATATGTGAGACAATATTAGCCATAATTATATCATTATATTATGTAAGGCATATACATATATATTTAGGAACATTGTATCACGTTTTAGGTTTATATTCTCATAGTAGTATCTTACTTAGACTTAAAACTAAAGTGAAAACGAATTACTTCATGTTAAGGCATGTGGTAGGAGTGTTTATATAAGAATTGCTTTGGACTGGTTTAGTGCTCAAGGTGTCGTAAATATTCCCAAACCTAGACTATGTCTGACAGCCCTATGGCATAGTCAAATAAGTAATTGCTTTTCACTAGCCGACAGGTCAGAGGTCATGAGATAAGAAGGATGGGTAATTGTTTCAAATTATGTTAAATACAAAATCTAATGAACGGTACGATACTGCCCTCTGGAGGCGAAATACCAGGTGCAGTCTTGAGATAATTTTAGATATTCCCATATAAAAATATTATATTGTGTTAAATAATATAATTATTGGAATGGCATTACTTGCCCAGGTGAATAATGGAGATACAGGTGGACATTTATGTATGTACTGGGAGTCTGGACAAAGTTTTATGTTGTTTTTTATGATTAATCTTACATATAGAGGAATCATCCTTATTTTATTATACCAAGTTTTGGGTTAATTATCAAAAGAGGTGTGTCTCTGACCTCATCAGTTTAGGTATAGAATATCCCATCCAATAGGGATAATGTTTCATCCCTCTGGGTTTTACTTATGGTAATTTGTATAGCTCTTTGTTCTTACCATATAAAAGACCAACCCAGATGAGAGGGGGACACACATTACACTGCCCATCAGACAATACACTTACATCACACACACTATTACATTACTCAATAGACTCATCCAGACATACTCCCTGGTCCATCATTCATCTGAAACTTGAAGGGAAGCCACCATCTTAAGAAAGGCATCCATCTTAGGACTCTGGTAAACGATTTGAAGCTAGCAGCCATAAGTGTGGTAAATATGCCTTGCTATGTTATTTGATTTTATTCAACAATTGTTTATTTCCTTCCTTATATGTTTTATATTGCATATTTAAGGGTAATGAGATTACAATCCCAGGGTTATAAGCCATAGTAGATTTTTCTCTAAAAAGCTGATTTTTGTTTTTATACATTTTTATTAATATCAGATTAAGTGCATTATTTGCAATTTTAAGTCTTCCGTTTTGCATGGCTTATTCTCATTCCTTCTGCAGTGGAATGACTTTGGGCCCTGTGATTCGCAGACCATTGTAGTCTGTTTATATAGAACATTAATTTATGGCTTATACTATACCAGGGAAGAAATGGTAATCTTGCTTTCGTTTTGCTTTCACTTTCACTTTGTTTCAGTTTCACTTTCATTATTGAGCTAAACATCACATTGCATTGATTATTTGAAGTTAGTATTTTTCTGTAGAGTTATCTTTTTGTGTCACTTCTTGTTTGATCATATATTGTGATTGCATGTCTGGAGAATAAATATTTTTATATATATTCCATGCTGTAGACTGTACTCACTAAGATTGGTATATGCTTTTAAAAAGAAATTAATCAATTAAAAAGAATTCACGACATTGATTTATGGTAATAGGTGAAGACTCTCCTTTCTTATAGATCTTATAGATGCTTATTAACCATAAATAAATACACTGCTATATTCAGAGCAGTATAAATATTCTGACATAAGTACGAGCGCGAGATATTTATTATTAAATATTCTTACAAGTGTCAGGTCCACAGAGTGAACTGTGCCCACTGCAGTGCCCACCACTCATATATACGGTGGCACAGCACCTTGCAAATGAAAAAAATATATATTTTTTATAATTGCAGTTGCCTGGCCTGCCAGTGAGCGTCAGGTCCACAGACTGTACTGTGCCCACTGCAGTGCCCACCACTCATATATACGGTGGCACAGCACCTTGCAAATTAAAAAAATATATATTTTTTATAATTGCAGTTGCCTGGCCTGCCAGTGAGTGTCAGGTCCACAGAGTGTACTGTGCCCACTGCAGTGCCCACCACTCATATATACGGTGGCACAGCACCTTGCAAATTAAAAAAATATATATTTCTTATAATTGCAGTTGCCTGGCCTGCCAGTGAGTGTCAGGTCCACAGACTGTACTGTGCCCACTGCAGTGCCCACCACACTCATATATACGGTGGCACAACACCTTGCAAATTAAAAAAAAATATATTTTTTATAATTGCAGTTGCCTGGCCTGCCAGTGAGTGCCAGGTCCACAGAGTGTACTGTGCCCACTGCAGTGCCCACCCCTCATATATACGGTGGCACAGCACCTTGCAAATTAAAAAAATATATATTTTTTTTAAAATTGCAGTTGCCTGGCTTGCCAGTGAGTGTCAGGTCCACAGAGTGTACTGTGCCCACTGCAGTGCCCACCACTCATATACGGTGGCACAGCACCTTGCAAATTAAAAAAAATATATTTTTTATAATTGCAGTTGCCTGGCCTGCCAGTGAGTGTCAGGTCCACAGAGTGTACTGTGCCCACTGCAGTGCCCACCACTCATATATACGGTGGCACAGCACCTTGCAAATTAAAAAAATATATATATTTTTTGTAATTGCAGTTGCCTGTCCTGCCAGTGAGTGTCAGGTTTACAGACTGTACTGTGCCCACTGCAGTGCCCACCACACTCATATATACGGTGGCGCAGCACCTTGCAAATTAAAAAATAAAAGATTTTTTATAATTGCAGTTGCCTGCCAGTGAGTGTCAGGTCCACAGACTGTACTGTACCCACTGCCCAACACTCATATAGGGTGGCACAGCACCTTGCACGCATAGTACCACTAATCTAAAAAAAACGACAGGCAGAGGCAGGCCACCCCGCAGGGGCCGTCGTGGTCATGGTGCTGTGATTTCCTTTGGCCCTAGAATAATGCCCAGTGTTCAGAAGCCACGTACCCTGAACTCGAAAAATTCTGAGGACATAGTTGACTGGCTTACACAGGACACCCAATCTTCTACAGCTTCCGCTCGGAACCTTGATGTACCATCCTCCTCCAGCTCAGCTTCTGGCACCTCTCAATTTACCACTCGCCCGCCCGCCGGCACCACCACCAACACTAGCACCACAGCCGCTTCACATGATCTGTCAGAGGAGTTATTTACACATCAGTTGGAAGAAATAAGTGATGCGCAACCATTAGTGCCAGAGGATGTAGATAACAGGGATATGTCTCAGTAAGGCAGCATTATACACATGGACGTACATTGTGATGATGATGATGATGATGTTGTACCTGCTGCTGCAGCCTTTGCTGAGTTGTCAAGTGAAGCGGCTGATGATGACGATGTGTCCGTGGATGTCACCTGGGTGCCTGCTCGAAGAGAAGAAGAAGAGGGGGAAAGTTCAGATGGGGAGACAGAGACCAGGAGGAGACGAGTTGGAAGCAGGGGGAGGTCATCGCAAGGAGCTAGTGGCACAGTCAGACAGCATGTATCGGCACCCGGGGACAGCCAGACAGCACGCCAATCAACGCAAGCTGTTGCCAACACCAGAATGCCGTCATTGCAAAGCTCAGCAGTGTGGCATTTTTTTGTGTGTCTGCCTCTGATAACAGCGATGCCATTTGCAACCTGTGCCAAAAGAAACTGAGTCGTGGGAAGTCCAACACCCACCTAGGTACAACACAACACAGCTTTGCGAAGGCACATGATCTCACATCACAAACGCCTATGGGATCAACACATGAGTACAAGCAGCACACAAACTCAAAGCCACCATCCTCCTCCTGGTCCAGCATCTTCAGCCACGTCAACCACTGCTGTCCTCCTTGCCCCCTATCAACAACCCGCCACTCCGCCTCTCACCTTCAGCAGTTCCTGCTCTTCTGCCCACAGTCAGGTGTCTTTAGTTAGTATTAATTGCAGTAATAGGAAACACACGGGTAATATAAGGACACTGAATTTCAAAAGAGCCAATTTCCCTAAACTGCGCTCGCTGCTAGAAAATATCAAATATGATAGAACCCTGGGAACAAAGAACACGGAGGAAAAATGGGAGTGCTTCAAGAGCATACTTAACAAGGGGGTGGGCCAGTGCATTCCACAGGGAAATAAATTTAAAAGAGCAAAACTAAACCCTGGTTGGCTAAACTCCAACATAAAAATGTATATTAGAGCTAAAGAAAAAGCCTTTAAAAAATACAAGACTGAGGGGTCATTGGCAGCATTTAAGCACTACAAAGAGTGTAATAGGAAATGTAAAGATGAAATCAGGGCGGCTAAAATAGAACACGAGAGACATATAGCGGAGGAGAGTAAAAAGAACCCCAAGAAGTTCTTTAAGTATATAAACAGGAAAGCGAGGCCAGAGCACATTGGCCCCATAAAAGATGATAAAGGAAAAATGGCCACTGAGGACAGAGAAAAGGCGGAAGTGTTAAATAATTTCTTCTCTTCAGTCTTCACAAAGGAATCGGGGGGCTACACGAACCTTGCTTGTAAGGCCGAACTAAATAATACACCTCAGGAAGTGCCGCCATGGCTAACAGAGGATAGACTTAGAGCTAAACTAGAGAAACTTAACATAAATAAATCCCCGGTACCGGATGGCTTGCACCCGAGGGTTCTTAATGAGCTCAGCCAGGTGATTGCCAGACCATTATGCTTGATCTTTAAGGATAGTTTACAGACGGGTATGGTGCCAGCTGATTGGAAAAAAGCCAACGTGGTACCAATATTTAAAAAGGGGCCGAGATATATCCCGGGTAACTATAGGCCGGTCAGCCTAACATCAGTAGTCTGCAAAATTTTGGAGGGGATGTTAAGGGACCACATACAAGACTTTAGTAACGAAAACGGTATTATAAGTAGTAATCAGCACGGATTCATGAAAAATCGTTCGTGCCAAACCAATCTATTAACCTTCTACGATGAAGTGAGCTGCCACCTAGATAAAGGAAAGCCTGTGGATGTGGTGTATCTGGACTTTGCAAAGGCCTTTGACACCGTTCCCCACAAACGCTTACTGTACAAACTAAGGAAGGTAGGTATGGACCATAAGGTGAGTACCTGGATAGAGAACTGGCTCCAGGGGAGAGTACAGAGGGTGGTGATTAATGGGGAGTACTCGGATTGGGCGGGTGTGGAAAGTGGGGTCCCCCAGGGTTCTGTCTTGGGACCAATCCTGTTTAATTTATTCATAAATGATCTGGAGGAGGGGATATCGAGTACAATCTCAGTATTTGCGGATGATACTAAATTAGGCATGCCAATATCTTCTATGCAGGATGTGGAAACCTTGCAAGCGGACCTGAACAAAATAACGGGGTGGGTAACTACATGGCAGATGAGATTTAATGTTGAAAAATGTAAAGTAATGCACTTGGGGGCCAGAAACCAGAAAGCAAGCTACTCACTAGGGGGGGAACCTCTGGGTGAGTCTAGGATGGAAAAGGACTTGGGGGTACTGGTAGACAACAGGCTTGGCAGTGGCATGCAATGCCAAGCCGCCGCAAGCAAAGCCAACAGAATACTGGGATGTATAAAAAAGTAGATTCACTCCAGAAATAAAGAGATTATTCTCCCACTCTACAAGACTCTGGTCCGGCCACATCTGGAGTATGCTGTCCAGTTCTGGGCACCGGTCCTCAGGAAGGATGTGCTGGAACTGGAGAAAGTCCAGAGAAGGGCAACAAAAAGAATTAGCGGAATGGAGGACATCAGCTATGAGGAAAGACTACAAGCACTGAACCTATTCTCTCTGGAGAAGAGACGATTGAGGGGGGATATGATATCAATGTACAAATACTGTACTGGCGACCCGAGCATAAGGAACAAACTATTCAGAGAAAGGAGATACAATAAGACACGTGGCCACTCACTAAAACTTGAGGAAAGGCGGTTTAACCTTAAAGTGCGTAAGGGGTTCTTCACTGTAAGAGCGGTAAGGATGTGGAATTCTCTTCCACAAGCAGTCGTATCAGCAGGGAGCATTGATAGTTTCAAAAAACTATTGGATGGACACCTTAAAGACCACGACATACAGGGGTATACAATGTATGGTTAAAAGCAAACACACATGCACATCATAAGTTGAACTGGATGGACTGATGTCTTTTTTCAACCTCACTAACTATGTAACTATGTAACTATGTAACTATGTCAAGGAAATGTTTGAGCGTAAGAAGCCAATGTCACAGAGTCACCCACTTGCCCGGCGTCTGACAGCTGGCTTGTCGGAACTCTTAGCCCGCCAGCTTTTACCATACAAGCTGGTGGAGTCTGAGGCCTTCAAAAAATTTGTCGCTATTGGGACACCGCAGTGGAAGGTACCCGGCCGAAATTTTTTTTCACAATAGGCAATCCCCAACCTGTACTCTATTGTGGAAAAGGAAGTCATGTCATGTCAGGCATACAGTGTTGGGGCAAGGGTCCATCTGACCACTGATACCTGGTCTGCAAAGCACGGTCAGGGCAGGTATATCACTTACACTGCGCATTGGGTAAACCTGCTGGCGGCTGCCAAGCATGGAATGCGTGGCTCTGCAGAGGAGTTGGTGACACCACCACAACTTGCAGGCAGGCCTGCTGCCACCTCCTCTACTCCTCCTACTCCATCCTCTTTGCTAACCTCCTCGGCTGAGTCCTCTTCTGCTGTTGCGTCTTGCTCCACACCAACTGCACTCCCCCTGCTCCCCAGGGGCTATTCCACATGCCGGATACGACAGTGTCACGCTGTCTTGGGGTTGACTTGCCTGAAAGCAGAGAGTCACACCGGACCAGCACTACTGTCCACCCTGAACGCACAGGTGGATCAGTGGCTGATCCCGCACCAACTGGAGATCGGCAAAGTGGTGTGTGACAACGGAAGCAATTTGTTGGCGGCATTGAATTTGGGCAAGTTGACACATGTGCCGTGCATGGCACATGTATTGAATCTGATTGTACAACGCTTTGTGCATAAGTACCCAGGCTTACAGGACGTCCTCAAGCAGGCCAGGAAGGTGTGTGGCCATTTCAGGCACGGCCATGGCGCACTTTTCAGATATTCAGCGGCAAAACAACATGCCAGTGAGGCGCTTGATTTGCGGCAGCCCGACACGTTGGAATTCAACACTCCTAATGTTCGACCGCCTGCTCCAACAAGAAAAAACCGTCAACGAGTATTTGTATGACCGGGGTGCTAGAACAGCCTCTGCGGAGCTGGGTATTTTTTTGCCACGTTACTGGACGCTCATGCGCAATGCCTGCAGGCTCATGCGTCCTTTTGAGGAGGTGGCAAACCTAGTCAGTCGCACCGAAGGCACCATCAGCGACATCATCCCATATGTTTTTTTCCTGGAGCGTGCCCTGCGAAGAGTGCTGGATCAGGCGGTAGATGAGCGTGAAGAGGAAGAGTTGTGGTCACCATCACCACCAGAAACAGCCTTATCATCGCTTGCTGGACCTGCGGCAATGCTGGAAGAGGAGTCAGAGGAGGAATGTGGCTTTGAGGAGGAGGAACACCAACCACAGCAGGCATCCCAGGGTGCTCGTTGTCACCTATCTGGTACCCGTGGTGTTGTACGTGGCTGGGGGGAAGAACAGACCTTCAATGAGATCAGTGAGGATGAGGAATTGGACATGAGTAGCTCGGCATCCAACCTTGTGCAAATGGGGTCTTTCATGCTGTCATGCCTGTTGAGGGACCCTCGTATAAAAAGGCTGAAGGAGAATGACCTGTACTGGGTGGCCACGCTACTAGACCCCCAGTGTAAGCAGAGTGTCTGATATGTTACCGAATTACCGGCAGTCGCAAAGGATGCAGCAGTTACAAAACAAGTTAAAAAGTATGCTTTACACAGCGTATAAGGGTGATGTCACAGCACAACGGGAATCTAACAGGGGAAGAGGTGAAAGTAATCCTCCTCCTACCACAACCACGCCGGCAAGGACAGGACGCTTTACAGACGTGTTGTTGATGGAGGACATGCAGAGCTTTTTAAGTCCTGCGCATCGCCACAGCCCTTCCGGGGTCCACCCTCAGAGAACGACTCGACCGACGGGTAGCAGACTACCTTGCCTTAACTGCAGATATCGACACTCTGAGGAGCGATGAACCCCTTGACTACTGGGTGTGCAGGCTTGACCTGTGGCCTGAGCTATCCCAATTTGCGATAGAACTTCTGGCCTGCCCCGTTTCAAGTGTCCTGTCAGAAAGGACCTTCAGCGCAGCAGGAGGTATTGTCACTGAGAAGAGAAGTCGCCTAGGTCAAAAAAGTCTAGCTTACCTCACCTTTATTAAGATGAATGAGGCATGGATCCCGAAGGGACTCACAGTGGGGGATGCATTTGACTAAAAAAGGCCTGATGAGATGCCTTGGGCTAAAAATGGTCCACACGCTGCTGTATTTAATCTCTGCATGCCGGATGACTTACGTAACTTCTCCGCCACCAACTACGGTTCAAGCCGCAATGTTTTAGTGCACTTTCTGCCTGGAAAACCTCAATTTTTCTTTTTTTTGCTACAGCAGCGACTGCAACAATACCTACTTTTTCAGGCATGTGTACATGCCTAATTTTTCTGGCCTCTGGTGCTACACTGTGGCTGCAAAAAACAAAACACAAAAAAAGGCACATACATGTGTCAATTCCCCTTCGTGATCGTTACCTTGTTGAGGTGAAGGGGCTTGCATATCACAATGAAGCGATCACCTCTAGGAGTGTGTTGGCAATGTTGGCACACCCCAGATGATAAGGTCGTTGCTTCATTGTGAACAGACCAAAAGCGATCCGCTGGATAATTTTTTATAGAAAAAACATTAATTTTCTTTATGATCATCTTGGGTGATCATTAAAGCCTACTAGGCCAACAATGGGCCCACACTGCAGAATCATTGTTTTCTGGGTCACTTAATTGTCACTGAACTACCTTAGCACGACCATAGGCTTTGAAAAACCCCCATCGCCTGCAATCTCCTAAACGTGCGCATGAGCACAGTCATCACTACAGCAAGATTGACGCATAGAGGAATAAAATTTATGTCATGAGTGTGTCAACTATTGACAACTCTTTGCGGTTGTCTAAAATCTATTCGATACACGTCCCCTGATAGGGGACGTAACAGGGATTAAACTGATATGAATAGTACCACTTAACACACCACTCATATAGGATGGCACAGTACATTGCACGGCGCACGCGCAGTGCCCAAAATTGGAAGTAAGAGGACAGACCAACCATCTTTTTCCATCTCCCGGTTCCTAAAATCTATTCCGTACACCGGCCCCTGATAGGGGATGTAATGTAACAGGGATTAAACTGATAAGATTTTTTTAATTTAAAAAAAAGAGGACAGCCTCTGCGGAGCTGGGTATTTTTTGGCCGCATTACTGAATGCTCATGCACAATGGCTGTAGGCTCATGTGTCCTTTAGCAGAGGTGACAAACCTGGTCAGTCAAACCCAAGGCAACATCATCGACCTCATCCCATATGCGTTTTTTATGGAGCGTGCCCTGCGAAGAGTGCTGGATCAGGCCGTAGAGGAGCATGAAGAGGAAGAGTTGTGGTCCCCATCACCACCAGAAGCAGCCTTGTTGTTGTCGATTGCTGGACTTGTGGCAACGCAGAGAGAGGAGTCTGAAGAAGAGAAGTCAGAGGAGGAAGGTGGCTTTGAGGAGGTGGAAGACCAACCACAGCAGGCGTCCCAGGGGGCTTGTTGTCACCTTTCGGGGACCCTTGGTGTTGTACGTGGCTGGGTGGAGGAAGAGACCTTCAATGACGTCAGTGAGGACAAGGAACGGGACATGGCTAGCTTGGTATCCAACCTTGTGCAAATGGGGAGTTTGCGGTTGTGCAAATGGACTGACTGACTGACTGTTAAACGGGGAGTTTGGTCTGTCAGAGTTTGGTCTGTCACTGTGAAGTGGGCGTAACCCTTACACTACATGATTGATACAACATCATACCTGATCGTATACACACACTGGATGTTTTAAAGCACATTATTCCAAACAATTTAGGAATGTTAGGTGATTTATGCCCTTTATGGATTAAAACCCGACTCTGCGTCAACTACGTAATTTTCCATGGGAGTTTTGAAATTGGATCCCTCTCCGGCATGCCACAGTCCAGGTGTTAGTCCCCTTGAAACAACTTTTCCATCACTATTGTGGCCAGAAAGAGTCCCTGTGGGTTTTAAAATTCGCCTGCCTATTGAAGTCTATGGCGGTCCGCGAACATTTGCGGAGGTTCGCGTTCACCGTTCGCGAACGGCAAATTTTAGGTTTGCGACATCTCTACTAATACAGCCAGGCTTGCAAATTAAAAAAATATATATTTCTTATAATTGCAGTTGCCTGGCCTGCCAGTGAGTGTCAGGTCCACAGACTGTACTGTGCCCACTGCAGTGCCCACCACACTCATATATACGGTGGCACAACACCTTGCAAATTAAAAAAATATATATTTTTTATAATTGCAGTTGCCTGGCCTGCCAGTGAGTGCCAGGTCCACAGAGTGTACTGTGCCCACTGCAGTGCCCACCCCTCATATATACGGTGGCACAGCACCTTGCAAATTAAAAAAATATATATTTCTTATAATTGCAGTTGCCTGGCCTGCCAGTGAGTGTCAGGTCCACAGACTGTACTGTGCCCACTGCAGTGCCCACCACACTCATATATACGGTGGCACAACACCTTGCAAATTAAAAAAAAATATATTTTTTATAATTGCAGTTGCCTGGCCTGCCAGTGAGTGTCAGGTCCACAGAGTGTACTGTGCCCACTGCAGTGCCCACCACTCATATATACGGTGGCACAGCACCTTGCAAATTAAAAAAAAATATATATTTTTTGTAATTGCAGTTGCCTGTCCTGCCAGTGAGTGTCAGGTCCACAGACTGTACTGTGCCCACTGCAGTGCCCACCACACTCATATATACGGTGGCGCAGCACCTTGCAAATTAAAAAATAAAAGATTTTTTATAATTGCAGTTGCCTGCCAGTGAGTGTCAGGTCCACAGACTGTACTGTACCCACTGCCCAACACTCATATAGGGTGGCACAGCACCTTGCACGCATAGTACCACTAATCTAAAAAAAACGACAGGCAGAGGCAGGCCACCCCGCAGGGGCCGTCGTGGTCCTGGTGCTGTGATTTCCTTTGGCCCTAGAATAATGCCCAGTGTTCAGAAGCCACGTACCCTGAACTCGAAAAATTCTGAGGACATAGTTGACTGGCTTACACAGGACACCCAATCTTCTACAGCTTCCGCTCGGAACCTTGATGCACCATCCTCCTCCAGCTCAGCTTCTGGCACCTCTCAATTTACCACTCGCCCGCCCGCATTTCCCGCACCCTGGAATGTGATTGGTTAACCGCTTGCAGACTGCCCACCGTACATTTACTGTAGCAGGGCCACGCTCTGTACCAGATCCCATACCTAGTACGTGATCTGACACTTCCAGGCTTGGGGCACGTGCGTGCGCCGCCAGCGACGTGTTTTCGCTGTGATTATACTCAGCGGGAGCCCAGCGACGGGTACTGCGAACTCGATGTCCGCCAGCGCCTGCCAATTAGACAGTACACAGCCAGAATGACAATCTGCCTATGTACACAGGGCAGATTGTCACTCTGTCAGAGGGGAAGGTACTGATTCTGTGTTTCTGCAAAGCAGGAACACAATCTTTGCCTTCCCCTAGTCAAAGCACCTCCCCCCCCCACAGTGAGTAAGCACAACTTAGGCACACATTTAACCCTTTGATCACCCGTGATGTTAACCCCTTCCCAGTCAGTGTCATTAGTACAGTGACAGTGCATATTTTTTAGCACTGATCACTGTATTAGTGTCACTGGTCCCCAAAAAAGTGTCAAAAGTCAGTTAGGTGTCCAATTTGTCTGCAGCAATACTGCAGTCCTGCTATAAGATGTTGATGGCCGCCATTACTAGTAAGAAAATTTATATATATATATATATATATAGCTCATAGTTTGTAGACACTACAACTTTTGCGCAAACCAATCAATATACACTTATTGGGATTTTTTTTACCAAAAATATGTAATAAAACACATACTGTATTGGCCTAATTTAATGAAGTTGATTAGATTGTAATCTAATTAGATTAGATTTTTTTTAATTTTTTTATCGGATATGTTTTATAGCAGAAAAGTAATAAATATTGCTTCTTTTTTTAAATTGTCGGTCTTTTTTTAAATTGTCGGCCTTTTTTTAAATTGTCGGTCTTTTTTTAAATTGTCGGTCTTTTTTTGTTTAGAGCCAAAAAAATAAAAAACGCAGAGGTGATCAAATACATAGAAACATAGAATGTTTCTATGTATTTGATCACCTCTGCGTTTTTTATTAAATACCACCAAAAGAAAGCTCTGTTAGTGGGGAAAAAGGCAAAAAAAATTTGTGTACAGTGTCGCAGGACGTGCAATTGTCAGTTAGGCCCTGTTCATACCTGAGTGGTTTTCAGCTCGTAAAACGCTCATCTCTTAAGTCTCAAAACGCCCAACAAGCAAATTCATTTTAATGACCCCTGTTCACATATGAGCGTTTTGCCGCCTGAAGCTCAAAAAGGTACATGAGCTTCTTTTTTGGCAGATTACCAGCGTTTTTGTTAGATGTCATTGCCTGCCTCCAAACACCTGCAAAAAACACCTGAAAAATGCCCATAAAAACGCCTACAAATGATACGATCAGGTGTGAATGGAGCCTTAAAGTAACATAGTTACATAGTTTGTGAGGTTGAAAAAAGATACCAGTCCATCCAGTTCAACCCATAATATCTGTGTGTGTGTGTGTGTTTACTGTTAACAGTACATTGTATACCCCTGTATATTGTGGTCTTTAACCTCCTTAGCGGTAATCCCGAGCGTGACTCGGGGTTGGTTTTTCATATCAGGAGCGGTAACCCCGAGTCACGCTCGGGGTGGATTGCAGAGAGCGCAGCGGTGTTCTCTTACCTTATCCTGGCGATCCAGCGATGATCTCTCATTGCTGTGACCGCCAGCCGAGAGTCCCGCCGCTCTCCGTCCTCCGTCGGTGTGATCACTTCCTAGTTCCGTTCCCTGCAGCAGCAATGCTGCATGGGAGCGGAACTAGGGAGGGAAATTAAAAAAAAAAAACAAAAAAAAAACGTTACACAAAACACATTTTATATTATATATATATATATATATATATATATATATATATATATATATATATGCATATATATATGCATATATATATATATATATATATATATGTGCATATATATATATATATATATATATATATATATATATATGCATACATATATGCATATATATATATATATATATATATACTGTATATATATATATATATATATGCGCATATATATATATATATATATATATATATATATATATATATATATATATATATATATATATATATACACCGGTATATATATATTTGCATATATATATATATATGTATGCATATATATATATATATGTATATATATATGCACACACACATATATCTATATATAATATATAATGCATGAATTATAATCTAATCAATAATATAATTTTATTATATATATTATATATTAAATAATAAAATAATAATATTGATTCGATTATAATTCACGTGTTTGTGTTTCAAATTTATCACATCTGGGATGTCTACTAGAGTCTTGTTTTGGTCAGGTTTAAGTCAGTGATTACTAAGAATTGTAGGCCTATAATACATAACGCCAAATTTCCATGAAAAGAATTGTACCGCTTTTGGTATGTAATTCCTGACATAATCATACCGCCAGGGAGGTTAAGGTGCCCATCTAATAGTTTTTTGAATCCCTGCTGATACCACTGCTTTTGGAAGAGAATTCCACATCCTTACTGCTCTTACAGTGAAGAACCCCTTATATAGTTTAAGGTTAAAGCGCTTTTCTTCTAGTTTTAGTGGATGATCCCGTGTCTTATTGTATTCCCTTTCTCTGAATAGTTTGCTCCCTATGCTAGGGTCACCAGTATGGTATTTGTACAATGATATCATATCCCCCCTCAATCGTCTCTTCTCCAGAGAGAATAAGTTCAATGCTCGTGAAAAAAATGGCCTGGTCATGAAGGGGGGTAAATCTTCTGGAGCTGAAGTGGTTAATATGCAGAGCTGCACCAGATTTTGGACTCTTCTGCTTTAGTAAATCAACCTCAATGTTACAAATTAATCTGGAGGAGCCCCAATCATCATGTACCTCCTAAGGAGCTGTGGTGGAATCTCTCCCAGATCAGAGATGGAGGGTGATAAATTGATAATTCTGTAACAATCTGTCTATCTTGTGTTGTCTTTCCTGTTTAAGGCTCCTTTCACACGGTCCGTCTCCGCCGGCGGAGTCCATGCTGCTCAGCGGGGGATCGATCCGCCGATCCCCGCTGGGCAGGCGGATGACAGCTCCGTCTCTGCTCTGTGTGTGGAGATGGAGGTGTCAGATCCCCGCTGTCCTCTATGGGGAGATCGGATGAGAACGGACCGCCTGTCCATTCTCATCTGATCCCATCCAATCCGGTCCGCTGGACGAATGGAAAGTTGGGTTTCCATCTGTCCGATTTCATGGACAGGATTGGAATCGGATAGAAGCAGGTGTCAGCAGAGATGTCTCCGCTGACATCTGCTGCCCCATAGGGATGCATGGAGGATCCGATCAGGTCCGCCTAAAAAACTGACAGGCGGTTCTGATTGGATCATTCGTGTGAAAGGACCCTAAAGGGCCATACACACTATAAAATTTTCTGAAGACTTTTTCCTTCAGACTTACCAAAACCAGATAATATGAGGTCAAACCTAAACACTTTCAATTTGTATGCAATCTGGCAGGCCCTTGCACTACATAGAAAAGGTAAATCTGAAGCAAAAAGTATTCAGAAAATCTTACAGTGTGTATCCAGCTTTAGTCTATATTTATATCCTCTTGGCTCCTTGGTGTATGCTGTGTCATTAACGCCTTTATCTTCGCAATGTCTCTACGGCAATGATGGGCATCTGAAACCCCACAGCTGCCAATGCATCAAACATATATCTCCCATGAAACATATGTGTTTTTATCTTTTGTGGATAAGCAATACGGTGACTCCTTAGAGCGAAATGGTTTAATTGGTCACTATTGTTACATTTTTTTTTTACCTTTTTTCTGATTATCCTTTTTCTAATTTTATACTAATATAATATAAAAGGTGGGTCCACCTCAAAATGGTATTTGAGTTAAAGATGAAGTCCATGGTTAGGTTAAAAACACACAAATGTCCACTGAGTTCCTCAGAACTAATGATGAGCATGCATCACCCCACCTTCTGATCATACCAGGCCACGTGTCATCAACATGGGGAGGGTACCTTGTCAAGGGTGGAGCCCCCTTACAAAGCACCTTGTTTACATTTTAAAGGGTGCTTCTAGATTCCAAAAAGTCCCCCCCCATCTGTGGACCCCCACAACCACCAGTCTAGAGCTGTGGAAAGGATGCCCTTATCAACATGAGGACAAGGTTCTTTCCTGGGGTCTCTCTGGTCATAACCTTCCCAGGTTGAAGGTTTGTGGCCTGTTATGGTTTAGGAGGGGGAAGCGCACACTCACGATTTCCTTCCTTTCATGATCTACCAAGAATCAAGACATGCTGATTTTTGTTTGTTTTTTTGCATGGAGTTCTCCTTGATATCCATACTGGACCCTCATCAAGGATAATGGTCTGGTACAGTATGTGTTTGTATTACAATAGTTATATTCAGGTATATGAAGCAACTGCTAATACAACCTGTGATCTTTACTTTTCTTTCTATGTGCGCTGAGAGCTGCCATGATGGGTTCAGAGGTAACAGCTGGACGGGTAAGACAAAATGTTCTTTAATTTTTATCATGCTGCTTATTGTATGTGGCCAGAGTTTTCATTGGGTATGGTGACTCCTGTCTATGGATACCACCAGTGCTTTTTTTCTCAGAGAATAGATACAGGAGCCCCCCCCCCTTTTCTGAGTCACCCCTTGTTTCCACCCACTATCCACCTCTGAGCACTGCCCCTTGGTTCCACCCCTACCCACCTCCCACGCACAACAAAATACCTCACCCAGCAGCAAAAAAAAAAAAACATTCCAGCAACATTAGACCCCCCTCCAGTAGCAACAACGGCTCTCCCAGCAACCAGTATTAATAGATCAGCCAACAATAGACCTCTACATCAACAGGGGATAGCTACCAACAATATAAGAACCCCCCCCCCCCAGCAACAATAGATCCACTAGCAGCAACAATAGACCCTCACACATTAACAGATCCTTACTATTGACAATAGAACCCCAAGCAGCCAGCATCAAGACATCCTCCAACACACCCCTTGCTATTACAAACATTCCGCGCTGGAGGTGCTGGAACTGCATTCCCCCGCGTTCCTGCTGAAAAAAAAATCCCTGGATAACACTATGGGAGGGGGCAAAACTAGTTTGTGGAAGTGCGTCCTAAAAATTTTGATCCAGTAAATTGGGTGAACATCATACACCCAAGGCATTCTTCTCTGTTGCAGCTATTTCCCCAGTTACTTTCGGGGCAGTAATGAAAAGAAATGGCTGCACTCAAATGTTGTCAAAATCCAGGTTTATTGGACATCCCAATGTGGCAAAAAAGTGGCAAGGTAGACGCGTTTCACACACTAAGATGTGTGCTTAATCATTATCGTAATGATCTTAGTGTGTGAAACGCGTCTACCTTGCCACTTCTTTGCCACATTGGGATGTCCAATAAACCTGTATTTTGACAACATCTGAGTGCAGCCATTTCTTTTCATTATTGACTGTCCACGGAGGCGAGCCGGGGCGTGCACCGCTGTTGGTCATCAAGCTTCCTATTACCTTGAGCAGTGTACCTCTTTCCTTTGTATACTTTCGGAGCAGGCTGTCGTTTTGACAGCACCAGTTCTAGTCTGTGTTGCAGGAGCATTTACATTGGCTGTTGTATAAATAAAGCCTGCGAAAATCATTTATAAATACTTTGTAGCAATATTAAATGTATGTATTTTTATATGTGTAATTCACATTTATATTTACAAAAACAATAAAATTTATATTTAACAAAAACAAAAAAAATAATATAAAAATAAATATGAAAAAAAAAACAAAAGTGCATTTGCCACTTCCTCAAAGCTGCACCAAATATTGGTAGGGTTAGTTTCCCCAAACATATATAGTATTCCAAAAAAAAAAAAAAAGAAATTAAGAAGAATATAGGGAACACTAATTTATCGAATTAATTTTTTTAATAATAAATACCCTAATAGAAAAATATATGATTCTTGGATTTAAAAAAAAGAAAAATATATGTATCTTCCCTCCCCATCAACCAGCTTAAAATAGATAATGACCTATTTTAAAGCGCATGCCATGGGGAGGGAAGATAAATAAATTTTTCTGTTTGGGTACTGTATATAATATTATTAAAATATATTAGATAAATTAGTATGCATACTGCTCCCCTATTTTATTATTTTTTTTTTTTTTTATTTACTATGCACTATTTTTGCAATATTTAATTTACAAAAACAACCTTTTTATACTTTGCACTATAAATGTGGCTTAAATCTTAAAACTTTGCTCTCAACACTAATTAGAATTTTTGCTTTAACTTATAGCATTATTTGTTTTATACACAGGTGTAGGGCTCTGTAGGCCTTTTGTTTAATCAGATAGGAAAGTATATCATATTAACTTGTTTTAAGGTTTTTTTTTTATACATTTCCTCGGTTACTTCCTTGTTTCCATGCCTAGGCAAATTATGTCATATATCCCAGGAGTGTTCAGGAGGAGAGGAGGGTCTTTCTCTGCTAAGTACACCTTCCTGCATGCATGCCTGAGCTAAGGACAGGTGGATTCCAGGAAGTAAGTGCTGCATGAATTATCTACCCTTACTTATGATGGCCATGGTAAAATAAGTAAAATAAAGCATAAATATAGTATAAAAAATGAAGTAAAATAAAGCATAGTGACATGAATGGATGGGGGAGGTTGCTTTGAATATTAAAAGTGAATAAAATAGTGTTTTTGGTTTATGGTGCTCAGATGCAGTGAAAATCTTCTTTAAAGACAAACCTTTTGGAACACAATAAAAATGGGCAAACAGGTAGGATTTTTAATGCAGAGAGACATGCTTTGTCTTCTCTGCATTAATCACTTCTGGCCTGGAAGATATACCCCTTAATGACCAGGCCATTTTTTGTGATTCAGCCCTGCATTACTTTAACCAGTTTACGACCGCCCGCCGCAGATAGCCACTCCCAGGCGAATCGTGCCCGCCCCCGCTCATCGGCGGGAAAGTCGATGCAGTGGGCAGGCGGCTTTGATTGCCGCCTGACACCGACGATCGTTCCCCACTGAGAGAGAAGGACGGTCGGCTGTTGTAAACACAGCTCACCGTTCTTCTCCCTGCAATGATCACAGAGCTCATGTGATCCTTCTATATAGGATCACATGTCTCTATGGTCATTTCACAAGCCACGCCCCCCACAGTTAGAATCACTCCCCTAGGTACACATTTAACCCATTGATCACCCACTGTGTTAACCCCTTCCCTGCCAGTGTCATTAGTACTTTTTAGCATTGATTACTGTAGTAATGTCATTGGTCCCCCCAAAACTGTCAAAAAAGTCAGTGAGGGGGTCTGATCTGTCTGCCGCAATGTTGCAGTCCCTCTAAAAATCACAGATTGCTACCATTACTAGTAAAAAAAAAAACAAAAAAAACCAATAAAAATTACACAAATCTTTCCCGTAGTTAGTAGATGCGATAACTTTTGCGCAAACCAATCAAAATACGCTTATTGTGATTTTTTTTTTTTACCAAAAATATCGAGCAGAAAACAAATTGGCCTAAAATGTTAAAAAAAATTAGATTTTTAAATTTTGATTTTGAGAATATTATATAGCAGAATGTGAAGAATATATATATATATATATATTTTTTTTTTTCAAAATTGTCGCTCTTTTTTTGTTTATAGCACAAAAAATAAAAATCGCAGAGGTGATCAAATACCACCAAAAGAAAGCTCTATTTGTGGGAAAAAAAGGACGTCAATTTTATTTGGGTACAGCATTACATGACCGCGCAATTGTCCGTTAAAGTAACGCAGTGCCGAATCGCAAAATAGGGCCTGGTCGGGAAGGGGGAAAATCCTTCCGGTCTTAAAGTGGATAACGGACAATTGCACGGTCGTGCAACGCCGTACCCAAATAAAACTGATGTCCTTTTTCTATCAAAGATAGAAAAGGTCTTTGATAACACCTCTTGTTGGCAGACGAAACACATTGACGCACTTCCGGGCAAACGGCTACCATACGACGTCACTTCCTGGATCCCGTGGAAGGCACGCCGGCTGCGTTCTGGGAAGGAGCTGTGATTGCGTTTAATGTGGCTTTTATCCATTATATGCACATTACTTTATATCTGTTGTGAGTATTTTTAACCTTATTTTTCATTATTCCTTCTTTGAGTGACACCGGAGAGGAATTTACTGTGTTTCCTGGTTGGAGGAGTACTGGTCCATGTTATTCCAAGGCTCATTTATCCATAGGCTCTGGTGAGTGGATACCCTTAGGGGGACTTGAAGCACCTTCCACTGCATGGAGCACCACAGCACCTTTGGAAATAACTGAATTTTTGTAAAATCTTACCGTAAAATTCCTTTCTCTGAGTCCTCTGACAGCCACCGCCCACTCATTCAGTCTTCACCAATGGTTATTGACCTCTTATCCATAGGAGCAAGCTAGGCATAAGACTTGTTAAAACAAATTAATTTACATAGACACACCTATGGGGGCTGTCCCACTGGTCCAATACCCCCTTGCTATCAGCCATCCCAACTCAGTTTGGTAGCAAGCAGTTAAAGTCCACAGAACCCCAAATAGAGGGGCGGGGTGGCGACTGTCAGAGGACTCAGAGAAAGGAATTTTACGGTAAGATTTTACAAAAATTCAGTTTTCTCTTACGTCCTCTGACAGTCGCCGCCCACTCATTCAGTCTTCACCAATGGGATGTCCCAAAGCAGTGTAGACATGAGGGGTGGGAAACGTAACCGTCACCAAGGCACGCAGCACCCACGTCAGAAAAGGAACCTCACGTGAACAGAAAGGTATCCTTCTGGGCAACAGAAAAGCTCAACTGGAGAAACAACCCAGGAAAGCAAATAAACAAGGGGTAAACAACCCCAACAGCCAGTGACCCGCCAAACCAGGGTCCCCCTAAGGCACTGCCGCAAACAGAACTTTGCGGCCAAAGGAGGCATCTGCCGATGCCAGAACATCCAGTTTATAGAACTTTGAAAAGGTGTGCACCGACGACCAAGTTGCAGCCTTGCACACCTGGGCCACTGAAGCCTGATGCCGGAAGGCCCAGGACGCGCTCACCGCTCTGGTAGAGTGCGCCTTGACAGGGAAGGGCGATGCAGGTTCCTTAAACGAATAGGCCTGTACAATCGTCTGTCTGATCCATTTTGAATCATTCCGAGGTCCCTCAGGAAGGACAAAAGAGAATCCGACTTCCGAAAGGATTCAGTGGCCGACCGGTAAACCCTGATCGCCCTGACAACATCCAAGGAATGTAAGGCAAACTCCTTAGGATGTTTAGAATTCGCACAAAGGGAAGGCAGAACAATGTCCTCATTAAGGTGAAAATCAGAAACCACCTTTGGAAGAAAGGACTGGTTGGGTGGCAAGACCACCTTATCCCTATGAACCACCAGGTAAGGGGAGCGGCAAGACAAAGCCGCCAACTCCGACACTCTGCGTGCTGAAGTGATCGCCACTAGAAGAGCAACCTTTTTCGACAGCAGAGGCAAAGAAATTTCCCTGATGTTTTCAAAGGGAGGACGTTGCAAAACGGACAGAACTAAGTTCAAGTCCAAAGGAGGTAGAGACGCCCTCCGAGGAGGGGCCAAGTGACGCACACCTTGAATAAAGGTGCGAATTAAAGAGTCAGACGCCAAGGGGCGCTGAAAAATGACGGGCAGTGCAGACAGCTGGCCCTTAATCGTGGTCAACGCCAAGCACTGATCCACACCAGTTTGTAGGAAGGCCAACACCCTCGCCACCGAGTAGTCACGAGGAGGGAAGCCTCTGGATTCACACCAGGCAAAATAAGCCTTCCAAGTACGGTAATAGATCTTACCAGATGAGGCTTTCCTAGCCTTGAGCAAAGTAGGAATGACCTCAGGTGAGAGACCCCTGTCTCTCAGGACCTGGCTTTCAACAGCCATGCCGTTAAAGCCAGCGACCGTAAAGCAGGATGGAAGATCGGTCCCTGAGACAGTAGATCATCTCGTAACGGTAGCCGCCATGGAGGCTCGATGGCCAGTCGAATGATGTCCGCGTACCAGGATCGGCGTGGCCAGTCCGGGGCCACCAGAATCACCAACTTCGGTTCCGAGACCAACCTGCGCAGGAACCTGGACAACAACTGAATTGGGGGAAAGGCATATATCAGACAATACCGATGCCAAGGCACCACCAGCGCATCAGAGACGTCTGCCAGCGGATCGCGCATTCTTGCCACGAACCTTCCCACCTTGTTGTTTAGCCGGGACGCGAACAGATCCACATGCGGGGATCCCCATTTTGCACACAGCATCTGAAACACCTCCGGGTGCAGGGACCATTCCCCCTGGTCCAGGGTCTGGAGGCTCAGATAATCGGCCTGCCAGTTCTCCACACCCGGAATTTGAACTGCCGAAATCGCCGGGACGTGAGTCTCGGCCCAAGACAGAATTCTGGTCACTTCCTGGGCCACCCGGGCACTCCGGGTGTCCCCTTGGTGATTGATGTAAGCCACCGCAGTAGTGTTGTCCGTCTGCACCCGTACAGGGCGGCCCTGAAGACGATCCGACCAATGGATCAGGCACAGCCTGATCGCTCGCAATTCCAAGATGTTTATCGGTAGGGAGGATTCCTCCATCGACCAAGTGCCCTGGGCAGACAGGTTGCCCAGAACGCCACCCCAGCCCGACAGGCTGTCATCTGTGGTAATCACAGTCCACAGCAAAGGCCGGAAGGATTTCCCCTCCGCCACCGCCGGGGACCGGAGCCACCACAGAAGATCCACTCTGGTTTGGCGACCCAGAGATATCCTCAGGTCCAAGGACTGGGGGAGCCTGTCCCACCTGGCCAGTATCTCCCCCTGGAGAGACCGCGTGTGAAACTGCGCAAACGGTATGGCCTAGAAGGCCGACACCATCAAACCCAGGGACCGCATACAGGTCCTGAGTGACGAGGACTCGTTGTCCCTGAGGGACCTGACCTTGTCCTGCAGGGTCTGGAGCTTGTCCTCCGGCAGAAACACCTTCGCTTGAGCGGAGTCCAGGACCACCCCCAGATACGGGAGACGAACCGAAGGAGTCAAAGTCGACTTCTGAGCGTTGATGGTCCATCCGAACTCCTGGAGCGTCTGAACCGTAGTGGCCAGATCGCGCAGCAGGCTCTGACTGGCACTCGATCTTAACAGGAGATCGTCCAGATATCCTAAGACCGCAATGCCCTGTGCCCGTAACAGGCCCAGAACAGGAGCCAGCACTTTGGTAAACACCCTTGGAGCCGAAGCGAGACCGAAAAGGTAACCTAGCAAACTGATAGCGTTCCTCCGCGACAGCGAATCGGAGGTACCTCTGATGACCCTCGAATATGGGGATGTGTAAATACGCATCCTTTAGGTCGATGGAAGCCAGGAAATTTCCCGGACTCAAGGAGGCCTCCACCGAACGGAGGGATTCTATGCGGAATTTTTGAACGTGCACGAATCGGTTCAGAGCTTTTAAGTCCAGAATCGGACGCACCTTGCCCTCCTTTCTGGGCACAGTGAACAGATTTGAATAAAATCCCCGAAATCTGTCCCGATGAGGCACCAGGACGATTACCCCCTGGGCGAGGAGATCCTGCACCGCCCTATGAAGATCGAGCAACCGATCTGGGCAGAGGCGTAACTAGAACCTTCAGGGCCCCGATGCAAGAAACCATGAAGGGCCCTCAAGACCCCTGGCCGGGGCCCTTCCCTTCAAGCCTGGGGCTCTTCCCACTAATCCTGGGGCTCTTTAATCTCATTGCATGGCCTTTTATTATGGTCCCGCATCAGGATCCTTTCACAAGTTCTGCAGTGGGCCCCCTTCCTGCAATCTTGGGGCCTCCCCACAGTGGTGAAATGCCAGGGCCCGGTCGCAAGTGTGACCTTTGAGATCCTAGAAGTTCACCCACTGGTTTGCTACCGGGCCCCCTGGAGCATGGGGCCCGGTAGCGATTGCAACCCCTGCAACCCCTGTAGTTACGCCCCTGGATCTGGGGTCAAATGAAGATTTGAGGGAAAGAATCTGTCGGGAATCCGGAGCAGCCAAGGTTGGAAGAAACCGCGCAGACATCCCCCCACCCCTGAAACGGGTGAGGGCACCCCTTCAGGCAGTGGCGGACTGACCGCCGCACCAGCCTGGGCAGCCTTTGGCTTGCCCTCCCAAGGCTTTTTCTGGCCACCCTGGCCCTTGAAGGGTTTCCCCTTGTCCCGCGTCTTGAAGGCACGAAAGGACCCCAGATTTGGTTTAAAGGAAGGGCCCCGCTTACCGCGGAAGAACTTACCCTTAGGATTCTGGGGCAGCAGAGTGCTCTTGCCCCCAGTGACACCTTTAACCAATTCATCCAGGGAATCCCCAAAAAGACGATTCCCCGCATAAGGGATGTCAGACACCGTCTTCCTGGAAGTCTGCTCAGCCGACCAGCTCTTTAACCAAATCAAGCGACGGTTAAGTACTGCGACCCCCGATAGGCGAGTCGACAATGGGGCCTCATCCAAGGCCTCACACAGATACATGACCCCATGGTAAATCTGGTCCACCATCTCCAAGGTAGTAGGAGGGGCCAATTCAGTCACGAGGGTGTGTTTGAGCACCTTAGTCCAATCTGCCAAAGCCTGAGCCGCCATGACGGAGGCGAAAATAGGTTTCAGCATGGAACCCGCCACATATAGGAATGGCGGGCAAGGGATTCCAGCCTCCTATCCGTAGGGTCCCGGAACACCGGGGAATCCTCGGTGGGTACCAGAGTGGCCCGGTTCAACCTAGACACAGTGTGATCCACTTTAGGAGCCACAGTCCAGCGCGAATCCGTAGGAGACGCAAAAGGGTAACGGACTTGAAACCGTTTTGGCACCACAAAATTGGGCTTCAAATTGCGCCATTGTTCATTCACAGTTTCGTGGAACTCAGCGGGACAAGGGAACACCTGCGCCTCCTTACGGGACCTGCGGGTACCAAAAGAGGACTGCTTGCCTGGAGGATTGGGCTCATCCTCTAAATGTAGTGTATCCTTAATAGCAGTAATCAGTGCAGTCATAGCTGCGCGTTCTTCGGTCGTCCCGGGGGGGGGGGGGTATCATTCCCCTCTTCATCCTCCCCTTCCCCATCAGACTGGGAAGAACGAGACCCCTCAAGGGGCACACTGTCTACGGCAACCATATCAGAATCGGAATCAGAAGAAAGAGAAAGCCTAGGCCTCTTCTTAGTATCCCGTTCAGCCATCAAAAGATCCACTTTGGACGCTAAAGTCGCAAGTGCAGCAGTCAGAGCAGGCAGCGCAAAAGATCCAGAGGAACCTGAATCATCCACTAAGGCTGGGGGAAATTTGCTGTCCTGGGACTCCATCAGGGAAAAAAACTTTTTTTTTTCGGTACTGGCCCTTTAAGCGCACAGCGATCCCACCGCAGTACACCGCTATGAAGGACTATACAAGCAGACCCCGCAAGTAGGAATGAGCTGACAGCCAGAGATATTCCCCACAAAAAACAGCAAAGACTGACCCCACAAGTGTTACCACACGCCAGCCGATCTCCACTACAGAGAAAAAGGAAGTGATGTCACTGCATGAGGCTGAACTAGGAAAAACAGTCTAAGGAAAAATGGTTGCCCATAGAAAGTAATGGGAGGCTCCGGGAAAATGGCCGCCGACATGTGCACAGAAAAAAACACATTGCCACACAGAAGATGGCGCCATAAGGCGCCAAAAACACACTACATTCATTGCTGCAGAAGTGCCCACAGTGAAGCCAGCAGCACGCCCACACCTAAAATGGCGAACCGGCGGTTTTTTAACCCGCAGCGGTCGCCACACATGTCTGCACCTCCAGCCACATACACAGTGTCACTCAGGAGAGGGACCCCCACAAACCCCCTACATAGCGATCCCGCTGCGATAGAGCCCCCGGAGGGACCGGGATAAAGGGAGCCCCAAACACACAGACATGAGGGGATACCACAGACCATCAGACTGCCAGCCCCAGACAGAGGCCCCACACAGAATGTACTTACTGTACCTGATGGCGTGGGTGCCTCTCATCGATGGGAAGCCTCCCACCCTAGGTGGTGGGGGTGCTGTCAGCCAAAAACGCAGGATGCTAGCAACGCACGGAACCGTGAGTGAGACGTCCAAGCGAGGTGGCCACCTCGCAGGCTTTCATCCCTGAGGACAGGGACAGGTCGTTTGAGAGGCCAGGGCATACGCATAGCCCGCTAAATGCTCGATGGTGGGCTGGGACTCCATAAGGCCCTCTGTCCTTGAACACCAGGACGATCAGTGCGACTCCCAGCTCCGCAAAGCCATCGTCATCCGAAGAATCGACTAACTAAATGCTGAGAAATAAACAGCTAGTAGTGTAAGAAACACACTTGAGAAAATAAAATCATAAAAACAGAGAAAAAGAAAAGGCTGAGACCGTAGCCCCAGCACAGGGAAGCCTATGTTACTCCTAACTAGGCAGAAGACAAACTGAGTTGGGATGGCTGATAGCAGGGGGGTATTGGACCAGTGGGACAGCCCCCATAGGTGTGTCTATGTAAATGACTTTGTTTTTAACAAGTCTTATGCCTAGCTTGCTCCTATGTATAAGAGGTCAATACCCATTGGTGAAGACTGAATGAGTGGGTGGCGACTGTCAGAGGACATAAGAGAAAGCACCTTTGGCATTTAGCACCTTATATGAGCGCGATTGCACTTGGAAAAGAGACCAATCATTTGGGTCATATTATTGTGGACATTGAGTATCATTTGCACCTTTGCACTTTTATTTGAGCACTTTTTTGAATTATTGCATTTAATTATATTTGCATTTAGCACAATAGCACTTTATGCACATATTTATGATTAAGATTGTATTTAGCACTATTGCACTTATATTGTATATGCATTGATGTCATTTATTTATATCATATCATTTATACCCTAATATTTATATTATTGCAAGCGCTGATTTTTTAGGCACATTCATTTTTCTTACTTAGTGGGCAGCAGCTGCAATACACACATTTTTTTCATACTCTTTTATGAAACACACACATTTCCAAGCGTGGGTTATAATCTTTATTTTTCAGTGCTAAAAATATGCACTGTTACTGTAATAATGACACTGGCAGGGAAGGGGTTAACCCAGGGGAGAGCAAAGGGTTAAATGTGAGCCTAGGGGGTGTTTCCTAACTGTTGGGGGGATGGACTTGTGAAATCAATACAGAGACCTGTGATGCTAAATAGGAGGAACACAGGAGCTCTGTGATGATTCCAGAGAGAACAACGGTCTGCTGTGTTTACAACAGGAGACCGCCGTTCTCTTTTCACGGGGAGCGATCGCGGGTGCACCGGGGACCAACGTGGCGGCCAATTCCGTGGATCGGCTTTCCCGCTGGCGAGTGGGTGCATGCGTGCGCGCCCCAGGATCTCTACCGCGAACCCCTGTACAGGTACAGCAATTCGGCGGCTGGTCAAAGGGTAAGTTTACCAAAAAACTGCCTACGCAGATAAGGGATGTCTATGCCTTTTTGGGTAAAGTTCTGCTTTAAGGCCAATTTAAAGCAGGATAACCTTGCTGAGGTTTAGCAAAGCTCAGTAATGAGATGCGACTTAGGTTCAATGAGTGCACAGTTGGATCAAAGTCCCACCAAAAGTCGCGCTCTTGGTATTCGTGCGACTTTGGAGACGCGTTAATGAGAATGGAGCCTCAACCTTCAGCATTTTTAGCTGCTGATGTAATCACTTAAGTTGGCCACACACTGAGCAAAACTCAGCCGGCCCAACAATTTCCCAGAACCGGGGGAAGTGGGATGTTTGAAACCCCCAAAACGGGTTGTGTAATAAAGATCATTGGGATCTCTCTACTATTACCACCCAATAACTATGGGTTAAAATAGACTGTGCACTTTGCAAAGTTGCAGTTGCTCCAGAGCTTAGTGAATGAGGTGAAGCTCTGCTGACCGCCATTATCCAATCATGTGCAAGTAAAATGCTGTTCTTTTGGAGTTATTTCTTGCACGTGATTGGGTATTCTTTGACAAGGAGGCTTTACCCCCTTTACTAAGCTCTGGAGCAATTGCACTTGCAGGGAGCTGCACAGTCTATTTCCCTTTAGTAAATCTACCTCACTGTACATTTTATTGTTAACCGATTTCCGACCGCCCGCCGCTTTCCGACCGCCCAACCACAATTATACTGCGGCAGGGCGGCCCTCCTGCGCAAACCGACGTAGGTATACGTCAGTCACGTGCCTGCAGCTAGCTAAACACAGCTGACCGTTCTTCTCCCTGGAATGATCACAGAGCCCCTGTGATCCTGCTATATAGGATCACATGTCTCTATGATCATTTCACAAGCCCCCCCCCCCCCCCCCCACAGTGACAAACACGCCCCTAGGTACACATTTAACCTTTTTGATCACCCACAGGGTTAACCGCTTCCCTGCCAGTGTCATTATTACAGTAACAGGGCATATTTTTAGCACTGATTACTGTAGTAATGTCACTGGTCCCCCCAAAAGTGTCAACAATGTCAGTTAGGGGTCCGATCTGTCTGCCGCAATGTCCTAGTCCCGCTAAAAATCACAGATCTCCCCCATTACTAGTAAAAAAATAAATAAAAAAAAACAATAAAAGTGACATAAATCTTTCCCCTAGTTTGTAGACACGATAACTTTTGCGCAAACCAAACAAAATACCCTTATTGCTAATTTTTTTTTTCACCAAAAATATGTAGCACAAAACAAATCGGCCTAAAATGTTAAAAAAATTAGATTTTTAAATTTTTTTTTTTTGAGAATGTTATATAGCAGAATGTTCAAAATATTGATTTTTTTTTTTTTTTTTTCAGACTTTTCGCTCTCTTTTTTTTTATAGTGCAAAAAATAAAAATCGCACAGGTGATCAAATACCGCCAAAAAAAAGCTCTATTTGTGGGGAAAAAAGGGCACCAACTTTATTTGGGTACAGCGTCGCACGGCCGTGCAATTGTCAGTTAAAGTAACGCAGTGCCAATTTGCAAAAAATGGCCTGGTCATTAAGGGGGGAAAATCCTTCTGGTCCAGAAGTGATTAAAAATTGTGCATGCTCGTGGAATGGCAACAAACTACGGTACTTAAAAATCTCCATAGGCGACGCTTTACAGGTTACCTTTGTAGAGTTACAGAGGAGGGCACTAGAATTATTGCTCTCACTCTAACTATCGTGGCGATACCTCACATGTGTCATTTGAACACTGTTTAAATATTTGGGCGCGGCTTACGCATGTGTTTCCTTCTGTGTGTGAGCACGGAGGGATGGTGCACTTTCCTTTTTTTTTCCTATTTATTTTACTTTTTTATTTTTTATTTTTTACACTGTCTCTTTATTTTCATTTTTTTGTTGTTTTTTTATTACTTTTATTCCTATTTCCTAATGTAAACATCCCTTGTAATAGAAATAAGCATGACAGGTCCTCTTTATGGTGAGATCTGGGGACAAAAAGACCTCACATCTCTCATTTACCTTTAAAAGGAAAAAAAAAATGTTTTGACACTTTGACTTTATAAAAAATAAAAAAATGATTTCTTTATACCCGAGAACCAGTAGTGACGTCTTAGGTCGCTCCAGTCCTCCAAGGGCATACAGCAGAGTGGGGGCCATCTTGCTTTTAGGAGACGCCAAATCGCCCACAGAAAAAAACAAATGATACCCCGGTATTAAATGTCAAGGTAATGACATATATATATACAGTGGGTACGGAAAGTATTCAGACCCTCTTAAATTTTTCACTCTTTGTTATATTGCAGCCATTTGCTAAAATCATTTAGGTTCATTCTTCTTCCTCATGAATGTACACATAGCACCCCATACTGACAGAAAAACACAGAATTTTTGACATTGTTGCAGATTTATTAAAAAAGAAAAACTGAAATATCACATGGTCCTAAGTATTCAGACCCTTTGCTCAGTATTTAGTAGAAGCCCCCTTTTGATCTAATACAGCCAGGAGTCTTTTTGGGAAAGATGCAACAAGTCTTTCACACCTGGATTTGGGGATCCTCTGCCATTCCTCCTTGCAGATCCTCTCCAGTTCTGTCAGGTTGGATGGTAAACGTTGGTGGACAGCCATTTTTAGGTCTCTCCAGAGATGCTCAATTGGGTTTAAGTCAGGGCTCTGGCTGGGCCATTCAAGAACAGTCATGGAGTTGTTGTGAAGCCACTCCTTCGTTATTTTATCTGTGTGCTTAGGGTCATTGTCTTGTTGGAAGGTAAATCTTCGGCCCAGTCTGAGGTCCAGAGCACTCTGGAGAAGGTTTTTGTCCAGGATATCCCTGTACTTGGCCGCATTCATCTTTCCCTCGATTGCAACCAGTCGTCCTGTCCCTGCAGCTGAAAAACACCCCCACAGCATGATGCTGCCACCACCATGCTTCACTGTTGGGACTGTATTGGACAGGTGATGAGCAGTGCCTGGTTTTCTCCACACATACCGCTTAGAATTAAGGCCAAAAAGTTCTATTTTGGTCTCATCAGACCAGAGAATCTTATTTCTCACCATCTTGGAGTCCTTCAGGTGTTTTTTTGCAAACTCCATGCGGGCTTTCATGTGTCTTACACTGAGGAGAAGCTTCCGTCGGGCCACTCTGCCATAAAGCCCCGACTGGTGGAGGGCTGCAGTGATGGTTGACTTTCTACAACTTTCTCCCATCTCCTGACTGCATCTCTGGAGCTCAGCCACAGTGATCTTTGGGTTCTTCTTTACCTCTCTCACCAAGGCTCTTCTCCCCCGATAGCTCAGTTTGGCCGGACGGCCAGCTCTAGGAAGGGTTCTGGTCGTCCCAAACGTCTTCCATTTGAGGATTATGGAGGCCACTGTGCTCTTAGGAACCTTAAGTGCAGCAGAAATCTTTTTGTAACCTTGGCCAGATCTGTGCCTTGCCACAATTCTGTCTCTGAGCTCTTCAGGCAGTTCCTTTGACCTCATGATTCTCATTTGCTCTGACATGCATTGTGATCTGGAAGGTCTTATATAGACAGGTGTGTGGCTTTCCTAATCAAGTCCAATCAGTATAATCAAACACAGCTGGACTCAAATGAAGGTGTAGAACCATCTCAAGGATGATCAGAAGAAATGGAAAGCACCTGAGTTAAATATATGAGTGTCACAGCAAAGGGTCTGAATACTTAGGACCATGTGATATTTCAGTTTTTCTTTTTTAATAAATCTGCAACAATGTCAACAATTCTGTGTTTTTCTGTCAGTATGGGGTGCTATGTGTACATTCATGAGGAAGAAGAATGAACCTAATTGATTTTAGCAAATGGCTGCAATATAACAAAGAGTGAAAAATTTAAGGGGGTCTGAATACTTTCCGTACCCACTGTATATATATATACACTGTGGGCAGTCAGCAAATAGATAAAGTTTATTCCTTTATTCCTGTAGGGGGCGTTGGTGGCCATCAGTGCAATTCTGGCGATGCGATATTTTCCTGTTTCCCATAGGCATGTCACGTATGCTTGTGCTCCCCAACTGTCAAACCTGTCAAATGGCTGGTGTCATAACTGTGCAGCACCATGGCAACTGCAGACCAAACAGCGACCAAGATGGCAGCTTCTTTGAATGTAAAGGACAGGAGGGATCCAGAAATGGCCGAATCTGGTCCACAGGACGTCCATCCGATTCAGGACTGGAGCTCTTCCTCAGGGGATAGGCTCTCTTCCCGTCCGAGACCCAGAACTGTAAGTAAATAGCATGACATCACTTCCGGGTTTTTGCATGGAGACCCTATCAGAGCCGAATGCGGCTTTGATCGGGTCTTCAGCGGCAGGGAAGGCTGGTTCCCCCGGGTCTCCCGGTGGGACGAGAGACCCGGGCGAGCCATGGAAGGCGGCGGGAGGGGGGACGTCCCCTCCCACTCCTTGTAATGACAGCCGAGTGGCTTCTCAGCCCCATCGGTTGTCATTACAAGACAGCCGACCGTCAGCTATGGACGCCGGTACTGGGGTGATGCCTCTAGCTGCGGGCATCACTCCGGTACAGCACTTTCCCGAAATTTCGGTAATATCAGCCACCTTGGTGGCCGATTTCGATATATCGGGGAAAGTGCATATCGGCCCTCGATATATCAGCTTAGCCGCTAATCTGTCGATCCCTCCCCAAAATAATGTCCCCTCCTAGCACAAATCCCCCCCCCCCCCCTCAATCATATTACTTCTTCTAGCACAAACCCCACAAAGCCCTCCTCCTAGCACAAATCCTCCTCCCCACCCCCCCCCCCTTCCAACACTAATCCCCAACAGATCACCTCTCCTGGCACCCTCCCCTCCCAAAGTTTCCCCACTTAAAACAGTTCTTACCCCCTATTGTCCTCCAAATTCCCCCTCCCAAAAAAATCCCCACCCCCAATCTCCTTGCAGTGCCCCCCCCCCCCAAGCTGACATGATACCACAGTGCCCTGGGCAGTCTCCCCTCCTGCCCACCCCTTGTCCCAACCCTGATGTAATATACAGTGCAGTGGTGATGAGTGTGTATAGGGGTCAGAAATGGGTAACACAAAGTGCAAAGGTGCAAGGGTCAGGGGTATGTAGAGAATTCAGGGGTCAGGAGCATGCCACATGCAGATTTAGGGGTCAGGAGTCTGCATCACGCAGAGTGCAGGGATCAGGGGAATGTAAAGCACAGAGTGTAGAAGTCAGAAGTATTTAGAGAGCATTAGTCTGGAGTATTTATGGCATAGAGTGCAGGGGTTAGGAGTACCGAGCATCCGGAAAGTATTCCCAGCGCTTCACTGTTTCCACAGTTTGTTTTCTTACAGCCGTATTCCAAAATGGATAAAATTAATTATTTTCCTCAAACTTCTACAAACAATCCCCCATAATGACAAGGTGAAAGAAGTTTGTTTACAAATCTCTGCAAGTTTATTACAAATAAAAACCAAAAAATTCCCATGTACATAAGTATTCACACCCTTTGCCATGACACTCAAAATTGAGCTCAGGGGCATCCTGTTTCCACTGATCATCCGTGAGATGTTTCTACAACCTGATTGGAGTCCACCTGTGGTAAATTCAGTTGATTGGAGATGATTTGGAAAGGCACACACCTGTCTATATAAGATCCCACAGATAACAGTGCATGTCAGAGCACAAACCAAGCCATGAAGTCCAAGGAATTCACTGTAGACCTCCGAGACAGGATTGTATGGAGGCACAGATCTGGGGAAGGGTACAGAAATATTTCTGCAGCATTGAAGGTCCCAATGAACACAGTGGCCTCCATCATCCATAAATGGAAGAAGTTTGGAACCACCAGGACTCTTCCTAGAGCGGCCACCCGGCCAAACTGAGCGATCGGGGGAGAAGGGCCTTAGTCAGGGAGGTGACCAATAACCCGATGGTCACTCTGACAGAGCTCCAGCGTTTCTCTATGGAGAGAGGAGAACCTTCCAGAAGAACAACCATCTCTGCAGTACTCCACCAATCAGGCCTGTATGGCAGAGTGGCCAGATGGAAGCCACTCCTCAGTAAAAGGCACATGGCAGCCTGCCTGGAGTTTTCCAAAAGTCACCTGAAGGACTCTCAGACCATGAGAAACAAAATTCTCTGGTCTGATGAAACAAAGATTGAACTCTTTGGCCTGAATGGCAAGCGTCATGTCTGGAGGAAACCGGGCACCACTCATCACCTGGCCAATACCATCCCTACAGTGAAGCATGCCATAGTTGCCAACATTTAAAAAAAATTTCCAGGGACACTTTGCAGCACAGCTATCAATTACCACACCCACTTCACTGAAGCTCCGCCCACTCTGCATAATTAATCTCGCCTACTTATCAGATTATAGGGTCTACTCAATATAGAGAGAATTACAGGAAATAAAAAAGGGAATTTCAAACTTAAGGCCAGAGTAGCAGAGTTGGAATAATTCTCCCATTCACCTGCGCTACTTCTGCCTAACATTTATGGGCAGCCCGATTAACCACTTGCCGACCGCCGCAAGTAAATATACTGCGACGGTCAGCCCCGTGCAGGCAAAGTGACGTACCGGTACGTCACTCGCCTGTGAGCCAATAGGGGGCGAGCGCGCGCCGCTCGTTCACGGACACCTCCGCGCAAGTAACCGGCGGACCCGATGTCCACCGGTCACTCGCGATCGTCAGTTACAGAGGGAGAACAAAGCCACCTGTCACTCTCCCCTGTGTAACAGCAGAGATCATACGGTCCTGCTATGTAGGATCATAGATCTCTGCTGTTACATGAAAAGCCACAGCCAATCACAGTTAGAATCACACCCCTAGGGACACACTTAACCCCTCCTTCTCCAATAAAGTTAACCCCTTCACTGCCAGTGTCATTATTACAGTAACAATGCAAATTTAGCTCTGATTACTGTAGTAATGTCACTGGTACCCCCAAAAGTGTCAAAAATGTCAGTCAAGGGTCCGATCTGTCCGCCGCAATGTCGCAGTCCCGCAAAAAAAAAAAAAACGCAGATCGCCGCCATTACTCGTTAAAAAAAAACAACAAAAATGACAAAAATCTTTCCCGTAGTTAGTAAACGCGATAACTTTTGCGCAAACCAATCAAAATACGCTTATTGCGATTTTTTTTTACCAAACATATATAGCAGAAAACAAATTGGCCAAAAATGTTAAAAAAATTTGATTTTTACATTTTTTTTTTGGGGGGGGGGGGGGGGATTTCATATAAAAAAATGTGAAAAATATTGTTAATTTTTCAAAATGTACGCTCTTTTTTTGTTTATAGCGCATGATCAAAAAATCACACAGGTGATCAAATACCACCAAAAGAAAGCTCTGTTTGTGGGGAAAAAAGGACGTCAAATTCGTTTAGGTACAGCGTCGCACGACCGCGCAATTGTCCGTTAAAATCACACAGTGCCAAATTGCAAAATAGGCCCTGGTCAGGAAGGGGGTAAAATCTTCCGGGGCTTAAGTGGTTAACAGGTGCTTCCAGGAACAATATAAATGACCTGGGACAGGCTCCTATTTGCAGGGATTGTCCCTGGAAAAAAGGGACAGTTGGCAAGTATGGTGTCTGCAGGGGCCCCCGAGGGCCACACATGAAGTGCCAAAGAGCCTCAGGTTGGTCACCATGGAAATGAAGTGTAATTTGAGTAACAGCTGTGACTCTGCTGGGGCTGCTGACATCACATCAAAGATGGTTGCCCCCGGCAACAGTCTCAAGGGTTTCAGATGTTCACACACGGGAGGATTTTACAGGTTAGGGACACGCCCCTCCAACTGTAACTCCACCCCTCTTCTCCACCGTATGTGTGACTGAGGTAAAAGAAGAGGGAAAAGATAACAGCCTGACCGGGGGGCGTGTACACCGCCATTACCTCAGGTAAAGAGAAGGCTGAGGAGTCTGTGAGAAGGGGGGGGGGGCTGTGTGACCCCCACATGTGGGGAAATCCTTCAATTTACTATTAGAAATATTGTGCCATCACCTCTCCACCATTACTACCTGTGTGTTTGTCCCTGACAGGGATTGTACTAATGGCGGAGCAGTGATGTCACTGCGTGAGGTAATATTTTGGACTCCCCTCCCCCCTCTCTCTGAGACGCGGCCCAGTTTTGACAGTCGATTCATTTATATGAATGTAGTGCGGAGCGCACAGAACGCACTGCGCCAAACTGCATTGTACGCCGCTGCCGTGCGATTTGGTAGCTGCAAATGTGCCGTGTTTGTGACATGCGTTTGGGGAGCCGTTAACCACTTCAATAACCGGGCACTTTTACCCCCTTCCCGCCCAGGCCAATTTTCAACTTTGAATGACAATTGAGCGGTCATGCAACACGACATTTTTATCATTTTTTTTTTTTCACACCCATAGAGCTTTCTTTTGGTGGTAATTAATTACCGCTTTTTTTTTTTGTGCAAAACAAACTAAAAAATGTGGGGTTTTTTGTGGTTTCTGTTGTAAAATTTTGCAAATAAATAATCCTTCTTCATAAATTTAGGCCAAAATGTATTCTGCTGCATTTCTTGGGTGAAAATAACCCAAATCAGTGTATATTATTCAGTCTGTGTGAAAGTTATATCCTCTACAAACTATGAGATATATATAAATGATAGATAGAGATAGAGATATAAATGATAGATAGAGATAGAGAAAGAGATATAAATGATAGATAGAGATAGAGAAAGAGATATAAATTATAGATAGAGATAGAGATATAAATGATAGATAGAGATAGAGATATAAACTATAGATAGAGATAGAGATATAAATGATAGATAGAGATAGAGAAAGAGATATAAATGATAGATAGAGATAGAGATAGAGATATAAATGATAGATAGAGAAAGAGATATAAATGATAGATAGAGATAGAGAAAGAGATATAAATTATAGATAGAGATAGAGATATAAATGATAGATAGAGATAGAGATATAAATTATAGATAGAGATAGAGAAAGAGATATAAATTATAGATAGAGATAGAGATATAAATGATAGATAGAGATAGAGATATAAATGATAGATAGAGATAGAGAAAGAGATATAAATGATAGATAGAGAAAGAGATATAAATGATAGATAGAGATAGAGATATAAACGATAGATAGAGATAGAGATATAAATGATAGATAGAGATAGAGATATAAATGATAGAGATAGAGAAAGAGATATACATTATAGATAGAGATAGAGAAAGAGATATAAATTATAGATAGAGATAGAGATAGAGATATAAATTATAGATAGAGATAGAGAAAGAGATATAAATTATAGATAGAGATAGAGATATAAATTATAGATAGAGATAGAGATATAAATGATAGATAGAGATAGAGAAAGAGAAATAAATTATAGATAGAGATATAGATATAGATATATATATATATAAATTAGAGATAGCGAGATATACATATATATACTTTATATATATATATACACACACAGTATATGTGAGTGCTGGTCAGAGACTTATATATATATATACACATTATATTTGGGTCCCGGTTCACACTGGTCCGATGCGGGCTCCCTGCGAATCCACTGCGGGTTCCCACATCGCACCCGACTCGCAGGCAGTTCACACTGCCATATGGGAATCGCTGGGGGGTGTCAATCAATACAAGGTTGACATCCCCAGATCAGTTTGCACATCGCAGTGCGAACTGTCAATACGGACAGGAATCGGATCTCACAGGTGTAAACACCCATGCGATCCGATTCTGCTGCGAACCCAAAAAAAGGGGTCCTGTGCGACTTTGGGCCGAATGCGATGCAAATTCAGCCATGCAATCTGTATGGCTGAATTCACATCTCCCAGACATCGCATGTGATTTGCAGAGCAGCGCGGTGCGAATCACATGCGATGTCTGACAGTGCATGTGTGTGAACCGACACTGAAACTGGATTAATCCTGATTTACTTGAGGCCTAAATTTCAAGACAGCACAAATACCCCCCAAATGACCCCTTTTTGGAAAGTAGACAGTCCAAGGTATTTAGGAAGAGGCATGGCGAGTTTTTTTTGAAGTTGTAGTTTTTTGTCAGATTTTTTGGGAAAATAGGGAAATTAAAAAATATATATATTTTTTAACCGCTTGCCGACCGCCGCACGACTATTTACTGCAGCAGTCAGCCCCGTACAGGCAAACCGACGTAGGGCTAGGTCGCTCGCCTACGAGCCTCTAGGGGGCGAGCGCGAACCGCTGGAGGCGCGCTCCCGCTCCCCGCTTGTTCACTAACATCCCCGCGCGAGTGACCGACTGCTCCGATGTCCGCCGGTCACTCGCGATCTCCCGGTGGAGAGGGAGAAAGGCAGGCGGCTGATGTAAACAGAGCTGTCCGTCATTCTCCCTGGTGTAACTGCAGAGATCATACGATCCTGCTATGTAGGTTCGTATGTCTCTGTGTCTCTGTGGTTACATCACAAGCCACGCCCCCCCCCACAGTTAGAAACACGCCCCTAGGGATACATTTAACCCACTGATCACTAATAAAGTTAACCCCTTCCCTGCCAGTGTCATTTTTACAGTAACAATGCATATGTATAGCACTGATTACTGCAGTAATGTAACTGGTAACCCCAAAAGTGTCAATAATGTCAGTCAAGGGTCCGATCTGTCCGTGAAATGTCGAACTCCCGCTAAAAAAAATCGCAGATCGCCGCCATTACTAGTAAAAAAAAACAAAAAAAACAATAAAAATGACAGAAATCTTTCCCTTAGTTAGTAAACGCAATAACTTTTGCGCAAACCAATCAAAATACACTTATTGCAATTTTTTTTTACCAAACATATGTAGCAGAAAACAAATTGGCCAAAAATGTTAAAAATTTTTGATTTTTACATTTTTTTGGGGTAATTTCATATAAAAAAATGTGAAAAATATTGTTATTTTTTCAAAATTTGAGCTCTTTTTTTGTTTATAGCGCATGATCAAAAAATCGCACAGGTGATCAAATACCACCAAAAGAAAGCTCTGTTTGTGGAAAAAAAAAAGGCGTCAAATTTGTTTAGGTACAGCGTCGCACGACCGCGCAATTGTCCGTGAAAGTCACGCAGTGCCGAATCGCAAAATAAGGCCCTGGTCAGGAAGGGGGTAAAATCTTCCGGAGCTTAAGTTACCTGGGACAGGCTCCTATTTGCAGGGATTGTCCCTGGAAAAAAGGGACAGTTGGCAAGTATGGCATGGTGGTGACAGCATCATGCTGTGGGGATGTTTTTTCAGCAGCAGGAACTGGGAGACTAGTCAGGATTGAGGGAAAGATGAATGCAGTAATGTACAGAGACATCCTTGATGAAAACCTTCTCCAGAGAGCTCTGGACCTCAGACTGGGGCAAAAGTTCATCTTTCAACAGGACAACGACCCTAAGCACACAGCCAAGATAACAAAGGAGTGGCTACAGGACAACTCTGTGAATGTCTTCAACCATTTCCCGTCGCTGCACTGCCTTTTTATGTCAGCAGTGTGGCTCTCCCAGGCAAAAACACATTAATAAACGTCATTTGCTTGGGAGGCCACTAGGGGGCGAGTGAGCGCCGCCAGAGGAATGCTCCCGCCCCCGATCGTCAGCAGGGAAGCCAGTGCCGGTGTCAGGCGGCTCCGATTGCAATCCTGACACCGGCGATCGCTCCCCGCTGACAGAGAAGGACAGGCGGCTGATGTAAACACAGCCGCCTGTCCTTCTCCCTGAAGTGATCACAGAGACCATGCTGTCCTGCTATATAGAATCGCATGTCTCTATTATCATTTCAAAATCCCAACAGTTAGAATCACTCCCCTAGGCTTACATTTAACCCCTTGATCACCGATAGCATTAACCCCTTCTCTGCCAGTGTCATTATTACAGTAACAGTGCATATTTTTTAGCACTGATTACTGTAGTAATGTCACTGGTACCCCCAAAAGTGTCAAAAATGTCAGTTAGGGGTTCGATCTGTCCGCCGCAATGTCGCAGTTCTGCTAAAAAATCGCAGATCACCGCCATTACTAGTAAAAAAAAAAAAAAACAATAAAAATGACATAAATCTTTCCCGTAGTTAGTAAACGCAATAACTTTTGCGCAAACCAAACAAAATACGCTTATTGCGTTTTTTTACCAAAAATATGTAGCAGAAAACAAATTGGCCTAAAATGTTAAAAAAAAATTTTGATTTTTAAAATAATTTTTTGGGGGGAATGTTGTATAGCAGAATGTGAAAAATATTGTTTGTTTGTTTTTTTTTCAAAATTGTCGCTCTTTTTTTTTATTTATAGCGCAAAAAATAAAAATCGCACAGGTGATCAAATACCACCAAAAGAAAGCGCTATCTGCGGGGGAAAAAAAGTATGTCAGTGTTGTTTGGGTACAGCAGGGGTGTCAAACTCAACTTCATCGAGGGCCGCACCAGCATTATGATTGCCCTCAAAGGGCCGGTTGTATCTATAATATTAGAAGTCCAGAGTATCGCAACCCCCTTACATCAGATGTCAAGAGTCTC
Source organism: Pelophylax lessonae (assembly GCF_965119305.1). NCBI lineage: Eukaryota > Metazoa > Chordata > Amphibia > Anura > Ranidae > Pelophylax > Pelophylax lessonae. The sequence continues at coordinate 715,152,505 of NC_138769.1, read as the reverse complement.
TCCCCCTCCCTCCCTTACATCAAAGGGCACCCCCTTACCTTGTGCTGCTGCTCGGAAGAGGCTGGGGCCAGGGCTAGGAAGCAAAAAGTGAAGGGTCTGGAGGAGGCCCAAAGGAGGGCTGGAGCTCTACTGCAGCTCTAGGAGAGGTGTGAGGGCCACATGAAATGGTCTGGAGGGCCAGATTCGGCCCGCGGGCCTTGTGTTTGACACATGTGGGGTACAGCGTTGCACGACCGCGCAATTGTCCGTTAATATAACGAAGTGCCGAATCGTAAAATATGGCCCTGGTCGTTAAAGCGGAGTTCCAGCCTTTTCTGTGTTTATTAAAAGTCAGCGGCTACAAAAAGTCTATCTTCTGACTTTGAATAAACACACACTCACCTGTCCCACGGTCCAGCGATGCGGCCGCCCGAAGCCTCGATCCTTTCTCTCGATCCTCTCGGCGGCGCCGGCATCACTGGTTGCGGCTTCACAGCCGGGTACGCACTGCGCATGCGCGAGTTGCGCTGCGCATCTTGATTGGCCGGCAATTGTCTGGGACCTCTGATATGTCCCAGAAGATTGCAGGGAGGGAGGGGAAGAGGCCGCGGCGCTCCGAGCGGAAGTGGGAGCGGGTACCTGTCAAAATGAGGTACCCGCCCCCCCCCCCCCAAAAAAAAATGAACTGCCAAATGTGGCATGTCAGGGGGTTAGGACTACATAAAGCAAAAGTTCCACTTTTGGGTGGAACTCCGTTTTAAGGCTCCATGCACACAGGGCGTCATAAAAATGAGCTCCAAAGCTGTTTCTTGATGCCGGGAAAAAGCAGCTGTAAGGCCTCATGCACACTGGACGTTTTTACAGCTGCTGTTAGCAGCGTCAGACGTTTTTTTTTTGCAGCTTTTTTTGCGGTTCCCCATCCGGGGAGGACTTTGTGACGCTTGACACAGCTCTATCTGGGCATCCATTACTTGTAGTTTGGGTCCATAACCCGACACCATAGGTGCCTTATTGCCTAAAGACCGATACAACACATGGGGTGATTACCCTCACTCCTATGTGAATATTCGTCCTTCAATATATGAGCTGTGCGAGTACTTAGTAGTCCTCCTCGTTAACTATCAGACAATTTTGAGATATACAATGTACAGATAAGTCAAATAGTAGGCTCCAGACGAAGCTTTCCACAGCAAAGCGAAACATGTTGAGCAAAAACGTAAAGTAATGTATGATGTAAATCTACTACATTTCTCAGCTGACCCTGTTGACCGGCACCTTGACTATTCGGGTATCCATCGGCAGGAATCTCCTGATTTGAAGTATAATATGTCTGATCTATACTAATTGTAAACCTTTCTGTACATATATATTATTATGCTAATTTGAGGCGTAATACCTCATGAGCTAATGTATTCTATGATGTAGACCAGTGTTATGGGTCTTGTTTTCAATGTAGAAAACTTATCTGCCTGCAACAGTGTATGTTTTTAAAGAATTTGTTTAATAAAAAGTGATTTTTTTATAAGTTCTGTGCCCGAAATCCTTGTCTCCCAATCCTTCCATTCTAACACTTGCCTACTAGGCCTATTTCTGACACTTGGTGTTTACAAGCTAAAATCTTTTTTTTTTTTTTTTTTTGCTAGAACCTCTTTTTTGTAAGATCTGGGGTCAAAAAGTCCTCAGATCTCACAAGTACACTAAAACATGAAGGAAAAAAAAAAAAAAAGGGACCTTTAACCACTTAACCACCGGAGGATTTTCCTGCTTTATGTCCAGGCCACTTTTTGCGATTCGGCACTGTGCGACTTAAAATGACAATTGCCCTGTCATGCAACGCCGTACCCAAACTAAATTTACATCCTTTTTTTTCCCACAAACAGAGCTTTCTTTTGGTGGTATTTGATCACCTGTGCGATTTTAATTTTTTGCGATATTAATAAAAAAATGTGACAATTTTGAAAATATAACAATATTTTTCTACTTTGACAGTTAAAAAATATCCAATATATTCAATTTTTGTCATATATTTAGGCCAAAATGTATTTAGCTACATGTCTTTGACAAAAAAATTCTCAATGAGCGGATTTTTAACCACTTTAAGACCGGAAGATTTTACCCCATTCCTGACCAGGCCATATTTTGCGATTCAGTACTGTTACTTTAACAGACAATTGCGCGGTCGTGCGATGCTGTACCCAAATTAAATTTATGTCCTTTTTTTCCCCACAAATAGCGCTTTCTTTTGGTGGTATTTGATCACCTGTGCGATTTTTACTTTTTGCGCAATAAACAAAAAAAGAGCGACAATATTGAAAAAAATAACAATATTTTTCACATTTTTTTATATGAAATTCCCCCCCCCAAAAAATGTAAAAATCTAATTTTTTAACATTTTAGGCCAATTTGTTTTCTGCTACATATTTTTGGTAAAAAAAATATAAGCGTATTTTGATTGGTTTGCGCAAAAGTTATCGCAGCTACTAACTATGGGAAATTTATGTCATTTTTATTGTTTTTTTTTTTTTTTTAACTAGTAATGGCAGCGATCTGGCGGCGATCTGCGATTTTTTTTTTTTGCGGGACTGCGACATTGCGGTGGACAGATCGGATCCTTGACTGCCATTTTTGACACTTTTGGGGTTACCAGTGACATTACTACAGTAATCAGTGCTATACATATGCACTGTTACTGTAAAAATGACACTGGCAGGGAAGGGGTTAACTTTTATTGGTGATCAAGGGGTTAATTTATGCCTGGTGCTTACTGACATGTGTGGGGGGAGGGGACCGTGTGACACAGGGACAGATCGCAGGTTGAGCTATGCTGAATCCTGCAATCTGTCCCTGCCTGTCACTTAGGAGATCGGGCGGATCTCCACACTCGATCCCCAACGATCGGGGAAGAGCGGCGGTGATCACCGCCGCTCCTCCCCTGGCCCGACTCCCGCTGTGACTGAATAAAGCGGGAGCGAGCCTCCGGTTGGCGTGCGCCCCACCCACAAGGGGAGGAGTCCAGCGACGTAGGTCTACATCGTTGGACGATAACAAACCACTTTGCCATAGTAGGGTCAACGTAAGCGGTCGGCAAGTGGTTAAACCAGTTGCTAGGCAACGACGTTTGCCGTTGCTCCGGTCCTCTAAGACCATAGAGTTGAGTGAGGGCAAGCTTGCCATCACTCGACATCCTGTCTGTGAGGATCCGGGACCGGATTGTTTTCCCCGCTGCCGGCGGGTCGCTGGGACCACCCTTATCGGAAAGCCAACCGCCCACCTTTTAAAAAAATACTGGGGTTATGGCCGCTATCTGCTGCCATAACACCGGTATTTAGGTTTAAACAGTTTAAACGGAGGACGTATATATACATTGGCCGGTTGGCAAGTGTAGAGTGGCAAATCTGTACTTCCATACTTCCGTAGTTACATAGTAGTTGAGGTTGAATAAAGATAATAGTCCATCCAGTTCAACCTGTGTAGGTGTGTATGGCCGTAATCATCTCTCATACCCCTGAATGTTTTTGATCCTTGAGATGTACGTCCAAAAGTCTTTTAAACGTAGCCATACTCCTACTACTATTTTTTACTTCTACTTAACCTTTTTTTTTTTCCTTTCTAGGCTGCTATGGAGAGAAAAAGGAGAAGGTGCAAATGCAAAATGCAATGCAACTTCTTCCTATGTTGCTTCTTAGGCCCATTGTGGCTCTGTCTCAGAAAAGTAAGTACCGTGTATTTTTATACTGCTTGGGTAGTCTCTCACAAACTGTAGCAGTTTGAGAGCCGGTTCACACTTATGCGGCTGCGGCGTTCGCATGTAATGTCGGAGCGCACTGCTCCTTCATTACATGCGATCGGCTGTGCGGTGCGAGTTTAGCCATGCACTTTGTATGGCTAAATTCGCACCGCACCGGCAGCAAACACGCACAGGACCCTTTTTTGCAGCCGCATCAGGATCGGATCGCACAGCGGTTTACACTTGTGCGATCCGATCCTGTGCGAACTGCAAGATCGCACTGCGATATGCGATCAAACTGGGGGTGTCGTTAAGATTACATTGACACCCCCAGCGTATCGCATATCGCAGTGTGAACTGCCGGGGGTGCGTTTGCGATGCGGAAACAGGCTGCGGATTCGCAGCCTTCCTGCATCACATAAGTGTGAACCGGCTCTTAGACTGGAGGATGGAAGAACAAAGACCTCTGGGTAGCTGGAGGTCATTCTTCCTCATTGGGGGCAGGGGGAGGGGGCATCACAATTACAGTTAATATGAAATTGTCCAGTGTTAAATTACAGATGTGTAATGAATGCTCCTTTCCTTGTGAATTAATGGGGGGAGGGGGGTGATTGGCGATGGCAGAATTTTCTACCATTGCTTATTCCAAGGGTAGGGATAGTAATTGGGAAATGTTTTCTAGTTTCTCAGCAATGGTCATTCAGCCTGGTCAAGGCGTCCCATTAAGGGTCCCTCTAACTTCCCTCAGGACTCCTAGTAAATCTCCTCTTTTGGCGTTTATACTCTTAAAGTACTAAACTCATGACACTGGCTGAACATAGAAAGTGTTCCTATACTTTACGCCAAATTCTCCGCCACGTTTTTAGGCCGACCTCCTCTGTGGAGAAAACTACCTGATAAAAACTGGCATTTTTGGAGAAATATATACTGTATATCATAACTGACTAAGTCCTATACTGAAAAATATTGCAGAAGTGACAGGCTGTCTGATGTAAGTGAAAGGTGATAGTCCTGTGCTCTATATACTAATAAATCCTTTTCTTTCCACAGAAAAAAATAGGCTGCCAAACCACCTGCAGATGCGGAATCCAGACCAGGAAGAATAACCCGACCACATCTGCACCCTAGGCCAGTGGTGTATTTAGGTTTTGTGCTGCCCTAGGCCTGACTAAACTTGTGCACCCCCTAATTTAAATATGAACCACTTCTTCTTGTAAAGGCCACACCCCTTCCGGTTTAAGACCCGCCCTGTCATCTGTAAACCACAGACCACAACCAGTCTATCAGTGCCCATCAGTCCAGCCTCATCAGTTCCAATAAGTTCAGCCTCATCAGTGCCCATCAGTGCAGCCTCATCACTGCCCATCAGTGAAGCCTCATCAGTGCAGCATATCAGTGCTGCCTCATCAGTACAGCCCAATCAGTAGCCATCAGTGCAGCCTATCAGTGCATCATATCAGTGCCCATCAGTGTAGCCATCAGTGAAGCCTATTAGTGCCCATCAGTACCGGCAGGTAGCAGTGTGACCACTTTATGGGGGTGCCAGACTGATTTGCCCCATAGGACTGGCAGATAGCCGATAGGGACCCAGGAGAAGGCTGTTTTTTTCTCCGTGCCGGGTGCAGCTTTTTTGCTGCCCCCCCCCTGCAAAGTGCTGCCCTAGGCCTGGGCCTTGTTGGCCTAGGCCAAGATACAGCACTGCCCTAGGCAAGACCAGATACTTGCGCCCCCCCCCCATAAATAAACTTTAAAAAAATGTCAAAATGTCCCTATTTTCCTATATTCGCAGCACTTCCATCAATACATTCTCCATACTCCCCCCTATACTTGCATTACTCATAGTGTCATGGAGGGGGGGAGAGCAGTGTGTCCGGGTGGGGGGAGAACAGTGTGTCAGTGTGCGGGGGGGGAATAGAAAAGTATGTCAGGGTGGGGGGAGAGCAGTGTGTCAGGTGAGGGGGGTTAGCAGTGTATCAGGTTAGGGGGAGTAGCAGGGTGTCAGGTGGGGGGTAGCAGGGTGTCAGGTGGGGGGTAGCAGGGTGTCAGGTGGGGGGTAGCAGGGTGTCAGGTAGGGGGACAGTGTGTCAGGTGGGGGAGTAGCAGGGTGTCAGGTGAGGGGGGGGTAGCAGGGTGTCAGAAGGGGGTAGCAGGGTGTCAGGTGGGGGATAGTGTGTCAGATGAGGGGGGTAGCAGGGTGTCAGGTGAGGGGGGGTAGCAGGGTGTCAGGTGAGAGGGGGTAGCAGGGTGTCAGGTGAGATGGGGTAAGCAGGGTGTCAGGTGAGAGGGGGTAGCAGGGTGTCAGGTGGGGGACAGTGTGTCAGGTGGGGGGGTAGCAAGCGTTGTGTCAGGTGAGGGGGGTAGCAGGGTGTCAGGAGGTGTCAGGTGAGAGGGAGTAGCAGGATGTCAGGTGGGGGGTAGCAGGGTGTCAGGTGGGGGACAGTGTGTCAGGTGGGGGGAACAAGGTGTCAGGTGACGGGGGGGTGTCAGGTGAGAGGGGGTAGCAGGTTGTCAGGTGGGGGGTAGCAGGGTGTCAGGGGGTGTCAGGTTAGAGGGAGGTAGCACTGGGTGTCAGGTGGGGGGTAGCAGGGTGTCAGGTGGGGGGACAGTGTGTCAGGTGGGGGTAGCAGGGTGTCAGGGGGTGTCAGGTTAGAGGGGGTAGCACTGGGTGTCAGGTGGGGGGACAGTGTGTCAGGTGGGGGGTAGCAGGGTGTCAGGGGGTGTCAGGTTAGAGGAGGTAGCGCTGGGTATCAGGTGGGGGGTAGCAGGGTGTCAGGTGGGGGGACAGTGTCAGGTGGGGGTGGTAGCAGGATGTCAGGTGGGGGGTAGCAGGGTGTCAGGTGGGGGGTAGCGGGGTGTCAGGGGGTGTCAGGTTAGAGGTGGTAGCACTGGGTGTCAGGTGGGGGGTAGCAGGGTGTCAGGTGGGGGGACACTGTGTCAGGTGGGGGGTAGCAGGGTGTCAGCGGGTGTCAGGTTAGAGGGGGTAGCACTGGGTGTCAGGTGGGGGGTAGCAGGATGTCAGGGGGTGTCAGGTTAGAGGGGGTAGCACTGGGTGTCAGGTGGGGGGTAGCAGGGTGTCAGGTGGGGGGACACTGTGTCAGGTGGGGGGTAGCAGGGTGTCAGGGGGTGGCAGGTAAGAGGGGGTAGCACTGGGTGTCAGGTGGGGGGTATCAGGGTGTCAGGTAGGGGGTAGCAGGGTGTCAGGTTAGGGGGGGTAGCACTGGGTGTCAGGTGGGGGGTAGCAGGGTGTCAGGGGGTGTCAGGTTAGAGGGGGTAGCACTGGGTGTCAGGTGGGGGGTAGCAGGGTGTCAGGGGGTGTCAGGTTAGAGGGGGTAGCACTGGGTGTCAGGTGGGGGGTAGCAGGGTGTCAGGTGGGGGGACAGTGTGTCAGGTGGGGGTAGCAGGGTGTCAGGGGGTGTCAGGGGAGAGGGGGTAGCAGGGTGTCAGGTGGGGGGTAGCAGGGTGTCAGGGGGTATCAGGTTAGAGGGGGTAGCACTGGGTGTCAGGTGGGGGGTAGCAGGGTGTCAGGTGGGGGGTAGCAGGGTGTCAGGTGGGGGGTAGCAGGGTGTCAGGAGTGAGTGACATGAGCCTGGATCCTTCCCCAATCTTGTGAGGCGGGCTGATAATTCACCCTTGGGTGTGACCCTGTCTATGCGCGTATGACCTCCTGTGTGGGATCAATCTATCTGGGAAGCCGCCAATATTTCCAGTCAGCCGTGTTGCACGAGAACTTGATTTATTTTTTTTTGCGCAAGACCACTTTTTTTTCCCTATCTTTTCACATGTGGGGAAATTGGAACTACATATCAATTCTATGCTGTGAGATTATATGAACTGTTGGAGTATTTTTTTGAGTGGACTTTGGAACACAGGTTTATTCAATTGTTTTTTTGCTGGAGCACAATGGAGCCTTATGAATTTTATAATGTTGACTATCAATATATATCTTTTTCTGTGAATTAATAATATTTTGATAGTCAATATAATGGTTTAATTTTACTTTTGGATGCAATTACTTTTGTCATTTTATTTGATTATTTTTTGGAACAGCGCACTAAGACACGGTTAAATAATACATTGCATTACCTACTAGATACATTATATAATGTATGAATACATTATATATCTTTTTCTTCTTGACAGAGAAAAATGTAAAATCAATAAAATAATAATAATAAAATAGCTAGATGAGAGTATGATCTAGGTCAGTGTTAGGGTTAGGGTTGGGATCAAGGATAGGGGCAAAGGTCAAGTTCAGAGTCAAAGTTCAGGATCAAAGGTCAGGGTCAGTGTATTTTAGGTAGAGGTTTTAAAAAAAAGCATTTTCTAAATTAGTGTTAGTATCAGTTAGGCAGTGCTGGGACAAGGCAATCTAGAGCCCAGGGGGGAACATGCCGAACTGCACCCCCCCCCCCAACCCCAATGTATGAGCATTAGGTGTCAGCAAAAATCCCCCCCCCCTCCAAAAAAAGTTGAGCACTAATCTGCAGGATTAACACTTAAGCATAAATTCCCCCTTCTCCTAGGACAAATCCGCCCCCTGCTAAAATCCACCTCCCAGCACCATATATTTTCCCAGATGACTCTGCCAGCAGCTTAATCCATCAGCTTTCCAGGATCCTTCAGGCTCAGCTCCACACCTGGCTCACTAGGCCGACTGCCTGTGACCACCTTCCTCAGACAACAGGAGGAGAGACAGCCATCACCCTCCTGCTGGGACTCTGCTTCCCGCCAAAGATGCCCTGTCACATGTGCCCTTGGCTTTTATGGTCAATCCCAGGATGCACTGCGGTAGTGCCCTCCCACTGGAACTGCCACAAAAGCCCGTTTGCCACTGGTCAGGTTTCCTTCACTGTCCAACAGGCTCCCGCTATTGGATACAGTGGGGACACTCCCTCAGACCAAGTGACTCACACCTGGACACATGCAACAGGCATGACTAACAGATCAGGCTCCCCTGAAAAGCAGATGGAGCATAATAATGCTTTTTCCTAGCACCTATCTAGGAGGGTGCTACATAGTACTATCGTAATCCTGTGATTTTGTCATAGATTTGTACTCTACTGAATATTGCTTTTGAGATGTTTGACTATGCTGTCTCTACTCTATTATAGATCAAAGTCATTTTACCTGTTAAGCTCCTGAAGAAGCGTAGGCTACGCGAAACACGTTGAGCAGGATTTTGAGCTGGACATTACCACCTCTCAAAAAGTCACCATTGGATATCCAGGAAATTAGGGAACTATGGTTGTTTTCTGTATTCCGTATGTGTTGTAATGATATGGGGGGCTCCCTACCAAAAATGTGAGGGTCCATGGTGATACCAGCAAAACATACAGTACTTGGGCTTTATGAAAAAAATGTAATTTGATGCCCATGTAATATGTCCATATATCGTTTTAACTTTTTTTGTTAAGTTTCAATAAATATTACTTTTTAAACTTATCCCAAGGTGTGGTGCCACTAAAGTCCCGCTTCTTCTTTGTTCACCTAATGGGATTACACTTTAACCTGTCATCCATGTGTTTCCTACTCTCTATCTATTTTCTGGGCACCTAGAGACCAATTAATTCTCTGGTGTCCTTGGAGACACACATGTCACCTGTTACATAGGAATGTTACACCAGGAATCATCAAGAACCAGAAAATGATAAATGCTGAAGCTCAGTTCCTTCTGGCCATTAGACTTCAGGTATTTGCCACCCAGTCCTCCACCATCTGGGCCAGCCCAGAAACTCTGTAAGTATGATCAGCTCTTGTAACCACTTCAGCCCCGGAAGGTTTTACTCCCTTAAAAGAGATGTATAGGATTATTATTTTTATTTTTCCCCATTCATACTTACCTAGGTGGATGCAGTATCGGTCCAATGCTGCATCTGTCCCCCGGCGCCTCTACACTGAGAATCCAGCGATTGAACATCGCCGATCGTTCGGTTCTGACAGCTCCCCGAGCAGAGAGCTGCTGACTGTCAGTCACCACTCTCCGCTTTGCTCCCTTCCTGTAACAGCCACACCCCTTCCTGTTTATGACCCGCCCTGCCATCTGTAAACCACAGACCACAACCACAGTCTATCAGTGCCCATAAGCGTAGCCTCATCAGTTCCCATAAGTTCAGCCTCATCAGTGCAGCCTTATCAGTGCCGCCTCATTACTGCCCATCAGTGCAACATATCAGTGTGGCCTCATCAGTGGCCATCAGTAAAGCCCTATCGGTAATGATTAAGCACACATACTAGTGTGTGAAACGCGTCTACCTTGCCACCTTTTGTCACACTGGGATGTCCAGTAATAAACCTGGATTTTGACTTCATCTGGAGTGCAGCCATTTCTTTTCATTAAAGCCCTATCAGTGTCCACCAGTGCATCATATCAGTGCCCATCAGTGCTGCCTTATCAGTTCAGCCCCATCAGTGGCCATCAGCACAGCCTCATCAGTTGCTATCAGTGCAGCCTATTAGTGCGCATTAGTGCAACATATCAGTGCCCATCGGGGCAGCATATCAGTGCAGCCCCATCAGTGAAGCTTATCAGTGCTGCCCTGTGCCCATCAGTGCAGCCTCATCAATGCCCATCAGTGCAGCATATCAGTGCTGCCTTATCAGTGCATCCTCATTAGTGCACATCAGTGCAGTTTATCAGTACCCACCATTGCCACCTCATCAGTGGCCATCAGAGCAGAATATTAGTGCCCATCAGTGCAGCCTATTAGCGTCCATCAGTGCAGCTTATCAGTGCCCATCAGTGCAGCATATCAGTCCTGCCTTATCAGTGCAGCCCTATCAGTGCAGCTTACCAGTGCCACCTCATCAGTGGCCATCAGTGCTGCCTTATCAGTGACCATTGGTTCAGCCTTATGTCACTGGATTAGTAAGATTACTCCTTTCTTTTAGGATATTTGGACTTGTGTTTGCTGCCACTGATTGTATTCATAGGATTTTTTCACCTATTTGTATAATGAATAGGAAGTCCCGAGTCATACTAATAAATGAAATAATCAGTGGCAGCAAACACAAGTCCAAATATCTTATAAGACTGGAGTAATTCTACTAACCCAGTGACATATTGCGATAGTACATATGTGGTGTTATCATACCGGCAGGTGTGACCGCTTTATGGGGGTGCCAGACTGGCACTATACTAAAAGTGTAGCACAAGCCAGCGGGGACCCTTTTTGTACAGGAGCCAGGAGGAGGCTGTTTTTTTTTTTTTTTTTTCGTGCTGGGTGCAGCTTTTTTGCTGCCTCCCTGCAAAGTGCCACCCTAGGCCTGGGCCTTGTCAGCCTGGGCCAAGATACAGCACTGCCTTAACCACTTCTGGACTGGAAGGATTTGCCCCCTTAATGACCAGTCCATTTTTTTGCGATTCGGCACTATATTATTTAATAGACAATTGCGCAGTCGTGCGATGATGTACCTAAAAAAAATTGATGTAATTTTTCCCCCCACAAACAGAGCTTTCTTTTGGTGGTATTTGATCCCCTGTGTGTGATTTTTATTTTTTTGCGCTATAAACAAAAAAAGAATGACAATTCTGAAAAAAAACAAAAAACAATATTTTTCACATTTTGCTATATAACATTCGCAATAGAAAAAAAATTAAAATCAATTTTTTTCATCATTTTAGGCCAATTTGTATTCTGCTTCATATTTGTGGTAAAAAAATTGCAATAAAGGTATATTGATTGGATTGTGCCAAAGTTATCGCATCTACAAACTAGGGGAAAGATTTATGTCATTTTTATTTATTCATTTATGTTTACTAGTAATGGCGGCAATCTGAGATTTTTAGCAGGACTACGGCATTGCGGCAGACAGATCGGACCCCTGACTGACATTTTTGACACTTTTGGGGGTACCAGTGACATTACTACAGTAATCAGTGATAAAAATATGCCCTGTTACTGTAATAATGACACTGGCAGGGAAGAGGTTAGCCCAGGGGCGATCAAAGGGTTAAGTGTGAGCCTAGGGGAGTGTTTTCTAACTGTGGGGAGGAGGGGCTTGTGAAATCAATACAGAGACCTGTGATCCTAAATAGGAGGAACACAGGAGCTCTGCATTGATTCCAGAGAGAACAATGGTGTGCTGTGTTTACAACAGCAGACCGCCGTTCTCTTTTCACGGGTGGGTGCCCGGCGGCAATCGCGGACGCCGATTCTGGGCAGGGGCTTGTGAAATGATCATAGAGACCTGTGATCTTATATACAAGGATCACAGGCGCTCTGATCATTTCAGAGAGAACAACGGTCGGCTGTGTTTACAACAGCTGCCCGTCCTTCTCTCTCAGCGGGGGACGATCGCGGGTGCCCGGTGGATATCGGTGATTATGGTGATATTATCACCCATATCCACTGGTCCCATGGATCGGCATCCCCGCTGCCTAGTGGGGGGCGAGCGCTCGCCCCCAGGACCGCTTCCGCGAACCCCTGTACAGGTACGGTGATTCGCGCAGCCAAGCCAGCCTACCACAGTATATATGCGGCGGGCGGTCGGCAAGCGGTTAAAGTGATACTAAAGTCTCATTTTTTTTTCTTTAAAAATAACAAACATGTTATACTTACCCCCTCTGTGCAGTTGGTTTTGCCCAGAGCAGCCCAGATCTTCCTCTTCTCGAGTCCCTCACCGGTGCTTCTGGCCCCTCCCCTTGCCGAGTGCCCCCACAGCAAGCAGCTTGCTATGGGGGCACCGGAACCAAGCCACAGCTCCAATAGGAATAGGAATGAATAAAACGCACTACAAATAAGAATATTCAAAACAAAAGGATGGATCCATATAGTGAATAAATAATCTCAGGTGAAGTGAAAAGATGGGTGATGATCAATCGCACTAGATAAAATATAAAACAAGTGTATAATATACAAATAATATAGAAAGATGTAAATATAAATCACACGAATAAGGTGTATAAAAGTGCCCGTGCTAAACCTGAATAGCCAAGTGCATAAGTGCAGATGAAGGATGAGCTGACAACAAACAGAAAAAACAGAGAAGTGCGATTCAAACTGACCAATGCTGAGTGTTCAAAAAGTGAAAAAAAAAAAATATTCAGAAATAAATCCCAAATGTATAACGTCGATGTAGTGAACAGTGCAAAGGTGGTGATTCCAATAAGTGGTGACTTTTGGTGTAAATTCACAAAATAAACAAGTGACTTCTGTGATTCTTTACAGTGTTGCCTGTAGAGATGGCGTGTCACTCCAGTGAGCTATAGTGGACAATAAGTGCAATGGCCGCTCGCCTCCATGCACACTCATAGGAGCGTGTTGTGATAATAATCACCAGGATCTGACACAGGCCTCTCTTTCCAGGGATGGATGGTTGGATAAAATGACTGGAATGCCTCTTTCCCTCTCTCCTTAATGGAAGACAGCTCACACTCAATGGCAGTAAGGAATAGTGGATCGCTAATACGCCACCGGAAATGCAGACCTAATTTAGCTGTTCCTCGCTCCACAGCTCCGTGCCCCAGCGGTGTCCGGCTAGGAGCGGAGACAGGAGATGGTCAGGCTGGATATGTTGGAGCTCCTTCTTCCTTGTGTGAGGAGTAGAGGAGGGGGGGGGGGAGGGAGGGTCTCCTGTCATGCTGCCCCCCTCCTGTCCTGCTGCCTCCTTTCTGTGACACAGCCCCCCTTTGGTCCCACTGCCCCTTCTTGTCCCACTACTACCCCAAACTGACACCCTATTGTCCCACTGCCCCTCTCCTTTCACACTGCCCATATACCCAGGGCCGGTGCTAGACTATTTTACACCCTAGGCAAGACCAGCTACTTGCGCCCCCGCCCCCAAAAAAATAAAATAAAAAGGGAAGGGGTTAAAAACTCCTCTATGTCATACCCAGTGACCCTGATCTGATGGCTCCTCTATGTTATGCTGTCATACCCAGTGACCCCCGTATTCCTCCATGTCATACCTGGGGACCCTAATGTCCCTCTATGCCACACCAAGGGACCCCGATGATCCTCCATGTCACACCAGGGGCACCTGATGTTCCTCCATGTCATACCCAGAGACCCTGATGTTTTTCCATGTCACAACTGGGGACCCTAATTTTCCTCCATGTCACACCTGGGGACCTCAATCCCCCATGGCACACCCAGGGACCCCAATTCCTCATGGCACACCTGGTGACCCCGAATCCCTGTTACACCCGGTGACCCCTATCCCCCATAGCACACCTGGTGAACCTGATTCCCTTTCACACCAGGGAACCTCCATGTCACACCCAGGGACCCTGATCCCCTGTTCTGGGGACACTCACTGGGTGGTATGAAGAGAGAGGCCCGCACTATGCCCTCCTTCAACGTGATCCTGCTGATTCCTTCTCCCAGGATGCTCCTCTTCTGGACCACAGTGCTCACCACAGCTCCAACCGGCTCCTGGTGAAGGGAGAAGCAGCAGTCAGAGAACTCCGCACGTCCCTAATCCCCAACCTCCTCAGACCATTCCGGTGCCTTGTCGTTTCTGCTCCAGTAAAGGTGCCGTCCTCCAGTGCCAAGCTTGGGGTCAGGTTCAGCTCTCCTCCGCTCCCTGCTTAATACCGACCCAGGATAATGAATGGCTGCCTACCAGCTCAGTGCAGAGAGTCACTTCCTACCCAGGGTTTACACCCCTCAGCTCCAGCCAAAGAGGATCATCATGCAGGCAGCACTCCTGTGGGCTCCCTTCCTGCCTCTTGCCCCCCCTCAACAGTGGTGGAAAGCCAGGGCCTGGTAGTTCAGCCACTGCCCCAGACACCTGGCATCTTCCTCTGTCCATTCTTCCTCCCCCCTCCCCTCAGCTCACAAGGATCATTCATGATAGACTCATGGCTGCGCCCCTAGGTTGCAATGCGCCCTAGGCGGCTGCCTAGTTTGCCTAGTGGAAGCACCGGCCCTGCATATACCCCTCTCCTGTCACACTGCCCTTATGTCACAATGGTGGATGTGAGGGGAGTTGGTGTGGGACGGCGGTGCTGGATGGAAGGGGGGGGGGGGTGCGGCAAAAAGCACTTTCATCTAAGTAGACAAAAATCCTTGCACCAGCCCTGATGCTAATGAAGATTTTTGTAGGTAACAAAAATCCTTTGTAATAAAATTTGTTTGGATCCTGTCACCCGGGTTCAGGCCCGGACTGGCCATAGGGCAGGCCGGGCATATGCCCGGTGGGCCGAGGCCTCCGCTCTCAGTCAGTCACAGACAGACAGTGTCATGTCTGTCTGTGTCCCGATGCCGGCGGTTGCTGGCCGCTGCTGGCCTCTCCGCAGCCGATTCTGCGGAGACTGAGGGCTGCCCGCCGCTGTCCCCGACTCCCCGCCAGTGCCGCCACTCACTCCGAGTCCTAAGCACTGCCTGGGCTCAGCTGGCAGCCAGGCTGATGCTAAGCTGAGAACAAAAAAAACAAAAAAAAACAAAAAAAAGAAGTTGCATTGAAGGCTCAAACAGAGGGTGAAGAGTGGTTAAAAGCTTTGGTACTTTATTGAAATAAGGTAAAAAATCAAAAGGCATAACACAATTACAAACAATTACAGATGATGCTCGTAGAAATCGGATAAAATCAGTTGGTAAAGGTCCTGCCTCTAAGAAGATGCTGGTAACACCCCACTACTAAGCTCCACCCACCACCCAAGCAGCAATCGGGCCACCGTAATGGCCCACCACCCCAAACACCCGGCTAAGTCCCAGATCCAATGACTGTTAAAATGTGATAACAGTCATAAGGCCAAAGAAGAAGGCTCTCACGGAAATGGGAGTCGGCAAACGGGTGGATGGTAAATCCAAATGAGAGTGGCCAAAAAAAATACAAAAAATGGGGGGGGGGGGGGACTGTAAATGGAGAGTTCATGTGGTTAAGGCTCCTCCCACTAGGATTGAAAACATTGGCTTATATTCTCCATATCATCAAACTCCGGTACTCTGGCAAATATACATCATAATATATGGCACCAAATTCATCAAACAGGCGGAGCAGTGACAAAGCAGGTAAAAAGCAGCAGTTCAGCAGCAAAGCACAAAGCAATTAAGCAGGCATAGAGTTAACTAGGCGTCAAGCTCTTCTGCTCTTGAAGCCCCCGGAGCACTTTATAAAAGTAAGGTACCTTAGGGTATCAGTCGTGGTCACAGTCCTTCTGAATGGAATGGAGATGGCAGTTGGTGTTTCAGTGAGGTTGTATAAAGTGCAAATTGTCCATCTGTACCCAGGTGGATGATCACAGACGGGGCTTCACACCATTGCATAGCATATAGCAATTGTTGCAAGCATAGAGATGGACAGTAAATGAAGCTCTACCACTCTTACCACTAGATCACCTTAGGGAAAGCCAATTTGAACCACTGCTAGGTATGGGCCATGGTAGTAGTCCTCCAGAGAAGGATAGGTATCGCAGTGGGTGGCCCCGTGATGGTACAAGGGATATAAATTGTCCCTCTATTCCCCGGTGGGTGGTCAAGAGGAGGCTTCAAAAGTCCCAGCGTACAGAGTGAAACACAATGCAGCAGCAAGTAAAGCAAGCAGGAAAGTCAACCAGCTGTTATCAATCAAGCACCTGTTTGTCAGCACTCACGTATCGGCAGGAAAGAGCTCCATAGACTTTCAAGTGGTGCAGGCATGGGATGCCCAAGTATTAAGCAGATGAATGTGCCACAATCTCTATGGGCAGGATGCTGTAAGCAAAAATCAGCTGTGTGAAGCCGCTGGTTCAGGACGGTGGCATCAGCGTGGAGCCTGGGCGGTGGGCGGAGCAGGGGGTGTGACCGTGTGTGACGTCAACACGTTTCGCGTGACGCAGCACGCTTCTTCAGGACTTCCGGTATTTATAGACCGGCGTGAATGACGCTAGTTACATCCTGAAGAAGCATGCTGCGTCACGTGAAACGCGTTGACGTCACACGCGGTCACACCCCCTGCTCCGCCCACCACCTAGGCTCCACACTGATGCCACCGTCCTGAACCAGCGGCTCCACACAGCTGATTTTTGCTTACAACATCCTGCCCATAGAGATTGCGGCTGTCTCCCCGCTCACCCGGACGGCACCTTGGCACATTCATCTGCTTAATACTTGGGCGTCCCATGCCTGCACCACTTGAAAGTCTATGGAGCTCTTTCCTGCCGATACGTGAGTGCTGACAAACAGGTGATTGATTGATAACAGCTGGTTGACTTTCCTGCTTGCTTTACTTGCTGCTGCATTGTGTTTCACTCTGTACGCTGGGACTTTTGAAGCCTCCTCTTGACCACCCACCGGGGAATAGAGGGACAATTTATATCCCTTGTACCATCACTGGGCCACCCACTGCGATACCTATCCTTCTCTGGAGGACTACAACCATGGCCCATACCTAACAGTGGTTCAAATTGGCTTTCCCTAAGGTGATCTAGTGGTAAGAGTGGTAGAGCTTCATTTACTGTCCATCTCTATGCTTGCAACAATTGCTATATGCTATGCAATGGTGTGAAGCCCCGTCTGTGATCATCCACCTGGGTACAGATGGACAATTTGCGCTTTATACAACCTCACTGAGCCACCAACTGCCATCTCCATTCCATTCAGGAGGACTGTGACCACGACTGATACCCTAAGGTACCTTACTTTTATAAAGTGCTCCGGGGGCTTCAAGAGCAGAAGAGCTTGACGCCTAGTTAACTCTATGCCTGCTTAATTGCTTTGTGCTTTGCTGCTGAACTGCTGCTTTTTACCTGCTTTGTCACTGCTCCACCTGTTTGATGAATTTGGTGCCATATATTATGATGTATATTTGCCAGAGTACCGGAGTTTGATGATGTGGAGAATATAAGCCAATGTTTTCAATCCTAGTGGGAGGAGCCTTAACCACATGAACTTGCCATTTACAGTCTTTTTTTGTTTTGTTTTGTTTTTTTTTGTTTTTGTTTTTGTTTTCTACATGTGTTTATAGTTGGTAGGCTCACCGGTTATATACCGTGAGGTGTCTTGATGGTTAATTAGGCATTTTAATGTCACACGCTCACGTCCTGATTTTAGGCGTTTGAGTGATCTTTTGGGGGTCCCTTCCCCTTTCCTTTTCCCCTTGTTTTTTTATACTTGAATGTTAGGCCTCTGTATGTGGCCAGGCTGTGAAAAAGTCTCACACATGTGGTATCGCCATACTCAGTTGTGGGAAAAAATTATAACTTCAAAAAACTCACCATGCCCCTTATTAAATACCTTGGGATGTCTACTTTCCAAAAAGGGGTCATTTGGGGGGTATTTGTACTTTCCTGACTTTTTAGTGTCTCAAGAAATGAGATAGGCCTTCAGTACATCAGGTGTGATCAAGTGTGATCAATTTTCAATGATTCGCACCATAACTTGTGGACTCTATAACTTTCATAAAGACCAAATAATATACACTTATTTGGGTTATTTTTACCAAAGATAAGTAGCAGTATAAATTTTGGCCAAAATTTGTGAAGAAAAATTACTCATTTGCTAAATTTTATGACAGAAACAAAGAAAAATGTGTTTTTTCACAATATTTTCAGTCTTTTTTTATTTATAGCACAAAAACTAAAAAACCCAGTAGTGATTAAATACCATCAAAAGAAAGCTCTATTTGTGTGAAAAAAAGGACACACATTTTTTATGGGTACAGTGTTGCATGACTGAGTAATTGTCATTCAAAGTGTGAGAGCGCTGAAAGCTGAAAATCAGTCTGGGCAGGAAGGGGGTGAAAGTGCACTGTAGGCAAGTGGTTAAGATTGTATTTAGCACCATTGCACTTATATTGTATATACATTGATGTCATTTATTTATATCATTTATACCCTAATATTTATATTATTGGAGGCGCTGATTTTTTAGGCACATTAATTTTTCTTACTTAGTGGGAAGCAGCTGCAATACACACATTTTTTCATACTCTTTTATTAAACACACACATTTCCAAGCGTGGGTTATAATCTTTATTTTTTAGTGCTAAAAATATGCACTGTAACTGTAATAATGACACTGGCAGGGAAGGGGTTAACCCAGGGGAGAGCAAAGGGTTAAATGTGAGCCTAGGGGGTGTTTCCTAACTGTTGGGGGGATGGACTTGTGAAATCAATACAGAGACCTGTGATGCTAAATAGGAGGAACACAGGAGCTCTGTGATGATTCCAGAGAGAACAACGGTCTGCTGTGTTTACAACAGGAGACCGCCGTTCTCTTTTCACGGGGAGCGATCGCGGGTGCACCGGGAACCAACGTGGCGGCCGATTCCGTGGATCGGCTTCCCCGCTGGCGAGTGGGTGCGTGCGTGCGCGCCCCAGGATCTCTACCGCGAACCCCTGTACAGGTACAGCAATTCGGCGGCTGGTCGGCAAGTGGTTAAAGGGTAAGTTCACCTTTACCAAAAAACTGCCCATGCAGATAAGGGATGTCTATGCCTTTTTGGGTAAAGTTCTGCTTTAAGGCCAATTTAAAGCAGGATAACCTTGCTGAGGTTTAGCAAAGCTCAGTAATGAGATGCGACTTAGGTTCATTGAGTGCACAGTTGGATCAAAGTCCCACCAAAAGTCGCGCTCTTGGTATTCGTGCGACTTTGGAGACGCGTTAATGAGAATGGAGCCTCAACCTTCAGCATTTTTAGCTGCTGATGTAATCACTTAAGTTGGCCTCACACTGATCAAAACTCAGCCGGCCCAACAGTTTCCCAGAACCGGGGGAAGTGGGATGTTTGAAACCCCCAAAACGGGTTGTGTAATAAAGATCATTGGGATCTCTCTACTATTACCACCCAATAACTATGGGAATCATCTGGTGTGGATACAATAAAGGATGCAGGGTGGGATGGTCAGCGACTCGCTATAAAACAATGGGGTTGATTTACTAAAGGAAAATAGACTGTGCACTTTGCAAAGTTGCAGTTGCTCCAGAGCTTAGTGAATGAGGTGAAGCTCTGCTGACCGCCATTATCCAATCATGTGCAAGTAAAATGCTGTTCTTTTGGAGTTATTTCTTGCACGTGATTGGGTATTCTTTGACAAGGAGGCTTTACCCCCTTTACTAAGCTCTGGAGCAATTGCACTTGCAGGGAGCTGCACAGTCTATTTCCCTTTAGTAAATCTACCTCACTGTACATTTTATTGTTAACCGCTTTCCGACTGCCCGCCGCTTTCCGACCGCCCAACCGCAATTATACTGCGGCAGGGCGGCCCTCCTGCGCAAACCGACGTAGGTATACGTCAGTCGCGTGCCTGCAGCTAGCTAAACACAGCTGACCGTTCTTCTCCCTGGAATGATCACAGAGCCCCTGTGATCCTGCTATATAGGATCACATGTCTCTATGATCATTTCACAAGCCCCCCCCCCACAGTGACAAACACGCCCCTAGGTACACATTTAACCTTTTTGATCACCCACAGGGTTAACCGCTTCCCTGCCAGTGTCATTATTACAGTAACAGGGCATATGTTTAGCACTGATTACTGTAGTAATGTCACTGGTCCCCCAAAAGTGTCAACAATGTCAGTTAGGGGTCCAATCTGTCTGCCGCAATGTCCTAGTCCCGCTAAAAATCACAGATCTCCCCCATTACTAGTAAAAAAAATAAATAAAAAAAAACAATAAAAGTGACATAAATCTTTCCCCTAGTTTGTAGACGCGATAACTTTTGCGCAAACCAATCAAAATACGCTTATTGCAATTTTTTTTTTTTTTTCACCAAAAATATGTAGCACAAAACAAATCGGCCTAAAATGTTAAAAAAAATTAGATTTTTACTTTTTTTTTCTTTTTTTTTTGAGAATGTTATATAGCAGAATGTTCAAAATATTGTTTTTTTTTTTTTTTCTTTTCAGAATTTTCGCTCTCTTTTTGTTTATAGTGCAAAAAATAAAAATCGCACAGGTGATCAAATACCGCCAAAAGAAAGCTCTATTTGTGGGGAATAAAAGGGCACCAACTTTATTTGGGTACAGCGTCGCACGGCCGCGCAATTGTCAGTTAAAGTAACGCAGTGCCAATTCGCAAAAAATGGCCTGGTCATTAAGGGGGGAAATCCTTCTGGTCCAGAAGTGATTAAAAATTGTGCATGCTCATGGAATGGCAACAAACTACGGTACTTAAAAATCTCCATAGGCGACGCTTTACAGGTTACCTTTGTAGAGTTACAGAGGAGGGCACTAGAATTATTGCTCTCACTCTAACTATCGTGGCGATACCTCACATGTGTCATTTGAACACTGTTTAAATATTTGGGCGCGGCTTACGCATGTGTTTCCTTCTGTGTGTGAGCACGGAGGGATGGTGCACTTTCCTTTTTTTTTTCCTATTTATTTTACTTTTTTATTTTTTATTTTTACACTGTCTATTTTAATTTTTTTTTTGTTTTTTTATTACTTTTATTCCTATTTCCTAATGTAAACATCCCTTGTAATAGAAATAAGCATGACAGGTCCTCTTTATGGTGAGATCTGGGGACAAAAAGACCTCATATCTCTCATTTACCTTTAAAAGTAAAAGGAAAAAAAAAAAATGTTTTGACACTTTGACTTTATAAAAAATAAAAAAATGATTTCTTTATACCCGAGAACCAGTAGTGACGTCTTAGGTGGCTCCAGTCCTCCAAGGGCATACAGCAGAGTGGGGGCCATCTTGCTTTTAGGAGACGCCAAATCGCCCACAGAAAAAAAAAATTATACCCCGGTATTAAACGTCAAGGTAATGACATATATACATATATATATATATACTGTGGGCAGTCAGCAAATAGATAAAGATTATTCCTTTGTTCCTGTAGGGGGCGTTGGTGGCCATCAGTGCAATTCTGGCGATGCAATATTTTCCTGTTTCCCATAGGCATGTCACGTATGCTTGTGCTCCCCAACTGTCAAACCTGTCAAATGGCTGGTGTCATAACTGTGCAGCAACATGGCAACCGCAGACCAAACAGTGACCAAGATGGCAGCTTCTTTGAATGTAAAGGACAGGAGGGATCCAGAAATGGCCGAATCTGGTCCACAGGACGTCCTTCCGATTCAGGACTGTAGCTCTTCCTCAGGGGATAGGCTCTCTTCCCGTCCGAGACCCAGAACCAGGGCCGCTGATAGGGGGGGACCACCAGCCCTCTTGTAGGGGGCCCGAGCACACAGGGGGGCCCACACAGAGAGGGGGATTATTGATGGACAACAAATACAGAAATCTTCCTCCAGCATCTGAATCTGATCCGTCCCTCTCCCTGCTATCAGCTTGTATCTGTTGAGAAAGAGACAGTCGTCCCTCACTAATCCCCCTCCCTTGTGTGGACCCCCTCCCAGCACTTATCTCTGCTCAGGAGTTTATTTGTAAATTGTAACTTTGTTTCTCTCTCTCTCTGTCTCTCTGATCACTGAGCTCCAACTGCCCAGCCTGTATATTTTTCGCATCTCATCTTTTTTATTTCGATTTAGCAGGAATTATGCGAGTTATGTTTGGGTCTGCTAACAGTGATTTTGTTGTAATTTTTAGCTAAATATATCTTTAATATTTTCTGGGGGGGGGGGGGGCCCTGCCAGGTAGTCTGTATGGGGCCCCGCGATTTCTAACAGCAGCCCTGCCCAGAACTGTAAGTAAATAGCAGTAAGGTCCCAGTCACACAGCAATGGAGAGCTCCTGTCCTTTACAGCTGCAGTGAGCCGACAGTAGGCGGCGGTGTGACGTGCGTTTCAGTGCATCACATAGTTCCCTTTTTTTTAACTCAGCTTTATTTATAATGTACAAAGTGACACTTCATTCATGTCTCTGTATAGCAGCCCGGTGCGCTGTGCAGTAGGGATCGACCGATATCGTTTTTTTCATTGCCGATACCAATATTTTGGTCACCGCGTATGGGTATCGGCCTATATGGGCTGATATTTTCGTACATTTAAAAAAAATATATTTATTTTTTTTACTTGACAGGTACTCTTGTGGAGGGACCTGGGTGTCTAAAGAACCCCAAACCCCTCCTCTGCACTTAAAAACATTCAAAACGCCAAGTTTGGCTGTTTTGAATGCTGTCGTTTTTTTTTAATCTGGCGCCGAGTACCCGGAAGTGATGCATGACATCACTTCCGGGTTTTTGCATGGAGACCCCATCAGAGCCGAATGCGGCTTTGATCGGGTCTTCGGCGGCGGGGAAGGCTGGTTCCCCCGGGTCCAGACTTGTATAAAGTACTCGAAATTTCTACTTGAGTAAAAGTACAAGTGCTCGATCAAAAAGTGACTTGAGTAGAAGTGGAAGTGCTCGCAGAAAAAGTTACTTAAGTAGAAGTACTAAAGTATTCAACATTTTTTTTACTTAAGTATTGCAAGTAGTTTTTTCAAAAAATTTGCTACTTAAGTACTAAAAGTAAAAAGTACCAGTAGTTTTGAAAAAAAATTTCTACTCAAGTACTGAAAGTAGAAGTACAAGTACTGTGTTATGTAGTTATTAAAGAAAGAAGTCAAAAGTTTGAACATCATATTGGTTTTTATTATTTCAAATGATTTATTCAAATGATTAACCTGTGTTTGTTAGTAGTTTCTTGATGCACTTTAAGCGCTGTAGCACCATTTATTTGTTTGTTCATATTTTCTTTTTATTGGAAAGATTTGGTATAGCAGCTTTTATTATACACAGCCTTTATTTTCGTATGCGCTGATTTACAAATGACATTACACACATTTTTTTGAGCTTTATGCAACCTGCCATCTACTGTTCTGGCAGTGGTCATTTTTTTAAAAGTAACGAGTAACTATGCAGCACAAAAAAAAAAAAATACTTGAGTAGAAGTATCGAAATCATTGAAAAAATGTAGTGAAGTAAAAGTAGAAGTAGGAGAAAAAAATTCTACTCCAGGAAAGTACAGATACCGCTTTTCAGTACTTAAGTACAGTACTTAAGTAGTTCTACTTCGTTACTATACATCTCTGCCCGGGTCTCCCGGTGGGACGAGAAACCTGGGCGAGCCATGGAAGGTGGCGGGAGGGGGGACGTCCCCTCCCACTCCTTGTAATGACAGCCGAGTGGCTTCTCAGCCCCATCGGTTGTCATTACAAGACAGCCGACCGTCAGCTATGAACGCCGGTACTGGGGTGATGCCTCTAGCTGCGGGCATCACTCCGGTACAGCACTTTCCCGAAATTTCAGTAATATCAGCCACTTTGGTGGCCGATTTCGATATATCGGGGAAAGTGCATATCGGCCCTCGATATATCAGCTTAGCCGCTAATCTGTCGATCCCTCCCCAAAATAATGTCCCCTCCTAGCACAAATCCCCCCCCCCCCTTCAATCATATTACTTCTTCTAGCACAAACCCCACAAAGCCCTCCTCCTAGCACAAATCCTCCTCCCCATCCCCCCTTCCAACACTAATCCCCAACAGATCACCTCTCCTGGCACCCTCCCCTCCCAAAGTTTCCCCACTTAAAACAGTTCTTACCCCCTATTGTCCTCCAAATTCCCCCTCCCAAAAAAATCCCCACCCCAATCTCCTTGCAGTGCCCTCCCCCCAACTGACATGATACACAGTGCCCTGGGCAGTCTCCCCTCCTGCCCACCCCTTGTCCCAACCCTGATGCAGGGTGATGAGTGTGTATAGGGGTCAGAAATGGGTAACACAGAGTGCAAAGGTGCAAGGGTCAGGGGTATGTAGAGAATTCAGGGGTCAGGAGCATGCCACATGCAGATTTAGGGGTCAGGAGTCTGCATCACGCAGAGTGCAGGGATCAGGGGAATGTAAAGCACAGAGTGTAGAAGTCAGAAGTATTTAGAGAGCATTAGTCTGGAGTATTTATGGCATAGAGTGCAGGGGTTAGGAGTACCGAGCATCCGGAAAGTATTCCCAGCGCTTCACTGTTTCCACAGTTTGTTTTCTTACAGCCGTATTCCAAAATGGATAAAATTCATGATTTTCCTCAAACTTCTACAAACAATCCCCCATAATGACAACGTGAAAGAAGTTTGTTTACAAATCTCTGCAAGTTTATTACAAATAAAAAACAAAAAATTCCCATGTACATAAGTATTCACACCCTTTGCCATGACACTCAAAATTGAGCTCAGGGGCATCCTGTTTCCACTGATCATCCGTGAGATGTTTCTACAACCTGATTGGAGTCCACCTGTGGTAAATTCAGTTGATTGGAGATGATTTGGAAAGGCACACACCTGTCTATATAAGATCCCACAGATAACAGTGCATGTCAGAGCACAAACCAAGCCATGAAGTCCAAGGAATTCTCTGTAGACCTCCGAGACTGGATTGTATGGAGGCACAGATCTGGGGAAGGGTACAGAAATATTTCTGCAGCATTGAAGGTCCCAATGAACACAGTGGCCTCCATCATCCATAAATGGAAGAAGTTTGGAACCACCAGGACTCTTCCTAGAGCGGCCACCCGGCCAAACTGAGCGATCGGGGGAGAAGGGCCTTAGTCAGGGAGGTGACCAATAACCCGATGGTCACTCTGACAGAGCTCCAGCGTTTCTCTATGGAGAGAGGAGAACCTTCCAGAAGAACAACCATCTCTGCAGTACTCCACCAATCAGGCCTGTATGGCAGAGTGGCCAGATGGAAGCCACTCCTCAGTAAAAGGCACATGGCAGCCTGCCTGGAGTTTTCCAAAAGTCACCTGAAGGACTCTCAGACCATGAGAAACAAAATTCTCTGGTCTGATGAAACAAAGATTGAACTCTTTGGCCTGAATGGCAAGCGTCATGTCTGGAGGAAACCGGGCACCACTCATCACCTGGCCAATACCATCCCTACAGTGAAGCATGCCATAGTTGCCAACATTTAAAAAAAATTTCCAGGGACACTTTGCAGCACAGCTATCAATTGCCACACCCACTTCCCTGAAGCTCCTCCCACTCTGCATAATTAATCTCGCCTACTTATCAGATTATAGGGTCTACTCAATATAGAGAGAATTACAGGAAATAAAAAAGGGAATTTCAAACCTAAGGCCAGAGTAGCAGAGTTGGAATAATTCTCCCATTCAGCTGCGCTACTTCTGCCTAACATTTATGGGCAGCCCGATTAACCACTTGCCGATCGCCGCAAGTAAATATACTGCGACGGTCAGCCCCGTGCAGGCCAAGTGACGTACCGGTACGTCACTCGCCTGTGAGCCAATAGGGGGCGAGCGCGCGCCGCTCGTTCACGGACACCTCCGCGCGAGTAACCGGCGGACCCGATGTCCACCGGTCACTCGCGATCGTCAGTTACAGAGGGAGAACAAAGCCACCTGTCACTCTCCCCTGTGTAACAGCAGAGATCATACGGTCCTGCTATGTAGGATCATAGATCTCTGCTGTTACATGAAAAGCCACAGCCAATCACAGTTAGAATCACACCCCTAGGGACACACTTAACCCCTCCTTCTCCAATAAAGTTAACCCCTTCACTGCCAGTGTCATTATTACAGTAACAATGCAAATTTAGCTCTGATTACTGTAGTAATGTCACTGGTATCCCCAAAAGTGTCAAAAATGTCAGTCAAGGGTCCGATCTGTCCGCCGCAATGTCGCAAACCAATCAAAATACGCTTATTGCGATTTTTTTTTACCAAACATATATAGCAGAAAACAAATTGACCAAAAATGTTAAAAAAATTTGATTTTTACATTTTTTTTGGGGGGGGAATTTCATATAAAAAAATGTGAAAAATATTGTTAATTTTTCAAAATGTAAGCTCTTTTTTTGTTTATAGCGCATGATCAAAAAATCGCACAGGTGATCAAATACCACCAAAAGAAAGCTCTGTTTGTGGGAAAAAAAGGACGTCAAATTCGTTTAGGTACAGCGTCGCACGACCGCGCAATTGTCCGTTAAAATCACGCAGTGCCAAATTGCAAAATAGGCCCTGGTCAGGAAGGGGGTAAAATCTTCCGGGGCTTAAGTGGTTAACAGGTGCTTCCAGGAACAATATAAATGACCTGGGACAGGCTCCTATTTGCAGGGATTGTCCCTGGAAAAAAGGGACAGTTGGCAAGTATGGTGTCTGCAGGGGCCCCCGAGGGCCACACATGAAGTGCCAAAGAGCCTCAGGTTGGTCACCATGGAAATGAAGTGTAATTTGAGTGACAGCTGTGACTCTGCTGGGGCTGCTGACATCACATCAAAGATGGTTGCCCCCGGCAACAGTCTCAAGGGTTTCAGATGTTCACACACGGGAGGATTTTACAGGTTAGGGACACGCCCCTCCAACTGTAACTCCACCCCTCTTCTCCACCGTATGTGTGACTGAGGTAAAAGAAGAGGGAAAAGATAACAGCCTGACCGGGGGGCGTGTACACCGCCATTACCTCAGGTAAAAAGAAGGCTGAGGAGTCTGTGAGAAGGGGGGGGGGGGGCTGTGTGACCCCCACATGTGGGGAAATCCTTCAATTTACTACTAGAAATATTGTGCCATCACCTCTCCACCATTACTACCTGTGTGTTTGTCCCTGACAGGGATTGTACTAATGGCGGAGCAGTGATGTCACCGCGTGAGGTAATATTTTGGACTCCCCTCCCCCCTCTCTCTGAGACGCGGCCCAGTTTTGACAGTCGATTCATTTATATGAATGTAGTGCGAGCGCACAGAACGCACTGCGCCAAACTGCATTGTACGCCGCTGCCGTGCGATTTGGTAGCTGCAAATGTGCCGTGTTTGTGACATGCGTTTGGGGGGCCGTTAACCACTTCAATAATCGGGCACTTTTACCCCCTTCCCGCCCAGGCCAATTTTCAACCTTGAATGACAATTGAGCGGTCATGCAACACTGCGCCCAAACGACATTTTTATCACTTTTTTTTTTTTTTCACACCCATAGAGCTTTCTTTTGGTGGTAATTAATTACCGCTTTTTTTTTTCGTGCAAAACAAACTAAAAAATGTGGGGTTTTTTGTGGTTTCTGTTGTAAAATTTTGCAAATAAATAATCCTTCTTCATAAATTTAGGCCAAAATGTATTCTGCTGCATTTCTTGGGTGAAAATAACCCAAATCAGTGTATATTATTCAGTCTGTGTGAAAGTTATATCCTCTACAAACTATGAGATATATATATAAATTATAGATAGAGATAGAGAAAGAGATAGAGATATATATATATATATACATATAGATAGAGATAGAGATATAAATGATAGATAGAGATAGAGATAGAGATATAAATGATAGATAGAGATAGAGATATAAATTATAGATAGAGATAGAGAAAGAGATATAAATGATAGATAGAGATAGAGATAGAGATATAAATTATAGATAGAGATAGAGATATAAATTATAGATAGAGATAGAGAAAGAGATATAAATGATAGATAGAGATAGAGATATAAATTATAGATAGAGATAGAGATATAAATGATAGATAGAGATAGAGAAAGAGATATAAATGATAGATAGAGATATAAATGATAGATAGAGATAGAGATAGAGATATAAATGATAGATAGAGATAGAGATAGAGATATAAATTATAGATAGAGATAGAGATAGAGATATAAATTATAGATAGAGATAGAGATATAAATTATAGATAGAGAAAGAGATATAAATGATAGATAGAGATAGAGATAGAGATAGAGATAGAGATAGAGATATAAATTATAGATAGAGATAGAGAAAGAGATATAAATTATAGATAGAGATAGAGATATAAATGATAGATATAGATAGAGATAGAGATATAAATGATAGATAGAGATAGAGATATAAATGATAGATAGTGATAGAGAAAGAGATATAAATGATAGATAGAGATAGAGATAGAGATATAAATTATAGATAGAGATAGAGAAAGAGATATAAATGATAGATAGAGATAGAGAAAGAGATATAAATGATAGATAGAGATAGAGATATAAATGATAGATAGAGATAGAGATAGAGATATAAATGATAGATAGAGATAGAGATATAAATGATAGATAGAGATAGAGAAAGAGATATAAATGATAGATAGAGATAGAGAAAGAGATATAAATTATAGATAGAGATAGAGATATAAATGATAGATAGAGATGGAGAAAGAGATATAAATGATAGATAGAGATAGAGAAAGAGATATAAATGATAGATAGAGATAGAGATATAAATGATAGATAGAGATAGAGATATAAATGATAGATAGAGATAGAGAAAGAGATATAAATGATAGATAGAGATAGAGATATAAATGATAGATAGAGATAGAGAAAGAGATATAAATTATAGATAGAGATAGAGATATAAATGATAGATAGAGATAGAGATATAAATGATAGATAGAGATAGAGATAGAGATATAAATTATAGATAGAGATATAGATATATATATATATATAAATTAGAGATAGCGAGATATACATATATATACTTTATATATATATACACACACAGTATATGTGAGTGCTGGTCAGAGACTATATATATATATATATATATATATGCAGTATATTTGGGTCCCGGTTCACACTGGTCCGATGCGGGCTCCCTGCGAATCCACTGCGGGTTCTCACATCGCACCCGACTCGCAGGCAGTTCACACTGCCATATGGGAATCGCTGGGGGGTGTCAATCAATACAAGGTTGACACCCCCAGATCAGTTTGCACATCGCAGTGCGAACTGTCAATACGGACAGGAATCGGATCTCACAGGTGTAAACACCCATGCGATCCGATTCTGCTGCGAACCCAAAAAAAGGAGTCCTGTGCGACTTTGGGCCGAATGCGATGCAAATTCAGCCATGCAATCTGTATGGCTGAATTCACATCGCCCAGACATCGCATGTGATTTGCAGAGCAGCGCGGTGCGAATCACATGCGATGTCTGACAGTGCATGTGTGTGAACCGACACTGAAACTGGATTAATCCTGATTTACTTGAGGCCTAAATTTCAAGACAGCACAAATACCCCCCAAATGACCCCATTTTGGAAAGTAGACAGTCCAAGGTATTTAGGAAGAGGCATGGCGAGTTTTTTTTGAAGTTGTAGTTTTTTGTCAGATTTTTTGGGAAAATAGGGAAATTAAAAAATATATATATTTTTTAACCGCTTGCCGACCGCCGCACGACTATTTACTGCAGCAGTCAGCCCCGTACAGGCAAACCGACGTAGGGCTAGGTCGCTCGCCTACGAGCCTCTAGGGGGCGAGCGCGAACCGCTGGAGGCGCGCTCCCGCTCCCCGCTTGTTCACTAACATCCCCGCGCGAGTGACCGGCTGCTCCGATGTCCGCCGGTCACTCGCGATCTCCCGGTGGAGAGGGAGAAAGGCAGGCGGCTGATGTAAACAGAGCTGTCCGTCATTCTCCCTGGTGTAACTGCAGAGATCATACGATCCTGCTATGTAGGATCCTATGTCTCTGTGTCTCTGTGGTTACATCACAAGCCACGCCCCCCCCCCACAGTTAGAAACACGCCCCTAGGGATACATTTAACCCACTGATCACTAATAAAGTTAACCCCTTCCCTGCCAGTGTCATTTTTACAGTAACAGTGCATATGTATAGCACTGATTACTGTAGTAATGTCACTGGTCCCCCCAAAAGTGTCAAAAATGTCAGTCAAGGGTCCGATCTGTCCGTGAAATGTCGAACTCCCGCTAAAAAAAAATCGCAGATCGCCGCCATTACTAGTAAAAAAAAACAATAAAAATGACATAAATCTTTCCCTTAGTTAGTAAATGCAATAACTTTTGCGCAAACCAATCAAAATACACTTATTGCAATTTTTTTTTACCAAACATATGTAGCAGAAAACAAATTGGCCAAAAATGTTAAAAATTTTTGATTTTTACATTTTTTTGGGGTAATTTCATATAAAAAAAATG
The DNA here is from genome assembly GCF_965119305.1 of Pelophylax lessonae. NCBI lineage: Eukaryota > Metazoa > Chordata > Amphibia > Anura > Ranidae > Pelophylax > Pelophylax lessonae. The sequence continues at coordinate 715,122,085 of NC_138769.1, read as the reverse complement.
TGAAAAATATTGTTATTTTTTCAAAATTTGAGCTCTTTTTTTGTTTATAGCGCATGATCAAAAAATCGCACAGGTGATCAAATACCACCAAAAGAAAGCTCTGTTTGTGGAAAAAAAAAGGCGTCAAATTTGTTTAGGTACAGCGTCGCACGACCGCGCAATTGTCCGTGAAAGTCACGCAGTGCCGAATCGCAAAATAAGGCCTGGTCAGGAAGGGGGTAAAATCTTCCGGAGCTTAAGTTACCTGGGACAGGCTCCTATTTGCAGGGATTGTCCCTGGAAAAAAGGGACAGTTGGCAAGTATGGCATGGTGGTGACAGCATCATGCTGTGGGGATGTTTTTTCAGCAGCAGGAACTGGGAGACTAGTCAGGATTGAGGGAAAGATGAATGCAGTAATGTACAGAGACATCCTTGATGAAAACCTTCTCCAGAGAGCTCTGGACCTCAGACTGGGGCAAAAGTTCATCTTTCAACAGGACAACGACCCTAAGCACACAGCCAAGATAACAAAGGAGTGGCTACAGGACAACTCTGTGAATGTCTTCAACCATTTCCCGTCGCTGCACTGCCTTTTTATGTCAGCAGTGTGGCTCTCCCAGGCAAAAACACATTAATAAACGTCATTTGCTTGGGAGGCCACTAGGGGGCGAGTGAGCGCCGCCAGAGGAATGCTCCCGCCCCCGATCGTCAGCAGGGAAGCCAGTGCCGGTGTCAGGCGGCTCCGATTGCAATCCTGACACCGGCGATCGCTCCCCGCTGACAGAGAAGGACAGGCGGCTGATGTAAACACAGCCGCCTGTCCTTCTCCCTGAAGTGATCACAGAGACCATGCTGTCCTGCTATATAGAATCGCATGTCTCTATTATCATTTCAAAATCCCAACAGTTAGAATCACTCCCCTAGGCTTACATTTAACCCCTTGATCACCGATAGCATTAACCCCTTCTCTGCCAGTGTCATTATTACAGTAACAGTGCATATTTTTTAGCACTGATTACTGTAGTAATGTCACTGGTACCCCCAAAAGTGTCAAAAATGTCAGTTAGGGGTTCGATCTGTCCGCCGCAATGTCGCAGTTCTGCTAAAAAATCGCAGATCACCGCCATTACTAGTAAAAAAAAAAAAAAACAATAAAAATGACATAAATCTTTCCCGTAGTTAGTAAACGCAATAACTTTTGCGCAAACCAAACAAAATACGCTTATTGCGTTTTTTTACCAAAAATATGTAGCAGAAAACAAATTGGCCTAAAATGTTAAAAAAAAATTTTGATTTTTAAAATAATTTTTTGGGGGGAATGTTGTATAGCAGAATGTGAAAAATATTGTTTGTTTGTTTTTTTTTCAAAATTGTCGCTCTTTTTTTTTATTTATAGCGCAAAAAATAAAAATCGCACAGGTGATCAAATACCACCAAAAGAAAGCGCTATCTGCGGGGGAAAAAAAGTATGTCAGTGTTGTTTGGGTACAGCAGGGGTGTCAAACTCAACTTCATCGAGGGCCGCACCAGCATTATGATTGCCCTCAAAGGGCCGGTTGTATCTATAATATTAGAAGTCCAGAGTATCGCAACCCCCTTACATCAGATGTCAAGAGTCTCTCCCCCTCCCTCCCTTACATCAAAGGGCACCCCCTTACCTTGTGCTGCTGCTCGGAAGAGGCTGGGGCCAGGGCTAGGAAGCAAAAAGTGAAGGGTCTGGAGGAGGCCCAAAGGAGGGCTGGAGCTCTACTGCAGCTCTAGGAGAGGTGTGAGGGCCACATGAAATGGTCTGGAGGGCCAGATTCGGCCCGCGGGCCTTGTGTTTGACACATGTGGGGTACAGCGTTGCACGACCGCGCAATTGTCCGTTAATATAACGAAGTGCCGAATCGTAAAATATGGCCCTGGTCGTTAAAGCGGAGTTCCAGCCTTTTCTGTGTTTATTAAAAGTCAGCGGCTACAAAAAGTCTATCTTCTGACTTTGAATAAACACACACTCACCTGTCCCACGGTCCAGCGATGCGGCCGCCCGAAGCCTCGATCCTTTCTCTCGATCCTCTCGGCGGCGCCGGCATCACTGGTTGCGGCTTCACAGCCGGGTACGCACTGCGCATGCGCGAGTTGCGCTGCGCATCTTGATTGGCCGGCAATTGTCTGGGACCTCTGATATGTCCCAGAAGATTGCAGGGAGGGAGGGGAAGAGGCCGCGGCGCTCCGAGCGGAAGTGGGAGCGGGTACCTGTCAAAATGAGGTACCCGCCCCCCCCCCCCCAAAAAAAAATGAACTGCCAAATGTGGCATGTCAGGGGGTTAGGACTACATAAAGCAAAAGTTCCACTTTTGGGTGGAACTCCGTTTTAAGGCTCCATGCACACAGGGCGTCATAAAAATGAGCTCCAAAGCTGTTTCTTGATGCCGGGAAAAAGCAGCTGTAAGGCCTCATGCACACTGGACGTTTTTACAGCTGCTGTTAGCAGCGTCAGACGTTTTTTTTTTGCAGCTTTTTTTGCGGTTCCCCATCCGGGGAGGACTTTGTGACGCTTGACACAGCTCTATCTGGGCATCCATTACTTGTAGTTTGGGTCCATAACCCGACACCATAGGTGCCTTATTGCCTAAAGACCGATACAACACATGGGGTGATTACCCTCACTCCTATGTGAATATTCGTCCTTCAATATATGAGCTGTGCGAGTACTTAGTAGTCCTCCTCGTTAACTATCAGAGAATTTTGAGATATACAATGTACAGATAAGTCAAATAGTAGGCTCCAGACGAAGCTTTCCACAGCAAAGCGAAACATGTTGAGCAAAAACGTAAAGTAATGTATGATGTAAATCTACTACATTTCTCAGCTGACCCTGTTGACCGGCACCTTGACTATTCGGGTATCCATCGGCAGGAATCTCCTGATTTGAAGTATAATATGTCTGATCTATACTAATTGTAAACCTTTCTGTACATATATATTATTATGCTAATTTGAGGCGTAATACCTCATGAGCTAATGTATTCTATGATGTAGACCAGTGTTATGGGTCTTGTTTTCAATGTAGAAAACTTATCTGCCTGCAACAGTGTATGTTTTTAAAGAATTTGTTTAATAAAAAGTGATTTTTTTATAAGTTCTGTGCCCGAAATCCTTGTCTCCCAATCCTTCCATTCTAACACTTGCCTACTAGGCCTATTTCTGACACTTGGTGTTTACAAGCTAAAATCTTTTTTTTTTTTTTTTTTTGCTAGAACCTCTTTTTTGTAAGATCTGGGGTCAAAAAGTCCTCAGATCTCACAAGTACACTAAAACATGAAGGAAAAAAAAAAAAAAAGGGACCTTTAACCACTTAACCACCGGAGGATTTTCCTGCTTTATGTCCAGGCCACTTTTTGCGATTCGGCACTGTGCGACTTAAAATGACAATTGCCCTGTCATGCAACGCCGTACCCAAACTAAATTTACATCCTTTTTTTTCCCACAAACAGAGCTTTCTTTTGGTGGTATTTGATCACCTGTGCGATTTTAATTTTTTGCGATATTAATAAAAAAATGTGACAATTTTGAAAATATAACAATATTTTTCTACTTTGACAGTTAAAAAATATCCAATATATTCAATTTTTGTCATATATTTAGGCCAAAATGTATTTAGCTACATGTCTTTGACAAAAAAATTCTCAATGAGCGGATTTTTAACCACTTTAAGACCGGAAGATTTTACCCCATTCCTGACCAGGCCATATTTTGCGATTCAGTACTGTTACTTTAACAGACAATTGCGCGGTCGTGCGATGCTGTACCCAAATTAAATTTATGTCCTTTTTTTCCCCACAAATAGCGCTTTCTTTTGGTGGTATTTGATCACCTGTGCGATTTTTACTTTTTGCGCAATAAACAAAAAAAGAGCGACAATATTGAAAAAAATAACAATATTTTTCACATTTTTTTATATGAAATTCCCCCCCCCAAAAAATGTAAAAATCTAATTTTTTAACATTTTAGGCCAATTTGTTTTCTGCTACATATTTTTGGTAAAAAAAATATAAGCGTATTTTGATTGGTTTGCGCAAAAGTTATCACAGCTACTAACTACGGGAAATTTATGTCATTTTTATTGTTTTTTTTTTTTTTAACTAGTAATGGCGGCGATCTGCGATTTTTTTTTTTGCGGGACTGCGACATTGCGGTGGACAGATCGGATCCTTGACTGCCATTTTTGACACTTTTGGGGGTACCAGTGACATTACTGCAGTAATCAGTGCTATACATATGCACTGTTACTGTAAAAATGACACTGGCAGGGAAGGGGTTAACTTTTATTGGTGATCAAGGGGTTAATGTATGCCTGTTGCTTTCTGACGTGTGTGGGGGGAGGGGACCGTGTGACACAGGGACAGATCGCAGGTTGAGCTATGCTGAATCCTGCAATCTGTCCCTGCCTGTCACTTAGGAGATCGGGCGGATCTCCACACTCGATCCCCAACAATCGGGGAAGAGCGGCGGTGATCACCGCCGCTCCTCCCCTGGCCCGACTCCCGCTGTGACTGAATAAAGCGGGAGCGAGCCTCCGGTTGGCGTGCGCCCCACCCACAAGGGGAGGAGTCCAGCGACGTAGGTCTACATCGTTGGACGATAACAAACCACTTTGCCACAGTAGGGTCAACGTAAGCGGTCGGCAAGTGGTTAAACCAGTTGCTAGGCAACGACGTTTGCCATTGCTCCGGTCCTCTAAGACCATAGAGTTGAGTGAGGGCAAGCTTGCCATCACTCGACATCCTGTCTGTGAGGATCCGGGACCGGATTGTTTTCCCCGCTGCCGGCGGGTCGCTGGGACCACCCTTATCGGAAAGCCAACCGCCCACCTTTTAAAAAAATACTGGGGTTATGGCCGCTATCTGCTGCCATAACACCGGTATTTAGGTTTAAACAGTTTAAACGGAGGAGGTATATATACATTGGCCGGTTGGCAAGTGTAGAGTGGCAAATCTGTACTTCCATACTTCCGTAGTTACATAGTAGTTGAGGTTGAATAAAGACAATAGTCCATCCAGTTCAACCTGTGTAGGTGTGTATGGCCGTAATCATTTCTCATACCCCTGAATGTTTTTGATCCTTGAGATGTACGTCCAAAAGTCTTTTAAACGTAGCCATACTCCTACTACTATTTTGTACTTCTACTTAACCTTTTTTTTTTTTCCTTTCTAGGCTGCTATGGAGAGAAAAAGGAGAAGGTGCAAATGCAGAATAGAATGCAACTTCTTCCTATGTTGCCTCTTAGGCCCATTGTGGCTCTGTCTCAGAAAAGTAAGTACCGTGTATTTTTATACTGCTTGGGTAGTCTCTCACAAACTGTAGCAGTTTGAGAGCCGGTTCACACTTATGCGGCTGCGGCGTTCGCATGTAATGTCGGAGCGCACTGCTCCTTCATTACATGCGATCGGCTGTGCGGTGCGAGTTTAGCCATGCACTTTGTATGGCTAAATTCGCACCGCACCGGCAGCAAACACGCACAGGACCCTTTTTTGCAGCCGCATCAGGATCGGATCGCACAGCGGTTTACACTTGTGCGATCCGATCCTGTGCGAACTGCAAGATCGCACTGCGATATGCGATCAAACTGGGGGTGTCGTTAAGATTACATTGACACCCCCAGCGTATCGCATATCGCAGTGTGAACTGCCGGGGGTGCGTTTGCGATGCGGAAACAGGCTGCGGATTCGCAGCCTTCCTGCATCGCATAAGTGTGAACCGGCTCTTAGACTGGAGGATGGAAGAACAAAGACCTCTGGGTAGCTGGAGGTCATTCTTCCTCATTGGGGGCAGGGGGGGTCACAATTACAGTCAATATGAAATTGTCCAGTGTTAAATTACAGATGTGTAATGAATGCTCCTTTCCTTGTGAATTAATGGGGGGAGGGGGGTGATTGGCGATGGCAGAATGTTCTACCATTGCTTATTCCAAGGGTAGGGATAGTAATTGGGAAATGTTTTCTAGTTTCTCAGCAATGGTCATTCAGCCTGGTCAAGGCGTCCCATTAAGGGTCCCTCTAACTTCCCTCAGGACTCCTAGTAAATCTCCTCTTTTGGCGTTTATACTCTTAAAGTACTAAACTCATGACACTGGCTGAACATAGAAAGTGTTCCTATACTTTACGCCAAATTCTCCGCCACGTTTTAGGCCGACCTCCTCTGTGGAGAAAACTACCTGATAAAAACTGGCATTTTTGGAGAAATATATACTGTATATCATAACTGACTAAGTCCTATACTGAAAAATATTGCAGAAGTGACAGGCTGTCTGATGTAAGTGAAAGGTGATAGTCCTGTGCTCTATATACTAATAAATCCTTTTCTTTCCACAGAAAAAAATAGGCTGCAAAACCACCTGCAGATGCGGAATCCAGACCAGGAAGAATAACCCGACCACATCTGCACCCTAGGCCAGTGGTGTATTTAGGTTTTGTGCTGCCCTAGGCCTGACTAAACTTGTGCACCCCCTAATTTAAATATGAACCACTTCTTCTTGTAAAGGCCACACCCCTTCCGGTTTAAGACCCGCCCTGTCATCTGTAAACCACAGACCACAACCAGTCTATCAGTGCCCATCAGTCCAGCCTCATCAGTTCCAATAAGTTCAGCCTCATCAGTGCCCATCAGTGCAGCCTCATCACTGCCCATCAGTGAAGCCTCATCAGTGCAGCATATCAGTGCTGCCTCATCAGTACAGCCCAATCAGTAGCCATCAGTGCAGCCTATCAGTGCATCATATCAGTGCCCATCAGTGTAGCCATCAGTGAAGCCTATTAGTGCCCATCAGTATCGGCAGGTAGCAGTGTGACCACTTTATGGGGGTGCCAGACTGATTTGCCCCATAGGACTGGCAGATAGCCGATAGGGACCCAGGAGAAGGCTGTTTTTTTCTCCGTGCCGGGTGCAGCTTTTTTGCTGCCCCCCCCCTGCAAAGTGCTGCCCTAGGCCTGGGCCTTGTTGGCCTAGGCCAAGATACAGCACTGCCCTAGGCAAGACCAGATACTTGCGCCCCCCCCATAAATAAACTTTAAAAAAATGTCAAAATGTCCCTATTTTCCTATATTCGCAGCACTTCCATCAATACATTCTCCATACTCCCCCCTATACTTGCATTACTCATAGTGTCACGGAGGGGGGGAGAGCAGTGTGTCCGGGTGGGGGGAGAACAGTGTGTCAGTGTGCGGGGGGGGAATAGAAAAGTATGTCAGGGTGGGGGGAGAGCAGTGTGTCAGGTGAGGGGGGTTAGCAGTGTATCAGGTTAGGGGGAGTAGCAGGGTGTCAGGTGGGGGGTAGCAGGGTGTCAGGTGGGGGGTAGCAGGGTGTCAGGTGGGGGGTAGCAGGGTGTCAGGTAGGGGGACAGTGTGTCAGGTGGGGGTAGCAGGGTGCCAGGTGGGGGGACGGTGTGTCAGGTGAGGGGGGGTAGCAGGGTGTCAGAAGGGGGTAGCAGGGTGTCAGGTGGGGGATAGTGTGTCAGATGAGGGGGGTAGCAGGGTGTCAGGTGAGGGGGGTAGCAGGGTGTCAGGTGAGGGGGGTAGCAGGGTGTCAGGTGAGGGGGGGTAGCAGGGTGTCAGGTGAGAGGGGGTAGCAGGGTGTCAGGTGGGGGGTAGCAGGGTGTCAGGTGGGGGACAGTGTGTCAGGTGGGGGGGTAGCAAGCGTTGTGTCAGGTGAGGGGGGTAGCAGGGTGTCAGGAGGTGTCAGGTGAGAGGGAGTAGCAGGATGTCAGGTGGGGGGTAGCAGGGTGTCAGGTGGGGGACAGTGTGTCAGGTGGGGGGAACAAGGTGTCAGGTGACGGGGGGGTGTCAGGTGAGAGGGGGTAGCAGGTTGTCAGGTGGGGGGTAGCAGGGTGTCAGGGGGTGTCAGGTTAGAGGGAGGTAGCACTGGGTGTCAGGTGGGGGGTAGCAGGGTGTCAGGTGGGGGGACAGTGTGTCAGGTGAGGGTAGCAGGGTGTCAGGGGGTGTCAGGTTAGAGGGGGTAGCACTGGGTGTCAGGTGGGGGGACAGTGTGTCAGGTGGGGGGTAGCAGGGTGTCAGGGGGTGTCAGGTTAGAGGAGGTAGCGCTGGGTATCAGGTGGGGGGTAGCAGGGTGTCAGGTGGGGGGACAGTGTCAGGTGGGGGGGGTAGCAGGATGTCAGGTGGGGGGTAGCAGGGTGTCAGGTGGGGGGTAGCGGGGTGTCAGGGGGTGTCAGGTTAGAGGTGGTAGCACTGGGTGTCAGGTGGGGGGTAGCAGGGTGTCAGGTGGGGGGACACTGTGTCAGGTGGGGGGTAGCAGGGTGTCAGCGGGTGTCAGGTTAGAGGGGGTAGCACTGGGTGTCAGGTGGGGGGTAGCAGGGTGTCAGGGGGTGTCAGGTTAGAGGGGGTAGCACTGGGTGTCAGGTGGGGGGTAGCAGGGTGTCAGGTGGGGGGGACACTGTGTCAGGTGGGGGGTAGCAGGGTGTCAGGGGGTGTCAGGTAAGAGGGGGTAGCACTGGGTGTCAGGTGGGGGGTATCAGGGTGTCAGGTGGGGGGTAGCAGGGTGTCAGGTTAGGGGGGGTAGCACTGGGTGTCAGGTGGGGGGTAGCTGGGTGTCAGGGGGTGTCAGGTTAGAGGGGGTAGCACTGGGTGTCAGGTGGGGGGTAGCAGGGTGTCAGGGGGTGTCAGGTTAGAGGGGGTAGCACTGGGTGTCAGGTGGGGGGTAGCAGGGTGTCAGGTGGGGGGACAGTGTGTCAGGTGGGGGGTAGCAGGGTGTCAGGTGAGAGGGGGTAGCAGGGTGTCAGGTGGGGGGTAGCAGGGTGTCAGGGGGTATCAGGTTAGAGGGGGTAGCACTGGGTGTCAGGTGGGGGGTAGCAGGGTGTCAGGTGGGGGGACAGTGTGTCAGGTGGGGGGGTAGCAGGGTGTCAGGTGGGGGGTAGCAGGGTGTCAGGGGGTATCAGGTTAGAGGGGGTAGCACTGGGTGTCAGGTGGGGGGTAGCAGGGTGTCAGGTGGGGGGTAGCAGGGTGTCAGGAGTGAGTGACATGAGCCTGGATCCTTCCCCAATCTTGTGAGGCGGGCTGATAATTCACCCTTGGGTGTGACCCTGTCTATGCGCGTATGACCTCCTGTGTGGGATCAATCTATCTGGGAAGCCGCCAATATTTCCGGTCAGCCGTGTTGCACGAGAACTTGATTTATTTTTTTTGCGCAAGACCACTTTTTTTCCTATCTTTTCACATGTGGGGAAATTGGAACTACATATCAATTCTATGCTGTGAGATTATATGAACTGTTGGAGTATTTTTTTGAGTGGACTTTGGAACACAGGTTTATTCAATTGTTTTTTTGCTGGAGCACAATGGAACCTTATGAATTTTGGAATCAATTGCACTTATAAGTATTTTTTAGTATTGCACTTTTATAATGTTGACTATCAATATATATCTTTTTCTGTGAATTAATAATATTTTGATAGTCAATATAATGGTTTAATTTTACTTTTGGATGCAATTACTTTTGTCATTTTATTCGATTATTTTTTGGAACAGCGCACGGTTAAATAATACATTGCATTACCTACTAGATACATTATATAATGTATGAATACATTATATATCTTTTTCTTCTTGACAGAGAAAAATGTAAAATCAATAAAATAATAATAATAAAATAGCTAGATGAGAGTATGATCTAGGTCAGTGTAAGGGTTAGGGTTGGGATCAAGGATAGGGGCAAAGGTCAAGTTCAGTCAAGTTCAGAGTCAAAGTTCAGGATCAAAGGTCAGGGTCAGTGTATTTTAGGTAGAGGTTTTAAAAAAAAGCATTTTCTAAATTAGTATTAGTGTCAGTTAGGCAGTGCTGGGACAAGGCAATCTAGAGCCCAGGGGGGAACATGCCGAACTGCACCCCCCCCCCAACCCCAATGTATGAGCATTAGGTGTCAGCAAAAATCCCCCCCCCCCCCTCCAAAAAAAGTTGAGCACTAATCTGCAGGATTAACACTTAAGCATAAATTCCCCCTTCTCCTAGGACAAATCCGCCGCCTGCTAAAATCCACCTCCCAGCACCATATATTTTCCCAGATGACTCTGCCAGCAGCTTCACCATCGGATTTCCAGGATCCTTCAGGCTCAGCTCCACACCTGGCTCACTAGACCGTCTGCCCGTGACCACCTTCCTCAGACAACAGGAGGAGAGACAGCCATCACCCTCCTGCTGGGACTCTGCTTCCCGCCAAAGATGCCCTGTCACATGTGCCCTTGGCTTTTATGGTCAATCCCAGGATGCACTGCGGTAGTGCCCTCCCACTGGAACTGCCACAAAAGCCCGTTTGCCACTGGTCAGGTTTCCTTCACTGTCCAACAGGCTCCCGCTATTGGATACAGTGGGGACACTCCCTCAGACCGAGTGACTCACACCTGGACACATGCAACAGGCATGACTAACAGATCAGGCTCCCCTGAAAAGCAGATGGAGCATAATAATGCTTTTTCCTAGCACCTATCTAGGAGGGTGCTACATAGTACTATCGTAATCCTGTGATTTTGTCATAGATTTGTACTCTACTGAATATTGCTTTTGAGATGTTTGACTATGCTGTCTCTACTCTATTATAGATCAAAGTCATTTTACCTGTTAAGCTCCTGAAGAAGCGTAGGCTACGCGAAACACGTCGAGCAGGATTTTGAGCTGGACATTACCACCTCTCAAAAAGTCACCATTGGATATCCAGGAAATTAGGGAACTATGGTTGTTTTCTGTATTCCGTATGTGTTGTAATGATATGGGGGGCTCCCTACCAAAAATGTGAGGGTGGATGGTGATACCAGCAAAACATACAGTACTTGGGCTTAATGAAAAAAATGTAATTTGATGCCCATGTAATATGTCCATATATCGTTTTAACTTTTTTTGTTAAGTTTCAATAAATATTACTTTTTAAACTTATCCCAAGGTGTGGTGCCACTAAAGTCCCGCTTCTTCTTTGTTCACCTAATGGGATTACACTTTAACCTGTCATCCATGTGTTTCCTACTCTCTATCTATTTTCTGGGCACCTAGAGACCAATTAATTCTCTGGTGTCCTTGGAGACACACATGCCACCTGTTACATAGGAATGTTACACCAGGAATCATCAAGAACCAGAAAATGATAAATACTGAAGCTCAGTTCCTTCTGGCCATTAGACTTCAGGTATTTGCCACCCAGTCCTCCACCATCTGGGCCAGCCCAGAAACTCTGTAAGTATGATCAGCTCTTGTAACCACTTCAGCCCCGGAAGGTTTTACTCCCTTAAAAGAGATGTATGGGATTATTATTTTTATTTTTCCCCATTCATACTTACCTAGGTGGATGCAGCATCGGGCCAATGCTGCATCTGTCCCCCGGCGCCTCTACACTGAGAATCCAGCGATTGAACATCGCCGATCGTTCGGTTCTGACAGCTCCCCGAGCAGAGAGCTGCTGACTGTCAGTCACCACTCTCCGCTTTGCTCCCTTCCTGTAACGGCCACACCCCTTCCTGTTTATGACCCGCCCTGCCATCTGTAAACCACAGACCACAACCACAGCCTATCAGTGCCCATAAGCGTAGCCTCATCAGTTCCCATAAGTTCAGCCTTATCAGTGCAGCCTTATCAGTGCCGCCTCATTACTGCCCATCAGTGCAACATATCAGTGTGGCCTCATCAGTGGCCATCAGTAAAGCCCTATCGGTAATGATTAAGCACACATACTAGTGTGTGAAACGCATCTACCTTGCCACCTTTTGTCACACTGGGATGTCCAGTAATAAACCTGGATTTTGACTTCATCTGGAGTGCAGCCATTTCTTTTCATTAAAGCCCTATCAGTGTACACCAGTGCATCATATCAGTGCCCATCAGTGCTGCCTTATCAGTTCAGCCCCATCAGTGGCCATCAGCACAGCCTCATCAGTTGCTATCAGTGCAGCCTATTAGTGCGCATTAGTGCAACATATCAGTGCCCATCGGGGCAGCATATCAGTGCAGCCCCATCAGTGAAGCTTATCAGTGCTGCCCTGTGCCCATCAGTGCAGCCTCATCAGTGCCCATCAGTGCAGCATATCAGTGCTGCCTTATCAGTGCATCCTCATTAGTGCACATCAGTGCAGTTTATCAGTACCCACCATTGCCACCTCATCAGTGGCCATCAGAGCAGAATATTAGTGCCCATCAGTGCAGCCTATTAGCGTCCATCAGTGCAGCATATCAGTGCCCATCAGTGCAGCATATCAGTCCTGCCTTATCAGTGCAGCCCTATCAGTGCAGCTTACCAGTGCCACCTCATCAGTGGCCATCAGTGCTGCCTTATCAGTGACCATTGGTACAGCCTTATGTCACTGGATTAGTAAGATTACTCCTTTCTTTTAGGATATTTGGACTTGTGTTTGCTGCCACTGATTGTATTCATAGGATTTTTTCACCTATTTGTATAATGAATAGGAAGTCCAGAGTCATTATACTAATAAATGAAATAATCAGTGGCAGCAAACACAAGTCCAAATATATTATAAGACTGGAGTAATTCTACTAACCCAGTGACATATTGCGATAGTACATATGTGGTGTTATCATACTGGCAGGTGTGACCGCTTTATGGGGGCACTATACTAAAAGTGTAGCACAAGCCAGCGGGGACCCTTTTTGTACAGGAGCCAGGAGGAGGCTGTTTTTTTTTTTTCGTGCTGGGTGCAGCTTTTTTGCTGCCTCCCTGCAAAGTGCCACCCTAGGCCTGGGCCTTGTCAGCCTGGGCCAAGATACAGCACTGCCTTAACCACTTCTGGACTGGAAGGATTTGCCCCCTTAATGACCAGTCCATTTTTTTGCGATTCGGCACTGCATTATTTAACCACTTAAGCCCCGGAGGATTTGGCTGCTAAAGGACCAGGGGTTTTTTTGCGATTTTTTACTGCGTGACTTTAACGGACAATTGCGCGGTCGTGCGACGCTGTACCTAAACGAATTTGACGTCCTTTTTTTCCCACAAACAGAGCTTTCTTTTGGTGGTATTTGATCACCTGTGCGATTTTTTGATCACGCGCTATAAACAAAAAAAGAGCGTAAATTTTGCAAAAATAACAATATTTTTCACATTTTTTTATATGAAATTCCCCAAAAAAAAAAGTAAAAATCAAAATTTTTTAACATTTTTCGGCCAATTTGTTTTATGCTACCTATGTTTGGTAAAAAAAATCGCAAAAAGCGTATTTTGATTGGTTTGCGCAAAAGTTATCGCGTTTACTAAC